>NC_092166.1:44971586-45279920 GCF_045791955.1 Oncorhynchus clarkii lewisi
TAATGCACCTTAAAGTTGGTTGCCGACCACCATATAAAGTCCAAAGAAGGAGAAGAAGCCTGAAGGAGGAGAGATTACTAGAAACAAACTTTTACCCCTTTATCTGTGGATTTATTGTCAGAGTAGAGGATCTTGTGCATTTCAGGTAAAATAACAACCCAATGTTTATATCCCCAACACACATTAGCTAGCAACAGCAGGCTAGCTAGTTAAATTGCCATACATGTTTAATGCTTTTAGACCTGTCCCCAAATTAATATAGTTGGTTCAGAGTTCATTTTGATATTTCAACCTGCGTGTCCTGATTACGTATGGTGTGGGTGGACAAAATCAACATGTGCGCGAGCGGTCTGGTCAGCATGTAATGGGAACATCCAGAATCTTCTGGCACAGACACTGTAAAATATTCAGTGAGGGAAAGGGAAGTGAGAGGCATAGAAGTCAATGACGAGTAGACAAGCCGCCTCACCACAGTATGTAATGATATTGTAACATTTGCCCTAGACATCCTATGCGAACACTCTAGGCTAGCCTCATGCTCTGTGCTAGCTAGCCAAGCTAACTGTCCACATGCTAATTCACAGTGACCAGCCCTCAGTCCCCTCACATTCCACCATGACTGTGGGCAGTTAGTTGTCACGGAAGATGAATTGCACCAATGATGATATCAATACCTTCTATTTTTTTCATTGCACAGGCGTCACATTGCTACATAGGCCTATAGAGAAGGATGTGTAATCCAATCATTTTAAACAAACAGTAGGCAAGAGAGTGTGGGCATAACCAATGTGAAATCAAATAGAAATGTCCATTGAAGTTTTCAGAAATCAAGTCTTTGGTGTACTGTATATCTACTACTTAACAAGAATAGTATAACTGGCAGTGGATACTGTAGTCCATTTGGCTTGTAATAGAGGTGCGCAAAAAGTTATAGTGCTGCTTGCTTCCTGACTCAGGCATTGCCCACTGAGCTAGTTTGATCAGTCTATCTGCTTTACTGCTGTATCCCTTGTGTTTCCATTAAATAGCCTAAGCCAAGTTATACACCCACAGCTACTGACAGACAGGTTCCCAAACACAGACGCACGGCAAACACACAGACCTTGGAGAGCAAACAGAACATTTGCACAGCAGCATCCTAGTCTACTTGCTCTCTCTCTCTCTCTCTCTCTCTCTCTCTCTCTCTCTCTCTCTCTCTCTCTCTCTCTCTCTCTCTCTCTCTCTCTCTCTCTCTCTCTCTCTCTCTCTCTCTCTCTCTCTCTCTCTCTCTCTCTCTCTCTCTCTCTCTCTCTCTCTCTCTCTCTCTCTCTCTCTCTCTCTCTCTCTCTCTCTCTCTCTCTCTCTCTCTCTCTCTCTCTCTCTCTCTCTCTCTCTCTCTCTCTCTCTCTCTCTCTCTCTCTCTCTCTCTGAAACTGGCCGCCTCCCCTCAATGCCTGCTTCATTAGAGCAATTACTACAGGAAATCATACATTACATTGGGCTGATGGCACACATTGCACCGGCACAGAGACATAGCAGCACCTTCTACCGCCCTATATGACTGTGCTACCACCACCATTAGAACCAGACACTGTGCATACTAGTTGGGTAGCACACTACACTAACACGCCAGCATAATAGTAGGCATGTGTTCATGTTCATTAGACAAGAAGGGAATGCTTTATTGACAGTTACTGAAGAATGAACGGTATCAGCATGCATAATATTACAGAATTAGTATCTGTCGTCGCCATCAGCGTTGTCTTGTGTAGTGTACCTGCTATGTGGGGTTAGATGTAAAATCATACAGTATATCACACATACTGTGCCGTATGTATCCCATAATATGAGGATCTGTATTAATCATGGGCAGCCATTCGGAGTAAATACATGAAGGATTTGAGAAAAGCTATGTTCACAGTCCCACTAGGATGTATTGAGACAGTCTATGTATACAGAGTTGTTCTTCACATTTGTTTTTCTGTCCAGCACCTGAACCATTGGGATGTGTGTACTTTTAAATTTTTCATGGGTCATTCTGAGTAAAGTTGCTTTTAGTTTCTCTTTTTTAAAAGATAACTAAAAGTTATCTCATGAAAACTCACAAAGGTCACAAAGGCACCTCCATTCCCCAGTGGCTTTGGACACTTTATCACTTGGGGCCAGAAGAGAGATATTTCTGGGTATTTTGTCCAGATGCTGCAGCTCAGAATTCTGACATTAGAATAATTCATAAGTTATTCTTCCTCTAAGATGCAATCCGTTTAGTGTGTTGTTGGCTCCGGGCATAAATAATATGTGAAAGAAGCGAGAAACCCTCGCCAGACGGGTCAAGCTGAAGGTATTCCAATGGCAACAGATTCAGAATCAAAGAACTTTGGGAGTGAGTCACTGTGAGTGTGTGTGTGTGTGTTTGTTTGTGTGTGTGTGACTTTACGTGTATGCCAGAGATGGAAAAAGCAGGGATACAATGGCATGCAAATGTCCTGCATGTTCACATCTTTACAGTTCTTAATCTGTGTTAGCTGGTGTCAAGCATGAGAATCCCATTGATGGCTCCTGAGTGAACATATACAAGCCAACATTTTAATACTTTTTGTATTTGTTATGGATCCCCATTAGCTGCTGACAAGGCAACTGACCACACGACTGAACAGTGGTCCAGGTGCGACAAAACTAGAGCCTGTAGGACCTGCCTTGTTGATAGTGCTGTAAGAAGGTAGAGCAGCACTTTAGTATGGAAAGACTTCTCCCCATCTTAGCTACTGTTGTATACATTTTTGTTTGTTATATCTGGAGTACTTCTCCTGTCCTATTCGGTGTCCTGTGTGAATTTAAGTGTGCTCTTTCTAATTCTCTCTTTCTCTCTCTCGGAGGACCTGAGCCCTAGGACCATGCCTCAGGAATACCTGACATGATGACTCCTTGCTGTCCCCAGTCCACCTGGCCGTGCTGCTGCTCCAGTTTCAACTGTTCTGCCTTATTATTATTATTCGACCATGCTGGTCATTTATGAACATTTGAACATCTTGGCCATGTTCTGTTATAATCTCCACCCGGCACAGCCAGAAGAGGACTGGCCACCCCACATAACCTGGTTCCTCTCTAGGTTTCTTCCTAGGTTTTGGCCTTTCTAGGGAGTTTTTCCTAGCCACCGTGCTTCTACACCTGCATTGCTTGCTGTTTGGGGTTTTAGGCTGGGTTTCTGTACAGCACTTTGAGATATCAGCTGATGTACGAAGGGCTATATACATTTATTTGATTTGATTTAAATATGTTTTGACCATGACAGTTTACAATCCAGGGTTACTCCAAGAGGTTTAGTCACCTCCACTTGCTCAATTTCCACATTATTTATTACAATATTTAGTGAGGTTTATGGTTTAGTGAATGATTTGTCCCAAATACAATGCTTTTAGTTTTTGAAATATTTAGGACTAACTTCTTCCTTGCTACCCATTCTGAAACTAACTGCAGCTCTTTGCTAAGTGTTGCAGTCATTTCAGTTGCTGTTGTAACTGACGTGTATAGTATTGAGTCATCCGCATACATAGAATGAAAAAAGTAAGGGCCCTACACAGCTACCCTGGGGAATTCCTGATTCTACCTGGAGTATGTTGGAGAGGCATCCATTAAAGAACACCCTCTAGGTTCTGTTAGACAGGTAACTCTTTATCCACAATATAGTAGGGGGTATAAAGCCATAACACATACATTTTGCCAGCAGCAGACTATGATCAGTAATGTCAAAAGCCGCACTGAAGTCTCACAAAACAGCCCCCACAATATTTGTATCATCAATTTATCTCAGCCAATCATGTCATTTGTGTGCTGAGCTTGTTGAATGTCCTTCCCTATAAGCGTGCTGAAAGTCTGTTGTCAATTCGTATACTGTAAAATAGCATTGTATCTGGTCAAACACAATTGTTTCCAAAACTTTACTAAGGGTTGGGTAACAGGCTGATTGGTCAGCTATTTGAGCCACTAAAGTGGGCTTTACTGTCCTTAGGAGCGGAATTACTTTTGCTTCCCTGCATTCATGAAGGCACACACTTTCTAGTATGCTTATATTGAAAATACGGCAAATATGGGTGGCAATATCGTTCCCTATTATTCTCAGTAATTTTCCATCCAAGCTGTCAGACCCTGGTGGCTTGTAATTGTTGATAGGCAACAATAATTTGTTCACCTCTTCCACTTTATGGAATTCAAAATGACAATTGTCTTTCATCATTTGGTCAGATATAAAAAAGAAACGTCCCTTTTTCAGGACCCTGTCTTTCAAAGAATTCGTAAAAATCCAAATAACTTCACAAAAGAAAGATGTCCAGGGTCCCTGCTCATCTGCCTGAACGTGCCTTATGCATGCTGCAAGGAGGCATGTGGACTGCAGATGTGGCCAGGGCAATAAATTGCAATGTCTGTACTGTGAGACGCCTAAGATAGTGCTACAGGGAGACAGGACAGACAGTTAATCGTCCTCGCAGTGGAAGACCACGTGTAACAACACCTGCACAAGATCGGTACATCCGAACATCAAACCTGTGGGACAGGTACAGGATGGCATCAAGTTACACCAGGAACGCACAATCCCTCCATCAGTGCTCAGACTGTCCTCAATAGGCTGAGAGAGACTGGACTGCAGGCTTGTAGGCCTGTTGTAAAGGCAGGTCCTCACCAGATATCACCGGCAACAACGTCGCCTATGGGCACAAACCCACCGTCGCTGGACCAGACAGGACTGGCAAAAAGTGCTCTTCACTGACGAGTCGCGGTTTTGTCTGACATGGGGTGATGGTCGGATTCGCGTTTATCGCCGAAGGAATGAGCGTTACACAGAGGCCTGTAACCTGGACCGGGATCGATTTGGAGTTGAAGGGTCCATCATGGTCTGGGGCCGTGTGTCACAGCATTATCGGACTGAGCTTGTTGTCATTGCAGACAATCTCAACGCTGTGCGTTAACAGGGAAGACATCCTCCTCCCACAAGTGGTACCCTTCCTGCAGGCTCATCCTGACATGACCCTCCAGCATGACAATGCCACCAGCAATACTGCTCGTTCTGTGCATGATTTCCTGAAAGACAGGAATGTTAGTGTTCTGCCATGGCCAGCGAAGAACCTGGATCTCAATCCCATTGAGCACGTCTGGGACCTGTTGGATTGGAGGGTGAGGGCTAGGGCCATTCCCCCGAGAAATGTTCAGGAACTTGCTGGCGCCTTGGTGGAAGAGTGGGATAACATCACACAGCAAGAACTGGCAAATCTGGTGCAGCCCATGCACTGCAGTACTTAATGCAGCTGGTGGCCACACCAGATACTGACTGTTACTTTTGATTTTGACCCCCCCTTTGTTCAAGGACACATTATTCCATTTCTGTCAGTTTATGTCTCAGTTGTTGAATCTTGTTATGTTCATACAAATATTTACACATGTTAAATTTGCTGAAAATAAATGCAGTTGACAGTGAGCGGATGTTTCTTTTTTTTGCTGAGTTTACTTGGATGTGTAGTGTCAGCGTTTGTTGCTGGCATGTCATGCCTAAATGTACTAATCTTGCCAATGAAAAGATAATTAAAGTAGTTGGCAATATCAGTTGGTTTTGTAATGAATGAGCCATCTGATTCAAAGAAGGAACAAGCTGAGTTTGCCTTTTTTCCCAAAATGTAATTGAAGGTACTCCAAAGCATTTTACTCTCTTTGTTTCATAGTGTAGTTTCATCTTCTTTTTATTCAGTTTAATCACATGATTTCTCAATTTGCTGTACGTTTGCCAATCGGTTGTGCAGCCAGACTTATTTGCCATTCCTTTTGCCTCATCCCACTCAACCATACCATTTTTTCCACAGGGATTTAATTTTTTACAGTCACTTTCTTAATGGGTGCGTGCTTAATATTAACTGGAATAAGCAATTTCAATAATGTGTCAAGTGCAACGTCAGTTTGCTCCTCATTACACACCACAGACCAACAAATATTATTTACATGAACAACATAGAATCGCTACAAAACTTATTGAATGACCCTGTCACGTTCTGACCTCTATTTCCGTTGTTTTGTATTTATTTAGTATGGTCAGGGCGTGAGTTGGGTGGGCAGTCTGTTTGTTTTTCTATGTTTTGGGGCATTTCTATGTTTTCGGCCTAGTATGGTTCTCAATCAGAGGCAGGTGTCATTAGTTGTCTCTGATTGAGAATCATACTTAGGTAGCCTGGGTTTCACTGTGTGTTGGTGGGTGATTGTTCCTGTCACTGTGTTTGTTGTCACAGGATAGGCTGTATAGGTTTTCACGTTCCGTTTGTAGATTTGAGTTATTTCATGTATCGTTCAGTTTTCCATTAAAGAACATGAATAACCACCACGCTGCTTTTTGGTCCGCTTCTCCTCCTACAGACGAACGTCGTTACAGAATCACCCACCACAACAGGACCAAGCGGCGTGGTAACGGGCAACAGCAACAGCAGGAGAAGGAACAGAGGCAGCAGCAGCAGGAACAGCAACAGCGAGATCAGGATTTTGGGACATGGGAGCAGAATCTGGACTACACAACTTTGGAGGAGATAGACAGGTGGGCGGTCGACCCAGGGAGAGTGCCG
The DNA here is from genome assembly GCF_045791955.1 of Oncorhynchus clarkii lewisi. Lineage (NCBI taxonomy): Eukaryota > Metazoa > Chordata > Actinopteri > Salmoniformes > Salmonidae > Oncorhynchus > Oncorhynchus clarkii. Next base: position 44,978,162 of record NC_092166.1, read on the forward strand.
GAGCCCGCCTGGGATTCGATGGAACAGTGCGCGGAAGGTTACAGGAGAATGAGGTTGGCGAAGCAAGCACGGCAGCGCGGACGGAAGCCCGAGAGTCAGCCCCAAAAATGTATTGGGGGGGGGGGCACAGGGGGAGTGTGGCAGAGTCAGGAGTCAGACCTGAGCCAACTCCCCCCGTTTATCGTGAGGAGCCAAGGAGGAGCTCAGAACCAGAGCTGGTGTTGGAGGTGAGCGAAGCAGAGACTGTGAAGGAGATAATGAGGAAATTGGAGGAGAGAGATATGAGGGAGTTGCTGGTTTGGTGCATGAGGCACGACATTCGCCCGACGGAGCGTGTCAGGGATTTAATGGCACTGGGGTCAGCTCTCCATACTCATCCTGAGGTGCGTGCGAGGGGTCTGGTGAAGACTGTGCCAGCCTCACGCACCAGGCTTCCTGTGCATCTCCCTAGCCTTGCACGTCCTGTGCCATCTCAGCACTACAGTGCTCCTAGCAGTGCTAACTGTGGCGGGCGTGGTGCTGGTCAGGCACCGCGTTATGCAGTTGTTCGCACGGTGTCCCCAGTACACGTGCTTAGCCCGGTGCGCTACATCCCAGCTCCCCACATCTGCCGGGCTAGGGTGAAGATCCAGCCAGGGCGGTTGGTGCCAGCCCTGCTCTCAAGATCTCCAGTGCGCCTTCACGGCCCGGTCTATGCGTCACCACCTCCACGCACCAGTCCTCCGGTGGCAGCCCCCCGTACCAGGCTGTCTCTCCGGCCCATCCTTACAGGGGCTTCCTCCTCTCCAGCGCTGCCGGAGCCTCCCGCCTGTCCGGCGCCGCTGCCGGAGCCTCCCGCCTGTCCGGCGCCGCTGCCGGAGTCTCCCGCCTCTCCGGCGCTGCCGGAGCCTTTCTCCTCTCCAGCGCTGTCGGAGTCTCCCGCCTCTCCGGCGCTACCAGGGCCTTCCTCTTCTCCGGCGCTGCCGGAGTCTCCCGCCTGTTCGGTGCTACGAGAGCTACTCAGTCCAGCGTTGCCGGAGCTTCCCGTCTGCCCAGCGCCATCTGAGCTTCCCGTCTGCCCAGCGCCATCTGAGCCTCCGGTCTGCCCAGCGCCGCCAGTGCCGCCCGTCTGCCCAGCGCCGCCAGTGCCGCCCGTCTGCCCAGCGCCGCCAGTGCCGCCCGTCTGCCAGGAGCCGCCAGTGTCGCCCGTCTGCCAGGAGCCGCCAGTGCCGCCCGTCAGCCAGGGGCCGCCAGTCAGCCAGGGGCCGCCAGTCAGCCAGGGGCCGCCAGGGCCGCCAGTGCCGCCAGTCAGCCAGGGGCCGCCAGTGCCGCCAGTCAGCCAGGGGCCGCCAGTAAGCCAGGGGCCGCCAGTAAGCCAGGGGCCGCCAGTGCCGCCAGTCAGCCAGGGGCCGCCAGTAAGCCAGGGGCCGCCAGTGCCGCCAGTCAGCTAGGGGCCGCCCGAGCAGCTGCCCCTCTGTCCCGAGCTGCTATCGCCCCTCTGTCCCGAGCAGCTGCCCCTCTGTCCCGAGCAGCTGCCCCTCTGTCCCGAGCTGCTGCCGCCCCTCTGTCCCAAGCTGCTGCCGCCCCTCTGTCCCGAGCAGTTGTCCCTCTGTCCCGAGCAGTTGTCCCTCTGTCCCGAGCAGCTGTTTCACCTCTGTCCCGAGCTGCCCCTCTGTCCCAAGCAGCCCCTCTGTCCAGTGGGGTCATTGAGAGGGGTGGCCATGGTGAGTAAGCCACGGAGGCGGACAATAAGGCGGACTAAGACAATGGTGAAGTGGGGTCCGCGTCCCGCGCCAGAGCCGCCACCGCGGACAGACGCCCACCCAGACCCTCCCCTATAGGTCAAGGTTTTGCGGCCGGAGTCCGCACCTTTGGGGGGGGGGGGGGTACTGTCACGTTCTGACCTCTATTTCCGTTGTTTTGTATTTATTTAGTATGGTCAGGGCGTGAGTTGGGTGGGCAGTCTGTTTGTTTTTCTATGTTTTGGGGCATTTCTATGTTTTCGGCCTAGTATGGTTCTCAATCAGAGGCAGGTGTCATTAGTTGTCTCTGATTGAGAATCATACTTAGGTAGCCTGGGTTTCACTGTGTGTTGGTGGGTGATTGTTCCTGTCACTGTGTTTGTTGTCACAGGATAGGCTGTATAGGTTTTCACGTTCCGTTTGTTGTTTTGTAGATTTGAGTTATTTCATGTATCGTTCAGTTTTCCATTAAAGAACATGAATAACCACCACGCTGCTTTTTGGTCCACTTCTCCTCCTACAGACGAACGTCGTTACAGACCCCTTATACACTACATTAGGCGCCACCCTTTGGAACTTTGGTTTTCCTAGATATGGCTACTATATTGTGATTACTACATCCGATGGATCTGGATACTTCTTTCAAGCACATTTCTGCAGCATTAGTAAAGATGAGATCAATACTTGTTGATGATTTCATCCCTGTGCTGTTTGTAACTACCCTGGTAGGTTTATTGATAACCAGAACCAGGTTGCAGGCACTGGTTACAGTTTGAAGCTTTTTCTTGAGTGGGCAGCTTAATGAAAGCCAGTCAATATTTAAATTAGACAGAAAAAACGTTCAAAAGTTTGGGGTCACTTAGAAATGTCCTTGTTTTTGAAAAAAAAAAGTCAATTAAAATAACATCAAATTGATCCGAAATACAGTGTAGACTTTGTTAATGTTGTAAATGACTATTGTAGCTGGAAACGGCGGATTTTTAATGGAATATCTACATAGGTTTACAGAGACCCATTATCAGCAATCATCACTCCTGTGTTCCAATGGCAAGTTGTGTTAGCTAATCCAAGTTGATTATTTTAAAAGGCTAATTGAGCATTAGAAAACCCTTTTGCAATTATGTTAGGGCAGCTGAAAACGGTTGTTTTGATTAAAGAAGCAATAAAACTGTCCTTCTTTAGACTAGCTGAGTATCTGGAGCGTCAGTGTACCTCTCTGTTGATATCATATATATTATCAAACATTTCACACATGTTATGACTGGACTTTAAACAAAGTAGCCTACCACATACTTCAGGATAGATCCTCCAAATACCCAATTCCCCATGTTAAAGAGAGTTCACTTCACAATCAATGTTTGTCAGATGATTTAAGTGCTTGAAACTCCAATGGCAAGATACGGCTACAGTGCCTTCGGAAGGTATTCAGAACCCTTGACTTTTTCAAAATGTTGTTACGTTACAGCCTTATTCTAAAATGGATACATTTTGTAAAAAATACTCAAATCTACACACAATACCCCATAATGATAAAGCAAAAACATTTTTTTTTTGCAAATTTATTAAAAATAAAAAACAGATATCTTATTTAAATATGTAATCAGGCCCTTTGCTATGAGAAATTAAATTGAGCTCAGGTGCATCCTGTATCCATTGATCATCCTTGAGTTGTTTCTATAGCTTGATTGGAGTCCACCTGTGATACATTTAATTGATTGGACATGATTTGGAAAGGCACCACAGTTGACAGTGCATGTCAGACCAAAAATAAAGCCATGAGATCGAAGGAATTGTCCATCGAGCTCAGAGACAGGATTTTGTTGAGGCACAGATCTGGGGAAGGGTACCAAAAATGTACGCAGCATTGAAGGTCCCCAAGAACACAGTTGCCTCCATCATTCTTAAATGGAAGATGTTTGGAACCACCAAGACTCTTCTTAGAGCTGGCCTCACAGCCAAACTGAGCAATCAGGGAGAATGGCCTTGATCAAGGAGGTCACTCTGACAGAGCTCTAGAGTTCTCTGGTCTGATGAAACCAAGATGGAAATCTTTGGGCTGAATGAATTGACCTGAAAATAGCTGTGCAGCAATGCTCCCCATCCAACCTGACAGAGCTTGAGAGGATATTCATAGAAGAATGGGAGAAACTCCCCAAATACAGGTGTGCCAAGCTTCTAGGGTCATACCCAGGAAGACTCGAGGCTGTAATCGCTTGCCGAAGGTGCTTCAACAAAGTACTGATTAAAGGGTCATCGAACAGGCAAAGTGTTAATACAGGACTAAGATCGAATTATACTACGCCGGCTCTGATGCTCGACAGATGTGGCATGGCTTGCAAAATATCAAGGATTACAAAGGGAAACCCAGCCGTGAGCTGCCCGGAGACACGAGCCTACCAGACGAGCTAAATGCCTTCTATGCTCACTTTGAGACGAGCAACACTTAACCATGCATGAGAGCTTACAGACAACTGTGTGATCTTGTTCTCCATAGCAAATATGAGTAAGACCTTTAAACAGGATAACATTCGCCATGCCACAGGGCCAGACAGAATACCAGGACGCATACTCATAGCTTGCACGTAGCAGCTGGCAAGTGTCTTCACTGACATTTTCAACATATCCTCGACCCGGTCTGTAATACCAACTTGTTTCAAACAGATCACCATAGTTCTCGTGCCCAAGAATGCCAAGGTAACCTGCCCAAATGATTATTGCCTCAAAGCTCTCACATCTATAGCCATGAAATGCTTTGAAAGGCTGGTCATGGCACACATTAACACCATTAACCCAGACACCCTGGACCCATTCCAATTCGCATTCTGCCCCAACACATCCACAGATGATGCAATCTCTATTGCACTCAACACTACCCTCACCCACCGGGACAAAAGGAATACCAATGTAAGAATGCTGTTCATTGGTGTTGAATGCTGCGCTGTAGTCATAGTCCCCTACCAAGCTCATCACTAAGCTCAGGACCCTGGGACTGAACACCTCCCTCTGCAACTGGATCCTGGACTTCCTGACGTTCCTGCTTGGAGTTTGCCAAAAGGCAAGACCATGAGAAAAAATATTCTCTGGTCTGATGAAACTAAGATTAAACTCTTTGGCCTGAATGCCAAGCGGCACGTCTGGAGGAAACCAGACACCGCTCATCACCTAGCCAATACCATCCGTACGGTGAAGCATGGTGGAGGCAGCATCCTGCTGTGAGGATGTTTTTCAGCGGCAAGGACTGGGAGACTAGTCAGGAACGAAGGAAAGATGAACAGAGCAAAGGACAGAGAGATCTTTGATGAAAACCTGCTCCAGGTGCTCAGAACCTCGGAGGCGAAGGTTCACCTTCCAACTGGACAACGACCCTAAGCACACAGCCAAGACAACGCAGGAGTGGCTTTGGGACAAGTCTCTGAATGTCTTTGAGTGGCCCAGTCAGAGCCCGCTTGAACCCGATCTAACATCTCTGGAGAGACCTGAAAATAGCTGTTCAGTGACGCTCCCCATCCAACCTGACAGAGCGTGATTGGATTTAAAGAGAAGAATGGGAGAAACTCCCCAAATACAGGTGTGCCAAGCTTGTAGTCATACTGTCATCACTGCAAAAGGTGCTTCAAAACATTACTGTGTAGAGCAGGGGTGTCAAAGTCAAATGGACGGAGGGCCAAATAAAAAAATCAGCTACAAGACGAGGGCCGGACTGTTCGAATGTTCATTGAAAAATTTTTAAATGACGCATATAGTCTAGTGAACCTAATTGAACCTACTGAAAACCTAACAAATATATTACAATATGATCAGATAAATAAAGCAATATTTTCTTATGGCTCTGTCAGTAATCTTTAATTTTCAACAGACACAAAAGACAAATTTCCTTTATATAAATATCCCCATAACATGAACATTAAATGAAAGAAACCGGTATTCAAGGCACCATCAGTAGACTATATTTTCTATTTTAGCAAAAGTGGGCTAAATTTACTTCAAAGAAAAAACAATAATAGCAATTTTCTATCATCCACTCAACTGAAATATTTTTAAAATATAATTGGATTGAAATACAAAAAAATAAAGTGCAAAAATCTATTAATCAAAAACAACACTTTGTTTAAGGAGAAGTAACATGCAGTGAAAACAAATATTAAATTTTAACTTTTAAACTTGAACTGAGTAAAAACTCTAAATATGTGATTGCACAGTAATGTTCACTTGTTTGAGGTTGAGGGTGATACTTGGTGGTGTCCCATCTTTTCCACAAGTTCATCAATGTTCGGGGTAAGGCTCTGAGCTGAAGAAATCCTCAGAATTGAGTGGAGGTGTTCAGCAGTAAGTCGACTTCTGTGTGATGTTTTGTTCAGGTTCATCAAAGAAAACAGTTGTTCACACAGGTATGTGCTGCCAAACATAGACAACGTTTGAGCAGCCTGGATGCGCAGCTGGGGCATTGTGCCGGGGAGGAAACGGGCGAACTCCGCAGCACCCACTGCCGCATATTTTGCCCTCAGTGCATCATTGCATTGGAGGTCAATCAACTCCATTTGGAGGTTTGGTGGTGAGCTTTCCACGTCAACAGCAAATGGGTTACCGAGCAGTTCCAACCTGCTTTTTTGTGCTTCAAAGTCAGCAAATCGGCGTCGAAAGTCAGCGGCAAGCATACCTATTTTATCAGCCAACTGTGTGCTCGGGAACGCACTGGTAGAGAGCTTCTCTTTCATGGTCTGGCAGCTGGGAAAGTGGCTCAAATTTTCTTTCCGCATCTGCGTCTCCCACAGAGTCAGTTTGGTTTTAAATGCCTTCACTGTACTGTACATATCAGAGATGACACGATCCCGACCCTGCAGCTGCAAGTTTATTGCATTCAGATGACTCGTAATGTCACACAGAAAAGCCATTTCACACAGAAACATTTCGTCTCGGAGTTGTGTTGTGTCTTTCCCTTTGCTGTCCAAGAACAGACAAATCTCCTCACGAAGCTCGAAACATCTTTGAAGCACCTTTCCCTGGCTTAGCCATCGCACCTCTGTGTGATAAGGCAAATCACCATGCTCCGTTTCTAACTCCGTCAGAAATGCCTTGAACTGGCGGTGATTCAAACCTTTGGCTCTGATAAAGTTAACTGTGCGCGTGATGATGCTCATTACATGCTCCATTTTCAAGGCTTTACCGCACAACGCTTCCTGGTGTATGATACAATGATAAGCTGTCAGCTCACCTGTCGCGTTTTCCTCTTGCATCTTTTCCCGTATCTTCGCCACCAGTCCGCTCCTGTGTCCACACATCGCAGGTGCTCCGTCGGTTGTCAAACCCACGAGTTTTTCCCAAGGCAGCTCCATCTCATTTACACATCTTGACACCTCTTCATACAAATCATGCCCCGTAGTTGTGCCATGCATAGGACGTAAAGCCAAAAACTCCTCTGTCACGCTTAGGTTGGAGTCCACTCCGCGGATGAAAATTGACAACTGGGCAATGTCAGAAATGTCGGTGCTCTCATCCACAGCCAAGGAATATGCAATAAAATCTTTTCCCTTTTTCACAAGCTGCTCTTTTAGATTGATGGACAACTGGTCTACTCTCTCGGCAATGGTGTTTCTGCTCAGACTCACATTTAAAAAGAGTTGCCTTTTTTCTGGGCAAACTTCGTCACAAACTTTAATCATGCAGTTTTTGATGAAATCCCCCTCCGTAAATGGCCGGGCTGATTTAGCGATCTCTTCTGCCAAAATAAAACTGGCCTTGACAGCAGCCTGGCCTTGTGATTTGGCTTTTTTGAACAGAGCCTGTCGAGATTTGAGGCCTCGTTTTAATTCCTCTGCCTTTTGTAGCCTTTGTTCCATGTCCATATTCTTGTTTTTGTCCGCGTGTTTCGTTTCATAATGTCGTCTCAGATTATACTCTTTCAGTACCGCCACACTTTCTCCACACAGAAGACACACAGGTTTTCCAGCTACCTTCGTGAACATATACTCCGACTCCCACCTTGTTTGAAACCCCCGGTTCTCAGTATCCACCTTCCGTTTTGCCATTTTTGATGGGTATCTGAAAGTTAATTTTACTGTGATGCTGACGACTGCTGTGCCAATAAATATTGAAATGAAGCAGCCTACTGCTCGGTGCGTCACCTTTGCATTGTGGGAAATGTAGTATTGGTGCGTGTAAAAGATCTGCGGGCTGCCGGCTTGCTGCGGGCCGGTTCTAATAATAAATCAAGATCATCCCAGGGGCCGTAAAAAACCTTCTTGCGGGCCGGATGTGGCCCGCGGGCCTTGACTCTGACATATGTGGTGTAGAGGGTATGTAATGGGACCCATGTTGTCCAAAAATGTATACTTTTGACTAATCTGTCCATAGAACATTCTTTCAAGAGTCTTGATGATCATCCAGGTGCTTCCAGGTGCTTTTTGGCAAACTTGAGTCAACTTTTTGGATGAGATGGGTCCCATTATGTCTGGCGAAAACCGAACACTGTATTCCACAGTAAGAACCTCAACGGTCAAGCACGATGGTGGTAGTGTAATGGTTTGGGTGTGTTTTGGTGCCTCAGGACCTGGACGACTTTCCTTAATAGAAGGAACTATGAATTCTCCTCTGCATCAGAGAATTCTACAGGATAATGTTAGTCCATTCATCTGTAAGCTAAAGCTCAGCTGGGACATGAAAATCATTTTTCAAATTTTTGGAATGGCCTAGTCTTAGTTCAGACCTAATCCCAATTAAGATGTTGTGGCAGGACTTGAAATGTGCAGTTCATGCTTGAAAACCCGCAAATGCTGCTGATTTAAAGCAGTTCTTCATGCAAGAGTGGGCCAGAATTCCTCCACAGCGATGTGAGAGACTGATCAACAACTACAGGAAGCATTTGGTTGCAGTCAATGCAGCTAAAGATGGCACAACCAGTTATTGAGTGTAAGGGGCAATTACTCTTTCACAAAGGGGAAGTGGGTGTTGCATAACTTTTGTTAACCTGTTGCGATGACCAAACCCGGATCCGGGATTCTATTTATAGACCTAAGCTCATTACCATAACGCAACGTTAACTATTCATGAAAATCGCAAATGAAATGAAATAAATATGATAGCTCTCAAGCTTAGCCTTTTGTTAACAACACTGTCATCTCAGATTTTCAAAATATGCTTTTCAACCATAGGAAAACAATCATTTGTGTAACAGTAGCTAGCTAGCGTAGCATTTAGCGTTAGCATTAGCGTTAGCATTAGCGTTAGCATTTAGCAGGCAACTATCACAAAAACAAGTAAAGCCTTCAAATAAAATAACTTACCTTTGAAGAACTTCTGATGTTTTCAATGAGGAGCCTCTCAGTTAGATAGCAGATGCTCCGTTTTTCCAAAAAGATTCTTTGTGTATTAGAAATAGCTCCGTTTTGTACATCACATTTGGCTACCAAAAAAAATAAAAAAAATATAAAAAAAAATAACAAAACGAAAATTCAGCCCTCAAAACGCGAACTTTTTTCCAAATTAACTCCATAATATCGACTGAAACATGGCAAACGTGGTTTAGAATCAATCCTCAAGGTGTTTTTCCACATATCTCTTCAATGATATATCCTTCGTGGAAGCCTGGTTTCTCCTTGCTCTCAAATGGAAAAATAATTGCACCTGGCTTTACGCTCCAATTTCGACGCAGGGACACCAGGCGGACACTTGGAAAATGTAGTCTCTTATGGTCAATCTTCCAATGATATGCCTACAAATACGTCACAATGCTGCTAACACTTTGGGGGAACGACAGAAAGTGTAGGCTCATTCCTTGCGCAATCACAGCCATATAAGGAGACAATGGAAAACAGAGCTTCAGAAATTCTGCTCATTTCCTGGTTGATGCATCATCTTGGTTTCGCCTGTAGAATGAGTTCTGGGGCACTTACAGACAATATCTTTGCAGATTCTGAAACTTCAGAGTGTTTTCTTTCAAAAACTGTCAAGAATATGCATAGTCGAGCATCTTTTCGTGACAAAATATCGCGCTTAAAACGGGAACGTTTTTTATCCAAAAATGAAATAGCGCCCCTAGAGATCAAAGAGGTTAATTAAATAAATAAGTATTTTGGGGGGGTTATTTGTAAACTCAGGTTCCCTTTATCTAATATTCGGTTTTGGTTGAACATCTGATAACATGCAATATCAAAAAATATGCAAAAATAGAGATAATCAGAAAGGGGGAAAATACTTTTTCACGGCACTGCATGTTCACACTGCACCACATGTAATGCTGTGCTGAGCCATTCTATGCCATGATTCATCCCTCTCTATCAGCGTAGGCAGTCCTGGCAAAATGCAGCGGCAGGCTCCATCCTTAGTGCGTGTGTATGTGTATGTGTAGGGGGTTTGTGTGAAAATGTAGAGGCGGGCGTCACCAAAGAAATTGATGGATGGAGCAGGGGGTAGACAATGTGCTGTCTCTCTCTCTCTCTATGTCTCTCTCTCTCATTCATCCCCCCTGTCATACTGGAGGGAACCCGCAGCTCCAGCAGCAAAGTTCATCACCGCCCCCCAAGGAGGAGGAATTACTCTCAGCACCAAAGTTTCAATGAGAACTTTCCCACAACATACATTCATCTCCTCCTTATTAGCATTGCAGTCCCTTCTTCTCAAGGATAGCTCAAAGTCTGCAGCAGTCTCCAAGTGCAAAGAGAAAACAATGAGATTCTGGTGTTTTTTTATGTCATTTTTTCATCCAATCACAACCCGCCCCCCTCCTACACCTGCCACCTATAAGCTCTCCATCAAACTTGGGCACACACTCACACAGAAGCACACAGATACACACACACACACATGTGTACACACCCACCAAAACACACCCACACACAATATTGAGTCATGAGGCTCTAACCAGGAAACATTCCTTCCCCATCATTTCAACTGCTCAGCTGTTACGAAGCAACATTAAGGCCACCAAGCACAGCCACATGCACAGTAGGCATAAACACTGGAGTGAACGATTGCTACATGGAAGAGATAAGATGGAAGGATGAGATAGAGAGGAGCAGAATCACACAAAGAAGAGTGTGTTATTTTTTTGGTATTTTATTAGGATCCCCATTAGCTGTTGCAAAAGCAGCAGCTACTCTTACTGGGGTCCACACAAAACATGAAACATAATACAGAATGAAATAATACAGAACATCAATAGACAAGAAAAAATGTAAAAGGCACATGTAGCCTACATATCAATGCATACACACAAACTATCTAGGTCAAATAGGGGAGAGGCGTTGTGCCGCGAGGTGTTGCTTTATCAGTTTTTTGGAACCAGGTTTGCTGTTTATTTGAGCAATATGAGATGGAAGGACGTTCCATGCAATTAGGGCTCTATATAATACTGTACGCTTTCTTCTGTACGCTTACTGTTCGCTTTCTGAATTTGGGGACTGTGAAAACACCCCTGATGGCATGTCTGATGGGATAAGTGTGTGTCAGAGCTGTGTGTAAGTTGACTGTGCAAACAATTTGGGATTTAACACATTGATGTTTCTTATAAAAAGAAGAAGTCATGCAGTCAGTCTCTCCTCAACTCTTAACCAATAGAGACTGGCATGAATCATATTTACCGTAATTGCTGGACTATAAGCCGCTACTTCATTCCCACACTTTGAACCTCGCGGTTTATACAATGACGCGGCTAATTTATGAATTTTTCCCGCTTTCGCAAGATTCATGCCGCCGCCAAAAAACAGCACCGTCACATAATGTGACGTAAATCGAGCGCGCTCAAACTTCCCATCATTCTGATTACGGTAGTAATTGTCACCCTCATCATGGTAAAGACACGGAGAAATGCATATGATGCAGCTTTCAAGTTGAAGGAGATCGATCTGGACATCAGCGTAAATCGTGCATTTAAGGTGGCGCTCCGTGTTCAGTGGGAGGCTTGGATGATAAGTGGGGAGAAATCCTTCACTAAAACGGGCCGCATGCGAAGAGCAACTTATGGTCAAGTCTGCCAGTGGGTCCTGACAGCGTGGAGCATTGTCAAAAAATCCACTATCATCAACGGGTTTCGAAAGGCTGGACTGCTGCGTGTTGAAGAGGCAGCATGAGCTCAGCGGGGTATTTGCCTCCGGATGAAAGAGACGAGAGCGACAATGAAAACGATCCAACATCGGATGAAGCAATTCTGAGGCTATTCAACTCCGACACCGAAGGAGATGACTGCAGTGTTTTCAGTGCACAGGAGGAGTCTTGGTAGGCTACTGTTTTAATTTTTGTTACAAGCCGTGTTTCGTTAAAGCCTATTTATTTTTGTTACAAGCCGTGTTTCGTTTAAAGGCTGTGTAAAGTTAATTTGTTTCAATGTACCGGTAGGCACCTGCGGCTTATAGACATGTGCGGCGTATTTATGTACAAAATACATATTTTTTTATAATTCAGTGGGTGCGGTTTATATTCAGGTGCGCTTAATAGTCCAGCAATTACGGTATATCAGCCCTCTGATTACAATTAAGATCAAAACGTGCTGCTCTGTTCTGGGCCAGCTGCAGCTTGACTATGTCCTTCCTTGCAGCACTGGACCACACGACTGGACAATAATCAAGATTAGACAAAACTAGAGCCTGCAGAACTTGCTTTTTGGAGTGTCATGTCAAAAAAGCAGAGCATCTCTTTATTACATACAGACCTCTCCCCACCTTTACAACCATTGAATCTATATGTTTAGACCATGACAGTTTACAATCTAAGGTAATGCCAAGTAATTTAGTCTCCTCAACTTGTTCAACAGCCACACCATTCATTACCAGATTCAGCTGAGGTCTAGAACTTAAGGAATGATTTGTACAATGCTCTTAGTTTAGTAACAGACTGAAACTCTTTGTTAAGGGTTTCAGTGACTTCATGTTGCTGATTCGTATATGGTTGAATCCTCAGCATACATGGACACACATGCTTAGTTTAATGCCAGTGGCAGGTCATTGGCAAAAATAGAAAAGAGTAGAGGGCCTAGAGAGCTGCCATGTGGTACACCATACTTTACATGTTTGACATTAGAGAAGCTTATATTAAAGAAAACCCTTTGAGTTCTATTAGATAGATAGCTCTGAATCCACAATATGGCAGAGGTTGAAAAGCCATAACACATACGTTTTTTTCAACAACAGTTTATGGTCAATAATATCAAAGGCTGCACTGAAATCTAATAGTACAGTTCCCACAATATTAATATTATCTTATTATCAATTTATTTCAACCAATCATCAGTCATTTGTGTCAGTGCAGTACAGGTTGAGTGCCCTTCTCTGAATGCTGAAAGTCTGTTGTTAATTTGTTTATAGAGAAAAAGCATTGAATTTGGTCAAACACCAATTTTTCCAACAGTTTGCTAAGAGCTGGCAGCAAGCTTATAGGTCTGCTGTTAGAATCAGTAAAGGCAGCTTTACCACTCTTTGGTAACGGAATTACTTTGGCTTCCCTTCAGGCCTGAGGACAAAATAAAACATATGACAGATAGGAGTGACTATAGATTCAGCTACCATCCTCAGTAGCTTTCCATCTGTTGTCAATACCAGGAGGTTTGTCATTGTTGATCGATATCAATTTTCCCACCTCTCCCACACTAACTTTACAAAATTCAAACTTGCAAGGCTTTTCTTTCATTATATGTTTTTTTATGCATGAATACAATTGCTCACTGTTTGTTGTTGGCATTTCCTGCCTAAGTTTTCCCACTTTGCCAATGGAATAATCATACAAATTATTGGCAACATCAAATGGTTTCGTGATGAATAAGCCATCTGATTCGATGAAAGACGGAGTTGAATTTGTCTTTATGTTCATAATTTAACCTTTTTGGGATAGGGGGCAGCATTTTCACTTTTGGATGAATAGCGTGTCCAGAGTGAACTGCCTCCTACTCTGTCCCAGATGCTAATATATGCATATTATTATTACTATTGGATAGAAAACACTCTGAAGTTTCTAAAACTGTTTGAATGATGTCTGTGAGTATAACAGAACTCATATGGCAGGCAAAAACCTGAGAAAAAATCCAACCAGGAAGTGGGAAATCTGAGGTTTGTAGTTTTTCAACTCAGCTCTCATTGAAGATACAGGATGATATTAGTTATGTTTCCCTTCCCAAGGCTTCCACTAGATGTCAACAGTATTTGGAACCTGTTTTGAGGATTCTACTCTAAAGGAGGTGCTCATAAGAGCTCTTTGAGTGAGTGGTCTGTCAGAGTGCCACAGCCTCGGTCTGGCACACTCACGTTCCACTTCATTTGTACAGACAAAGGAATTGTCCGGTTGGAACATTAATGAAGTTTTATGTTAAAAACATCCTAAAGATTGATTCCATACTTAGTTTGGCATGTTTCTACGGGCTGTAACGGAACTTTTTGAACTTTTCGTCTGATGTTCGACGCGACCTGAACCCCGAGAACAAACCATTCAGATTTTTTTTTTTAGGTCACTCTCTTTTCAATGGGTTTCATTGGGAATCCAGATTTCTAAAGGACCTTCTTGCAGTTCCTATCGCTTCCACTGGATGTCAACAGTCTTTAGAAATTGGTTGAGGTTTTTCCTTTGTGTAATGAAGAAGTACGGCCATCTTGAAAGAGGGTCACTTGAAGTGTACTGTTAGATAGCTACAGTTTGTTTTCCTCCTGTATTGAACACAGATCATCCTGTCTTCATTTTTATCGATTATTTACGTAAAAAAATACCTAGTTGTATTCCAAAAGTAGTTTGAAATGTTTTGGCAAAGTTTACAGGTAACTTTTGAGATATTTTGTAGTCACGTTACGCAAGTTGGAACCAGTGTTTTTCTGGATCAAACGCGCCAAATAAATTGACATTTTGGATATATATCGACATAATTAATCGAACAAAAGGACCATTTGTGATGTTTATGGGACATATTGGAGTGCCAACAAAAGAAGCTCGTCAAAGGTAAGGCATGAATTATATTTTTATTTCTGCCTTTTGTGTCGCGCCTGCAGGGTTGAAATATGCTTTTCTCTCTTTGTTTTACGGAGGTGCTATCCTCAGATAATAGAATCGATTGCTTTCGCCGAAAAGCCTTTTTGAAATCTGACATGTTGGCTGGACTCACAACAAGTGTAGCTTTAATTTGCTATCTTGCATGTGTGATTTAATGAAAGTTAGATTTTTATAGTAATTTATTTGAATTTGGCGCTCTGCATTTTCCCTGGCTTTTGGCCAGGTGGGACGCTAGAGGTTAAGGGTCTCTTTTCCAAGCTTAAAAGGATAGACATTCAACATTGGCCATGGTGTCAATCCAGCATGATTTCTGCCACACTGAAAACAACTGGAGACACAGAACTGGGAAATCTGATTTCAGTGAATTCAAGACAACTGGGAACTCGGGAAAAAAACAAGCTCCAACTGGGAAAATACGTTTTGAACGGTCATCCAACTCGGAGTTGCAAGTCGGGAACTGAGGCCTCTTTCTAGAGCCCCGACCTGAAGATCACTGACGTCATCATGATTCTATCTTGTTTTTTTTCCAGAGTTCCCAGTTGTCTTGACAGAACCATAGTTTGATGACTAAATTTGGCCACAAAGGACAGCCGCGCCACCTTCCTGTTCAAGTGAGCACAGCACCACAAGGTGAGTCCAAAACTGTCTTGCATGTTGCTGCATAAATTATGTAATATGCCAGGGAGATAAGTATACTGTAGTTAAGAAAGTAATACTAAGTGTATGTTGTGTAGTAAGATGTTAGTAGTGTCACGCCTGCTCCCACTTCCCCTTTCTGGCGCTCAAGTGCACCAGGCTACCCTTCATTACGCACACCTGTCACCCTCATTATGCGCATCTGCGCTCATTGGACTCACCTGGACTCTTTCACGTTTTGATTGCCTTCCTCTATATCTGTCTGTCTCCTCGGTTTCTACCCCCCGTCAGCATTATTGTTGTTTTCCTCTGTCCAGATGCTGACTATATTCTGTTCTTGTCCGTGTTTCATTAAATGTTCACTCCCTATACTTGATTCTCGTCTCCAGTGTCTGTCCTTACAAGTAGCCCATGTGCCTCACCCTAATAATTTGGTCCCATTTCCCTGGTGCACATGTAGCCTATAGCCTGTTTTAGAAAAATGTAATCATTGAATATTGTAAGAGTTTTCATTGTCTGCTTATGTTCCCCCTTTATTTATCTTACGGTTCTGACTTGGTGTACAGGGAGAATACTGTAAGAACCGCCCATGTTCTGAATTCTGTCGCTGTACATTTCAAAAGTGCTGAACAAATAGTTATATTGACTTCGTCCAGCCTAGCTCACTCATTAATGTCTTAATTGAAATGACGGATTTCCTCTTATCCGCTCATCGTCCCCTTATGCCATAGGTTGTACCTCAATTGTATCTCAATTGTCAGTAGAAACCACATTTGTTTAAGCAAATCAGCCATATCAGCGATGTTTTAAAAAAATAAAAGGCAGTAAATGAGGCTGAATGTTTCGCTGCCAAACAAGGCTGTAGCAGTAGTAAGGTGTTGGGACTGCTGTTGAGACTCTGCTGTTGGGACAGGCCCTAACAGTGTGTGGGCACCGTTTGTCACCGTTATAGTGCAATTACATTTATTGTTTAGAGTTGTGTTGTGTAGTGGGTTTGCTGACATGCATGTAAAAAAAACATTTTTTTTAGTTTGCCCCACCAAGATTTATATGCTAAAATTCCCTGCCAATGTTCCTGACACTTCGCTGTGCTCTCACTTTGTCTTCCGCCAGACCACATCTAAAGACATTAACTCCACTTGGTCTTCTCTGATGTCAGGTTCTAGCTCAGTGTGCACTCAAATGAGATGAGAAAAAACACACACTAAAACAGTGTTGTAAAATTCTGGTCCTGGGGACTCAGAGGTGTGCAGGCTTTTGCTCTAGTCAGTACAATCACACTAGAGTCAACTATTAAAGGAAAGACTCACCCATTTTGAATAATATATCATGATGCAAAACTTGTCATGTTGGCTGTATTACTGCCTGCTTGAACAGCATTAATTCAGATACACATAAAAACATGAAATGACCCCGGGAAACAAACATCGCTCAGAGATGCAAAAAACTATATAACATTAAAAAAATGGGTGAATCTTTCCTTTGAACGCTTGGGGATTAGTTAACTAATGTTTTTAAAACAGTGTTAGAACAAAGCTTGAACTCCCGGTGGGTCCTCAGCACCAAATATAGAAGATATTGCAGTCCAATATTGCAAACTCCTAAAGTTTGATATTGCTGGCAAGCAATGATAAATGAGATTTAGTGAATCTATAACAATATGTGTGATTTAATTGACTTTCAGTGCTATGACATTCTGCCTGCAGATTCATTAAAAAAGCACGTGTCTTACTACGCTCCTCTCTGGCTGGAGCAGCAGGAGAGAAGATGATGAGTGGGAAAGCAGAGTATGTGTGTTTGCGTGCAGTGCAGTGTTTCTGACTTTACATGTCGACGTCTATGTAGGTTTGTTAGTGAAACACGATGTATCCAAGTGTGTGTGTGTGTGTCGGAGTGTGTGTGCACACGTGTTCTCTCTGTCAAGGCGTTAGTCCATTACTGTGGTGAAAGGCCTGGAGTGTCCTTGTCAAGGACACATTGCTCTGCCTCCTCTCCTCTCACCACCATCCCTGTAATGCTCTGCTCATCTCCTTAGACTGGGGGAGGAGAGAGGGAGGGAGGGAGAGAGAGGGAGAGAGTCTGTGATGGAAGGACCCAAGGGAGCACAGAACACAAAGAGGAACCACTGCTGGAGGGATAGAAAAACACAAACCAGGAAAAGGTAGAGGAAAGAAAGAGAGAGTTATGGAGAGAGAAAGAGAGAGAGACAGAAAAAGGAGAAAGAGAGGGATTAAGACAGACAGAGAAAGTGCGAAATATGGAGAGTAAGAGATAGAAAGGTTAAAAAATATATATAAAGAAAGAGATAGAAGGAGAGATGAATGGATGCAGGCTAAACAAACGGGATGTGCCTTCTATTTAGAGCGACAGAACGACGAGATGTGCACGATAGACAATTATTACCCACAGACACAGAAACAAACACAGGCTCGTTAAGGACCACTGAATGCACATGTTCCTGTCCAATCTCCACACACATTCAACTGGCCTACATACCCCTCACTCAAAATAGCACACTTGTTGTTAATTGAAGTTCATTAGTCACCAGACTCTAGGGAGAGGTTGCCATAAAGGGATGGTCTAGGATCAGTTCTCTACATCGTTTATAGTCTTACGTTATATCCTTAAAGCGTCAATCTGCAGTTTTTGGGTAAACCGCTTAGGGATGGGGCTAGAGAAATGTAACCACTCTCAAATTCATAGACGGGGCTATGAATACAAAGACTGACCATCCATGAGATCAAAGTGATAGTTTTGACCATGTTTTTAAGCTATACATTGTTTGTTTACAATTATATTGTTTACAAACAAAGTAGAACAAGATTATATTTTGGTTTCTGATGGGGTTAGACACCTTTATTTAACCAGGTAGGCTAGTTGAGAACAAGTTCTCATTTGCAACTGCGACCTGGCCAAGATAAAGCGTAGCAATTCGACACATACAACAACACAGAGTTACACATGGATTAAACAAAACATACAGTCAATAATACAGTAGAACAAAAGAAAACAAAAAGTCTATATACAGTGAGTGCAAATGAGGTAAGTTAAGGAAATAAATAGGCCATGGTGGCGAAGTAATTACAATATAGCAATTAAACACTGGAATGGTAGATCGGCAGAAGATGAATGTGCAGGTAGAGATACTGGGGGGCAAAGGAGCAAAATAATTAAATACCAGTATGGGGATGAGGTAGGTAGATGGATGGGCTGTTTACAGATAGGCTATGTACAGGTGCAGTGATCTGTAAACTGCTCTGACAGCTGGTGCTTAAAGCTAGTGAGGGAGATGTGAGTCTCCAGCTTCAGAGATTTTTGCAATTCGTTCCAGTCATGGGCAGCAGAGAACTGGAAGGAAAGACGACCAAAGGAGGAATTGGCTTTGGGGGTGACCAGTGAGATATACCTGCTGGAGCACGTGCTACGAGTGGGTGCTGCTATGGTGACCAGTGAGCTGAGATAAGGCGGGGCTTTACCTAGCAGATACTTGTAGATAACCTATAGCCAGTGGGTTTGGCGATGAGTATGAAGCGAGGGCCAACCAACGAGAGCATACAGGTCGCAATGGTTGGTGGGTAGTGTATGGGGCTTTGGTGACAAAACGGATGGCACTGTGATAGACTGGATCCAGTTTGTTGAGTAGAGTGTTGCAGGCTATTTTATAGACGACATCACCGAAGTCGAGGATCGGTAGGATGGTCAGTTTTACGAGGGTGTGTTTGACAGCATGAGGGAAGGATGCTTTGTTGCGATATAGGAAGCCGATTCTAGATTTAATTTAATTTTGGATTGGATATGCTTAATGTGAGTCTGGAAGGAGAGTTTACAGTCTAACCAGACACCCAGGTATTTGTAGTTGTCCACGTATTCTAAGTCAGAGCCGTCCAGAGTAGTGATTCTGGACGGGCGAGCAGGTGCGGGCAGCGATCGATTGAAAAGCATGCATTTAGTTTTTCTTGCGTTTAAGAGCAGTTGGAGGCCACGGAAGGAGAGTTGTATGGCATTGAAGCTCGTCTGGAGGTTAGTTAACACAGTGTCCAAGGAGGGGCCAGAAGTATACAGAATGGAATACAGAATTTATAAGTTATGTTCTTCAATTATCATGGATATATGATTTATTTAAAAGTTTTTAAAAAATGTATGTAACAATCACAAATGTGATCCGATTCAGGAAACTAGGCGTATGTCGCAAGTCACGACTTCACAGGAGAGCCTTTTGAACATAATTCTTTTTAAAAAAAATCGAAATGTGTATTTTTTGGCAGAAATGCCTTGTCGTATATGTGAACTTCATTGTACCTTAATATCAAACTTGTATGTCATCTGTAAATATGAATAAAAATGTTAAATTACAAGTCTAGTTGGTTTAGCCAGAGAAAAAGCCAGCAACCTTCCTGCTAGTCATGACTGGCTGAGATAATGAGTGGGCTGGACATCCCGAGAGATGAGTTTGGATTGGTCTGCGGTGTTGCATCTTGTGTCTATAAAATTAGCTGGTCGTAGTAATGCAGTTTTTTTTCTCTAAATATATAACTTTAGCCATATAGAACTGCAAATATGTTCCTACTGCTCTCAATAACATTGCTGCCCTGAATTTATCAGTGCAATGCTGACTCTCACTCTGAAAATAACACGTTTTGAAATCATTGGAACACAACCGGCCAAACAAGCTGTGCCAACTAAACAGAAACAACACAGAATGTCTTGTGAAAGGGGTTGCAGTCTGCCATGAAGCTTTCATCCATGTATACAGGTAAGAATCTAGCTACAGATATTATATGATTCCAATTTTGTCAGAAAGTTGTTTTCATTGCAAGCTGAAGCTTGCTGTTAGCAAGCTGAAGTTCGATGGCTGGCTTGCTAACTAACAATGAACGTTATTTGGTTAACTTTAGCTTGCTATAACAATCCGTTTGTATTGCTAGTAACGTTACTCTATTTATTGGGATTATATTTCATATTTTAGCTAAACAAAATACCCCAAGTTAAAGCTTGCTGTTAACTAGCTAACGTCAGCTGAGGTTAGGTGGCTGGCCTTGCTAGCTAACATGAATTTATGTGTATGAAGTGTGTGCAACGTTAGTGTAGTTTTCTCAGAATGCAATTGCACATTGCTAGTTATAGCCTAATGTTAGTTAGCTAACTAGCTAACATTGAACCCATTGAACCATAACTTTAGCTAGCTACGAAAACTGTGTGTAGTGATATCTCAGAATGCCATTTTGCATCTATGGTATAATAATGCTAAAAAAAAATATCTGGAATTTGTCTTTCAGCATCAATCAGTAGAACACGCCTGACTCTAATCCACCAGTCATAGTCATCAAAAAGGGAGCTGGCCCAAGCAAGCAAAGGCAACAGCAAAGTCATCAACGACATGCACCATTTCTTCACCAACTACAGAGTTGGGAAAACACTTGTGGACCTGAATTGTGATAACTGCAATGGCGAAAACAAGAACAGGTTTGTGCTCTGGTATTGTGCCTGGTGGACCATGCACAAGTTCCACCGCAATCTGGACCTTCACTTCCTGATCACAGGCCACACCAAGTTTGCCCCTCACTGGTGCTTCGGCCTCATCAAGCAGCGCTTCAGAAAGACCAGAGTGAACACTTTGTCTGAGATTTCTGGTGTTATGAAGGACCGCACTGTGACAGGGGTCAACATCCCACAGTTGGTTGGACTGGAGGATGGTAAAGGTGCTGGTGGAAAGCTATGGCTGGCAACAACACCTGACTCTGTACTTCAGGCTGCTGCCACAGGTCAAACAGTACCAGCACTTCAGGTAAAAAATATTTTCATTGTATGAAGTTATTCTTATCTAAACTTGGGAGGTGAAATTAGGTTGTGCAGGGTTGTAATGTCTTCTGAATTTTTGTTATTCCCTGTTTTACAGCTTCGATGCTCTGGGGCCTGGAGTTGTCAATCAATCAAACAAATGTATTTATAAAGCCCTTCTTCAGCTGATGTCACAAAGTGCTGTACAGAAACCCAGCCTAAAACCCCAAACAGCAGGCAATGCAAGGAGTAGAAGCACGGTGGCTAGGAAAAACTCCCTAGAAAGGAAGAAACCTAGAGAGGAACCAGGCTATGAGGGGTGGCCAGTCCTCTTCTGGCTGTGCCGGGTTCAAATGTTCATAGATGACCAGCAAGGTCAAATAATAATAATCATAGTGGTTTTCGCCAAGGAGCGCTCGGACTGTCGGGACCAGGTTTCAGCTGCTGTGCAACGCTGACATCCTTCCTCCCACAGATGATCTGCTTGTAAAAGCATCACATGGACTGGACACAGCTAGACAAACTTTATTTTTGACAAGATCATGGAGTTTTGCGATGAAGAGGCTATGGACATCACATGCCTTGCACCAAACTCAAGGGCAGGACAGAAACAGGCTCTCCGAATATAGATTCACTTGTTCATGCGTGGTTCGGACGGACCAGTCATCAGCCCTATCTGCAGTGCCTCTATTCACATGACTCTCTCCTAACCCACGTGCCATACATTGCTGCTACTACTTTTTTCTTCCTGCTGCTCAGCCACTTTACCCCTGATTGTATGCATATAACCTTGTCTATCACTGATATCGTTATTGATATTGTTCTTGTACACACTGTATTATGTTTTAAATTGACACTATCTATTTCTGATATTGCTACAATGCAAGTGACCGTTTGGCTGTACCGTTAACACCTTCTGTAGAGACCATCCACTTAGCAAAATATTGATATACAGTTGAAGTTGGAAGTTTACATACACCTTAGCCAAATACATTTAAATTCAGTTTTTCACAATTCCTGACATTTAATCATGGTAAAAATTCAATGTCTTAGGTCAGTTAGGATCACCACTTTTTTTAAGAATGTGAAATATCAGAACAATAGTAGAGAGAATGATTTATTTATTATTTATTATTTATATTATTTATTTATTTAATGCTTTTTTCTTTCATCACATTCCCAGTGGGTCAGAGGTTTACATACACTCAATTAGTATTTGTTTTTATTTGTTTTTAAATTGTTTAACTTGGGTCAAACGTTTCGGATTTCCAAAATAAGTAGTGAGAATTTTGGCCCATTCCTTCTAACAGAGGCCTCCTTGCTCGCACATGCTTTTTCAGTTCTGCCTACAAATTTTCTATGGGATTGAAGTCAGGGCTTTGTGATGGCCACTCCAATACCTTGACATTGTTGGCCTTAAGCCATTTTGCCACAACGTTGGATATATGCTTGGGGTCATTGTCCATTTGGAAGACCCATTTGCGACCAAGTTTTAACTTCCTGACTGATGTTTTGAGATATTGCTTCAATATATCCGCATAATTTCGCTCCTCATGTTGCCATCTATTTTGTGAAGTGCACCAGTCCCTCCTGCAGCAAAGCACCCCCACAACATGATGCTGCCACCCCCATGCTTCATGGTTGGGATGGTGTTCTTCGGCTTGCAAGCCTCCCCCTTTTTCCTCCAAACATAACGATTATGGCCAAACAGTTATATTTTTGTTTCATCAGACGCTTTGTTACATTTATTTTTAACGTTACAGAAATCGCTCACTATTCAATATTCTGAGACGGCGCTCAGACATAAGCAATATTTCTCCGCTATGTTGGAGTCAACAGAAACACACAATTTCAGCATAAATATTCCCTTACCTTTGATGGTCTTCGTTCAGAATGTCTTGTGTCTTTGTATTAGCATCTGCTAACAATATCAGCTGAAATGCACCCAAAATTTCCTCTGGTCTCGAAAAGTTGCGCATCAAAACTTCAAAATTACATATTATATGTCGACTAAACAGGTCAAAAAAAGTGCAGAATCAAGCTTTAGGATGTTCTAAACGTACAAAACAATTTTAATTTCAACCGGTCATTGTTAGTTCTCCTCCGGAGTGCTGGAATAAAGGAATGGATGGGACCAATTCGCGCCCTAACGCACAGGTATTTTCTCGCGACACTCACTCAATTCACTCCCATAGGGCCAAAACTCGCGGGATTTGAACGATTAAACGCTCTACTGAATGAGGACATCTAGTGGAAGACATAGAAAGTGTCCCCAGATCCATAGCTGGTTGGGAAGGGTGGGGGCGATGACGTCAAAGTTGCCCCAACTTTCATGATCCCAAAACTAGTTTGGAAGAATGCCTGCCCTGTGAGTTCTGCTATACTTACAGACATAATTCCAACGGTTTTAGAAGCTTTAGAGTGTTTTCTATCCAATAATAATTATTATATGCATATATTAGCAATTTTGGACAGATTTTTTTTCAGTTTACAATGGGCACGCAATTCCTCCAAAAGGGGCAGTATTCTGCTTAGCCTTAAGAGGATTTATACTTGCGTACTATTGCTTGTACAGATGAAAGTGGTACCTTCAGGCATTTGGAAATTGCACCCAAGGACAAACCAGACTTGTGGAGGTCTACAATTTCTTTCTGAGGTCTTGGCTGATTTCTTTTGATTTTCCCATGATGTCAAGCAAAGAGGCACTGAGTTTGAAGGTAGGCCTTGAAATACATCCACAGGTATACCTCCAATTGACTCAAATGATGTCAATTAGCCTATCAGAAGCTTCTAAAGCCATGACATCATTTTCAGGAATTTTCCAAGCTGTTTAAAGGCACAGTCAACTTAGTGTATGTAAACTTCTGACCCACTGGAATTGTGATACAATGAATTATAAGTGAAATAATCTGTCTGTAAACAATTGTTGGAAAAATGACATGCACAAAGTAGATGTCCTAATCGACTTGCCAAAACTATAGTTTGTTAACAAGAAATTTGTGGAGTGGTTGAAAAGCGGGTTTTAATGACTCCAACCTAAGTGTATGTAAATTTCCGACTTCAACTGTATAATGAGTATTGATATGTGTGGTCGTAACATGATTCTGTGACATACCACAACAATATCATGTGACCGTATCAAGTGCCCACCACAAAAATATATGGCGCATGCATCTGTTTATGTACTCTACACCTCACTCAGGTTTCAACTCAGGTTGCATGGCCTTAACCTATGTATGGAATACTGTGATGTATGTGTAACAGTATATAAAGTATGCTACTTTACTGGTGTGAAGGCATTTGGGCAGTGGCGTAAAGTACTTAAGTAAAAATACTTGAAAGTACTGTACAACAGGTCCTTTTTTGTGGTATCTGTACATTACTTTATTATTTTATATTTTTGGCTACTTTTACTTCACTACATTCGTAAAGAAAATAATGTACTTCTAACTCAATACATTTTCCTTGACACCAAAAAGTACTTGTTACATTTTGGCAGAAAAATTGTCCAATTCACACACTTCAAGAGAACATTCCTGGTCATCCCTACTGCCTCTGATCTGGCCGACTCACTAAACACAAATGCTTAGTTTGTAAATTATGTCTTAGTATTGGAGTGTCTGGGTTAGGGTTAGGGTTAGTCTGGTTTAATATAAGGAATTTGAAATTATTTATACTTTTACTCTATGACAATTTAGTACTTTTTCCACCACTGGATGTGGCTGGGGGATATTGCATTTATTTCACCTGACCCATCAATTTAGACAAGTTTGTCTGGGTACGTGTCTGATATTTATAAAAAAAATATCTGGACACTGTTTACCTGGAATTGTTCCTTATTGTAGGCTACTACCACTTTTTGTCTTAATCTTTACTACACTACTCACTGTTTAGCACATGACCTCACATGGGAATCCTTTAAGAGATAGATGGAGCTGGCTTAAGAGAGTATAAACAATGCTGAATGGGTGTTGACAAAGGAGAGCACTCCAGTGGGTACCAAAACTTCCAAAGGCCCTTTTCTCAAAAGTGAGTTTACAAGTTGATCAACTTTCAAAGTATAATTACTTTCCCATTGTTCCTCAATTGCAGTGTATGATATACCATTTTGTAGCTCTGAGTCTCTACTTTTATCCAATGTAAAAAACACAATTTCTAATTTTGCCACGTAATACCGATTTGAGGAGCTCAGTCACAAATTGTCCCTTTAAGAGTAACATCACAAAGCAGGTCCTGAGCCCGATACTACGAATGTAGTTTGAGGAGTTAGCAAGGTAACTCTGAGCTAAACTCAAGATCTGAGTGTCTGAGTCGGGGACCAATGAAATCAAATTCACTCCCACTCACAAATCATCTACTTCATTTGGGGAAGACAATTGAATAAACATTTTATAAATCAAAAGCGTGTGTTACATTTTTTATGTTCAAATATTTAGTCATGACAAATGCATTTGAAACTTCACCCACAGTAAAACTTTTTTTATGAGTTAATTAAATAATTGTATTGATAGGAGTGGGAAAATATGCTTATGCATTGATGACCAAACCAAAGCGAACCAAAGTTATACGATAAAGACGTCACTTCACACGATAGCCGGCTGAATTACCAAGATAATTTTCTCTGTTTCACGGTTGTCTCAATGAAGAGTTCGACTAGCTATGTGAGACATGCACGCGCAGTCACAAACCTGCTAGAGTTAGCAGCAGGCAGACAAGCAATATCCACCGTCGTAATACGGATGAAGCCTGAGCTGGAATTGGGAAGCTAACTGAAGCTTGCTAGCTTTAGAAAACTGAGTAGATCTAAATTGCTTTGTTGTATAACCCTCTGGACGAGTATTTAGGGAAACAGCATAATCACCTAAATATATGAGTCATTTGTTTCTTTCACATAAGCACAATCATTCGTTCTAGCAACCTTTCGGTTGCTGGCCCAACACTCTAACCACTAGGTTCCTCTTAATCTCTGTTTTCTCTCCAGACACCAGCAGAACATCTTAGCAGCTAGCACACGACTGTCTCCTCAGCAAGCCTTTTTTGGAAGATATTTATAAGAAATGTATGGGCCCTGTTACAACCACAAATTATTTCCTCACAGATTTAAATACTGTTCGGCTTCTCTGAGTTGATTCAATGCTCGGAGTATTAGTTGAGCCTCATTTAGAGAGAGACCGTTTCTTGTTCTTTGAAATGTATCGCTGTGTTGTTAAACTGTCGGACTATTTTCCCCTTCCTCATGGATTATTCCATATGCAGTGCTCTGATGCTTTGGTGGCATTAGTATTAGGACTGTTCACAATAGCTGTCACAGCACTGCTAACGTTGAAGAGTCCACTGAAGGCTAAGTTGAAGGCTAAGTTGCTCCGTTGAATCCATCCATAGAAGGAAAGAGGTTTTCCAGCTGAACGCAGCTGGAGGGGCATTCTGACAGCATTAGTGGCTATTTTTAGGGCCACCTGGGGGAATTTAGGCAGTCCAGCACAGCACCCAGTGACAGGCAAGTGGGTAACCTGGTTTTTCTGAGATACAAAAAGAACACTGTGAATCCCCAACGTGAATAAGGGCCTAAAGCAAACTCTCTCTCACAACACATACTCCCTCACACTCTCTATCTCCCACACTATTTTTCTCTCTCTCTCTCTCTCTCTCTCTCTCTCTCATACAACACACACCCACAACTGCTCTCTATCAATTTCCCCCTACCTCTATTACACACACTCCTCTGCTCTCTCTCGATTATATTACATTACACCTCCATGGACGGGCTCAGTGCCTTGACTGGGCAAAGAGAGAGGTCCGTCCCACAGTTCATTTGCATCACTCTCTCCCAGTCAGTCACAGATTGAACCAGGTGTTCTCTATATGGAGGTAGATTCATGACTTAATTATACAAGCATGTCAAGTATGATTTGCTCATGTAAAATATGAGTTGCACCAGTATACTGAGTTTTGTACTTGCAAGTGTATAACATGATGTGTGAATAAATACAAAAACACTTGCAAACAGGTAAGTTGATATGTGAATAAATTCAATAAGATTTACAAGCATGCAACTACCTTTGACAATGGATGCAACTCATTTACTAAACATGTGACTGGTGAATCTTCTGTGAATCAAAACTACACTTGCAGATGTCAAATGTGTGCACTAAGAGTTTTGGCACTAATTTGGCTAAAAACACGAGCTCTGGTGAACAGGGCTTTATCTTCTGACCAATCGGGTTAGGTGTTGTCAAACTTTTACATGCTTTCACGTTTTATAGGGTTCAGTCGGGGAGCACGCTTTCTACTGTGCTAAATATGGATCAAATTTGTTCAAATTAATATACAAAAGCAAGTGTCCACTCCTTCAAATTAGGGGATTTGGCTGCTTACAGGTGTATGAAATCGAGCACACAGCCCATAGACAAACATTGTCAGTAAAATGGTCTTACAGAAGAGCTCAGTGACTTTCAACGTGGCACCGTCATAGGATGCCACCTTTCCAACAAGTCAGTTCATCAAATTTCTGCCCTGCTAAAGCTGCCCCATTTAACTGTAAGTTATTGTGAAGTGGAAATATCTAGGAACAACAACGGCTCAGCCGTGGGAGGCAACACAAGCTCACAGAATGGGACTGCCGGGTGCTGAAGCGCTTAACCTCTTTATCCTACCCCCTCCCTTTTCGAACATTCTGTTAAAAATCGCGCAACTTTTCAGCGTCCTGCTACTCATGCCAGGAATATAGTATATGCATATGATTAGTATGTGTGGATAGAAAACACTCTGAAGTTTCTAAAACTGGTTAAATCACGGCTGTGACTATAACAGAGCGTGTGTTTCATCGAAAAGAGCAAGAAAAACTGGTCACTGAAATCTGAAAAAAGTATCCATGCGCCCCTTTCATGGATTATTTAAAGGAAACCAAATTTAATATGGAGACGGATGCAATTCCTACAGCTTCCACACGATGTCGCCAAAAACGTCATTTTCATTGACAAAAATCCATTGAGACATTATCAATAGATCCGTGATTCCATCCAGCCTACCTCAATCGATTTTGGAAGAATAAAAATGGCCACTGTTTTCTTTTGTAGCTGCTATTGAATACAGATCGCCCAGTGATCAATTTGATCGCTTATTAACGTTTACAAATACCTAAAGTTGGGTTATAAAAGTAGGTTGAAGTGTTTTGTCAAAGAATATAGGCAACTTATATAATTTTTAAACATGACGTTGCGTGTTGGAAGAGAGCTTTTTTCGTGATGCAGACAGGCTATACAAATGGATATTTTGGGCATTCATGGACGGATTTAATCGGGAAAAAGACCAATTTGTGATGTTTATGGGACATATAGGAGTGCCAACAAAGAATATCATCAAAGGTAATGGATGTTTTATATTTTATTTCTGCGTTTTTGTGTAGCGCCGGCTACGCTAATTATTTTGTTTACGTCGCCTTCAGGCATTTTGGGGTGTTGCATGCTATCAGATAATAGCTTTTCATGCTTTCGCCGAAAAGCATTTTAAAAATCTGACTTGTTGGCTAGATTCACAACGAGTGTAGCTTTAATTCAATACCCTACATGTATATTTTAATGAACGTTTGAGTTTTAACGAGTACATTTAGCATTTAGCGTAGCGCATTTGCATTTCCAGGTGCCTACTTGAGACGTCTGCGTCTCAAGTAGGAGCAAGAAGTTAACGCGTAAAAATCGTCTGTCCTCGGTTGTAACAATCACTACCAAGTTCCAAACTGCCTCTGGAAGCAACGTCAGTGCAAGTACAGTTCGTCGGGAGCTTTGTGAAATGGGTTTCCGTATCAAACACCTTTGGGATGAATTGGAAGACCGATTGCAAGCCAGGCCTAATCGCCCGACATCATTGCCCGACCTCACTAATGCTCTTGTGGCTGAATGGAAGTAAGTCCCCGCAGCAATGTTTCAACATGTAGTGGAAAGCCTTCCCAGAAGAGTGGAGGCTGTTATTTTATCAAAAGGGGAAGCAACTCCATATTAATGCCCATGATTTTGGAATGAGACTTTGGACGAGTAGGTGTCCACATAGGTTTGGTGTCGTGACGTGACTAAACATTATTCTGATGACTATTATGTATCGAATCAACTAACTAGGTTTAATTGTTACTTGATTAAATTACTCATGTAACAATTAACTCATTAGGATTTGGGGCACCATGGAAGAAGTTGTTTAACGATTTACCATCTCCCAAATGAAACTCTCGGTAACAGTAATTTATTAATCATTACCTCATATCAGTGTAATAATTCTGAACGTCACACGTCGCATAGTTTACAATTGGCTCATTCATCCCCCTCCTCTCCCCTGTAACTATTCCCCAGGTCGTTGCTGCAAATGAGAACGTGTTCTCAGTCAACTTACCTGGTAAAATAACGAATAAATAAATAAATAAAAAACTCCTTGCATCTGCACAAACCCCAGCTTTACTTATCAATCCGTACCACACAAATTGATTTAATTATTTATTTACTAACTAACTTAATGATAACACAGGATACACATGGTATAGGTTATTGATTAGAAACTTAATAGGTTGGAAACAGGTCCTTAACAGACTAGCTACTCAGCCATAACATCGATTGTTAGAGAGGCTACTTTGTCGTCTTCACCTCGTGTTGATTTTCAGCGTTGTAACCAATGTAGACCTAAGCTGCCTCTTGAGTCCTTCTGGCCTGATATGTTAATTTTCAACTCATCCTTGATACACTGCTAAAAAAGGGGGAGTTTCCATCATGCTGACATGCTCTCTGAGCTCCCTCGGGCGTGGTTACTTACTGGGGCAAAGTATCATCAAAACTATCATCAAAAGTATCATCATAGAAAACTAAAATCACATTCATATCTTGACAAAAATACTATCATCATTGATATTTCCTCACAACGTAAAGGATGAAAACCTGACATACAGTATGAACACTGTTCAAGTTACAATATTTTCGTTATAACATTAAATACCATTTTTAATGACATCAGAAAATATAAATTTGTTTTTCATAGACCATCTCTCATCATTCCCCACATTCGGATGTAAGGAATATTGTTAAATTTTTCACTTTTGGACGTTCGAGTTTTGGGGTGGCAAAAAGTCTCTGTAACAAAGAGAATTGCAATCACCAACACTAAAAGGTAAAGTCCTATGCTACATACAATTTACGACTGGGCGTGAGGTGTCACAAAACCCCCTCATCAATCCCTCCTCCCATCTGCGTGTGAGAGGGGTCTGGTAGAAATTGATCCATTGTAAACCTGATCTTTGTATATTCACAGGGGAGTCATGAAGTTGGTTGGCTTTGCAAGTTAGCAAGCTAAGAGCTCTGCTCAAGTTGGCTAATGTTAGCTAGCTTGTTAATAATATTTTGAGGAAAACAGGCTAGCTCCCTCTAGAATCAAGACAAGAGGGATGAGGAAGAAGATTAGATGCAGTTGCTTCATCTGCAGTTGCTTCATCTGGCTGCTGCAGTGCCCAGGCGAGATGAGCTAGCTAGATGCCCATGTCAAACCAATGCAATTATATACATTTTATTGGCTTGCTTTAGGATCTGATTTTCCTGAAAATGTCTATCTCATATAGCTGGCTAGTTGTTGTTGTTCT
Source organism: Oncorhynchus clarkii lewisi (assembly GCF_045791955.1). NCBI lineage: Eukaryota > Metazoa > Chordata > Actinopteri > Salmoniformes > Salmonidae > Oncorhynchus > Oncorhynchus clarkii. The sequence goes on from NC_092166.1 coordinate 45,008,867, forward strand.
AGTGTCCGTTAAATGTAACAGCCACAACATCATGATCATGTAGCCTGCTTTGGGTGAGCTAGCTAAAACAACATCAACTAGCTAGCTATAATATCAGATTAACGTGTTCAGGAAAAGCATGGCTAGAGCTTGCTAGCTGTAGTAATTGTACTATTTGAAACCACCACATACATATCATCTGTATTTGTTTTTCATTCCGTATTATGTTTTAATCTATTTGTACTCTATTGCCACTTGTCTCAAGTTGTACAAATCATCAGCATGAAGAATACTGAATTCTGTTTGAATTATCAAGTGGACTGAATTCTCATTCGAATAATGTTGTGGCTCTCATTTAGATCTGCTAAGCACAACTCTGCCTCTGCCAGCCACACAACCGCTGTCTCAGAGTAGTTGGGTAAGCTTCTTCCTGGCTCGCCCTGTCCCGGGGTGACATTGGACAGGGCCACAGTGTCTCCCAACCCCCCCGTCTCAGTCCGCAGTAATTATTTTTGCAATAGCTTTATGTGCTGAGGGCTAGGGTCAACTTGTCTTATCTGGACCCATATTCACTAAGCGTCTTAGTGCCGATCTAGGATCAATTTTTACTTTTAGATCATGGATTAATCTAATTATATTGCCTAATGGGACCTGACATGTGATTAATGATTAATATTCCCCTTTGTCAATAACATCTTCTACACATCATGGCAACATGCTTGACTGAAAAAATCTTTAAACATGGGGTGATGCTGTCGCCCATCAGATTTCACATTATACCAATCTGTCAAAGTTGCTTTTCAAAAGTTGCAAAGTGCTTTTCAGAATGACATGTTCATGACTGTTGATGTTCACAGGACTCTCCTAATGCTATGTTGAACGAGCACCACGGATGAAGGGGGGGGGGGGGGAGAAAAACCGACATCTTCTTCACCAGCCCTTCACCAAGTCATCCAATATTTGCTTCATGAACAATTGTTGCGTCTTGTAAAACATTTTTTTTCTTCGTTCTTTTATTGTAATTTAGCAGGTCTATAGTATAAAGTATTGTTTGTAAATGTTTCTTAAATATATATTCAGTCACGAGACACTTTGGATTATTTTATGTTGCCAATTTAAATGTTTGCTAAGATTATGTATGTATTGTTACTTTGTACATGCTGAAACAGTCTCATTAGTTTTGGGCTAGACACTGATCTGTAAATGTCTCCTCTTTTTTAAAAGTTGAGTGAAATTAGCACTCGTCAATCACGGATTTGTATTACGTATGGATGTAAAGTGGACTTGAGTGCTGAAAACCAAAACGTATAAAACTTAATTGACCAGGAGAGATAGCTGACAAACATAACTGGATGGCAAGAATCATCACAGACATCCTAAAGTGTGGTGTCATATGTTTCTTGTTGAATATGTAATAAAGTGAAACAAGTATGCTTCAAACTACAGATGTAAGGGCATTGAAGTGGTAAACATAATGCCATAAAAGATGAGAAAATACATTTACAATGGTTCTCTGTGTTAGTTTTAGCCACATCAGCCCATTAAAACATCATGGTAGAGCAGAGAGGACTTAGAGAGCATGTGGCTTTGCAACACACAGGTGTTTCATCTCAACACTGGGATAATGTTAACAATGAGATGCCACACAGGCCTCATGCCGCTCAGGTAGGAGGGTAGCAGAAATAAATAAATAAAAACACAAAACGAATGAAAAAGAACACAGGGCCAAGGTACTTCAGGAGCACACAGACATCAAAAATATCCCTGGCATCAATATTTTCAACTGGCTCGGCTTGCTATCACAGCACCACCAATTTCCATTTATTAAAGGCGGATAGAATTCCTATTGCGAAAGGTGGCGGGAAACAGCCGATTCATCGGCCAAATCCTGTCAGAAGCTCCAGCACTGTGTTTGTTACAGTGAAAATCAGGAGATACCCCATTTGTTTGAGCTCCTCTACAAAAACCTTTTTACAGAGTCTAGCCTTCCATAGTGTGGCTCTGTCGTCGACTCCCATTTTTGACACTAGTGAGGTCTAAGTGCGTGGATCGATGAGCAGAGATAAATTGAGTGATATGAGAAAGAAACATTTGCAAGTTAAATAATGTTTTCTAAACTGAAATAGATTTACTGTTGACACGAAGACTTCACACTTGGTATCTTAACATAACGGCACACGTAATCTGGTCAACTGGAAATGTTGGAAATTCATTTTTACAAATATTACACAATGCATTTACATGCAAAGAGAGAGAGCACAGTATGCCATTACTGTGATTACCAGATCCATGTCCATCCACCCACCTCTTCACACAAGTGGAAGTAGCAGGATGGTGGCCCTGGACCAGGTGATGAGGAAAATGATGAACACCAAGAACAGGAACCCAGAAGAGCTGGATGAAGATGCAGCCGAAGATGCAACCACGGCACCCTCAAAGTCTAGACATGTTTAAAGATTTTGCTGATCTAGGGTCAGGTCTCTCCAGTCACTATAATTTAATTTATTATGATCTAAAAGGCTAAACTGATCCTAAATCTTTATCGGGTCCAGATAAGACAAGCTGATCCTAGCCCCCCGACACAGAATAATTACTGGGAACTGAGACCGGAGGGTTGCGAGACACTGTGGCCCCATTCAATGACAGGGACATCTCGGAAAGAGCTTACCCAACTACTCTGAGGCAGTGGTTGTGTGGCTAGCAGGGCAGAGTTGTGCTTGGCAGATCTAAAAGAGAGCCACAACATTATTTGAATGAGAATTCAGTCCACTTGACAATTCAACAGAATTCAGTATTCTTCATGCTGATGATTTGTACAACTAGAGACAGATACAGTACAAATAGATTAAAACATAATATGGAATGTAATGCAGATACAGATGTGTATGTGGTGGTTTCAATTTGTTTTACTACAGATAGTTAGCTCTGTCCATGTTTTTCCTAGAAAATGTATATCTGATATTATAGCTAGCTAGTTGATGTTGTTCTAGCTAGCTCACCCAAAGCAGGCTTTTCTCCTCCTTGCTGGTCTGCAGATGCATGACTACATGATCATGATGTCGTGGCTTAAACATTTAATGGACATTGCACAACAATGACAACTAGATAGCTATATCAGATGGACATTGTCAGGAAAAGCAGCTCAGACCAAGCCATTAAATGTCTATCATTGCATTGGTTTGACATTGACATCTAACTATCTATTTAAGAGAGAATCTGAGCGATCTCATCTTTTTATCACTGTAGCAGTTTGATGTCATCTCTTCTGGGTACTGCAACACCCTGATTGAAGCAACTGCACATCTAATTTTCTCCCCCATCCCCTCTTGATTGCACAGGGACCTTGCCCGTTTACCTCAAAACATTGCTAGCAAGCCAACTAGCACACCAAACAACACACCAAATACACAGAGCAAACAATAATTTTGTAAACTAATGTTAGTTTCGACCAAATGACAAGTTCCTACATAGCAGTAGACCTATTGCTCTGTTACACAACAAAGAACCTCTAGATACATGCTAGCCAGTTCTAATGCTAGCTAGCATCATCTCTGTAGCGGTTATACTATGTGGAAATACTATTTTTTTAATTATTCCAAGACCTTGCTCTAGCTTTCAACTAATTTGATTCATATTTAGCACAGTGGAAAGCGTGCTTCCAAGACAAGCCCTTGCCCCCTGTATGAAAGTAGGTTCCAGAAAGATATCCACAAAATAGAATGGAGGTATTAGGGAAGTAGCCTGTATGCAGTTACCAAAACAGCTTGGACAAGCAGTAGAGTTGGTTCTTATTAAGAGTAGCAAAACAGAGAATGAAGGAAAGGAAGGGCCTCTCCCTTCCAGAATGAATAAGTCATAACATAGACTCATCTTATGCAAGTGCTCTGATGGAGGAGCACTGTGTTAGGGCGGCTGCCCGTGGCAAGCCCTACCCAGCTAGCACAGTGGATCTGGGCCCATTCATTCTGAGAGTCGGGGCACTCGGCTGAGAGTCAGACTCGGCCGATGTCATGTGGCCCGCCATGTGGCCGCCTTTGGCAGTATTACTTATGCCTAGAATGCGGGGATTGAGCTCGGGCAGACTTCGGTGTGAGTTATCTGGCCCAAATGTATTACTTAGGGCTCGGGCTGATTGAGGCTACTCTCTGGCATGGGCTGCTTTATGTAATTAAGATTTCATTATTTATTTTTCTCATTGTTTCTGTGACCAAAAAATACAATTAACATTTAAAATAAATTCTTTACGAGTCCTGTGTAGTATTTTACTGTTTTGATACTTTCTTTAAGGCAATTGATAAGCATTAAAAACTTTGTGGATGGAGCCTCCTGAGTGGCGCAGCGGTCTACGACACTGCATCATTGTGCAAACTGCGTTGTTACAAATGCTGGTTCGGGACATGCATGAGGCGATGCACAATTGGCCCAGCATCGTCCGAGTTAGGGGAGGGTTTGGCCAGCAGTGATGTTCTTGTCACATCGCGCTGTATCGACTCCCGTGGCGGGCCAGGCCCATGCACGCTGACACGATCACCAGGTGTTTCCACCGACATATTTTTTTTTTTTTGTGGATGGGTATTTTTGTTTGTATACAATGTATAAAAGTCACATTTAAAATGACTACATCGGGTAATTTTTTATACATTTTTTTTTTAATTTGCATCGGGCCGCTTCTGGGGTGATTCTGGGAAGATGCCGGCAAAGTCGGCTGAATTCCGGTAGACGGAAACGGCCCTATGTACTTGGGCCGATTCTGGGCAGTCATTCACTTGATTCCGGGCCGAGTCCGACACCCGATTCCAGGCCGATTCGAATCAGTTCCAGCACCCAGGAAGAGGGCCGCTTCTGAGCCGATTCCTGATTGCTAGCTGGGTACCCTTTATCTTTGCTGGCAGAATATTGGCCCGCTGGGGTCACCGCCTTTGTCTCCACACAGGCTATGATATGTTTTGTAATAGAGAGAAGATGAAAGAGAGAGAGAAGGAGGGAGGGAATAGAGTAGAAGGAGAAAAACAGAAGTAGGGATATATAGAGAGCGGTGGGCTAAAATGCTGATCATTGCTAGTCGGATCCTGGTCAAAATGTTGGGGTTGGGCCAGGATGGAGTTTTGGAAAACCCTGGTCTAGCTGGCCAAGCTGGTCTGAACAGCATGGTCTTGCTGCTAGTAAACCAGCATTTGTTATGTTTTCACTGGTGACAAGCCTTCGTTGAGTTTTCACCGGTGATCGGCTTTCGCTGTGATTTCACTGGTGACCAGCCTTTGTTGTTGTTTTTGCTGGTGACCAGGCTTCATTGTGTTTTTTGTTGGTGACCAGCCTTCCTTTTGTTTTAGACACTGGTGACCAGCATAAACTAAAGCAAAACTAGCATCAATTCACATTATCCTAGCTTGCAAAGTGATGTTTAATTCCTATTGGAATCCAGCCAGAGTGGTTTCCCATAATCTGCTTTCAGAATGACAGTCAGGGCTAGAATTATGAATAAATGAGAGTACCTAATCAATGTAAATGGGAATATCCATTTCAGTAATGGGTGCGTTTAGAAACATTTATGTTTTTATCTTTGTGAAGCATGAGAAAAATAATATATTAATCAATCAATCAATCAATGGAATTGCAAAACACAGACATTGAATCATAAAAAAACAAAAAGAACTGCAATTGAGCATGCTGGAGTCAACCTCATGTGGGATTTGTACACACAACTTCTTGGTTGCCAGCAACCTGAATTTCCCACTACACCCCTTGATTTGTGGGTGTGATAAAGATTGTTAAAAGATTAGAACCAATAGACATTTGCTCGTTTGTCCCTATGGAGGAACCCTTTTAGGTGCCACATAGAACCCTTTTATTTGTCCCTGTAGGTAGGGGAACCCTTTTGATCTCCAGTTAGAGCCTTCTTATGAAGAACCCTCTGGTTCCAGGTCGAACAAATGACAGGTTCTACAGTTATACTTATAGGATACTTCAGATGTGCTTATGGTACACACAATCATTTTTATAGTAAATTACTGGTTACTGTTGCAGTAAAAATTCAGTTTTTTTTTACAATTGAATTGTTATTGTTGTAAAATGACTTGTTGTTGTTTACCTTACTTTCACTACACTTTGAAATGTAGGTGGGGGCAATGTGCTGGCAGGGGCTCATTAGCATATTTGGGGACATGGACAACAATATGTTACATTTGTGCCAACCGTTAGTGGAAGTGTTGTACCGGTTTAAGTGGTTTTATCCTTATCTTGATGAAGGTTAAACACCTAATTTGTCCAATGCCAGTTTTACAATCTTTGTAAGAGCTTGGAATGACCAAGCACTGCACTGTTAAGAGGTTACTGTGCATTGTCCAGTAACGTAATAGCAGTTAGTAAATGGGAGTAACACTAGTGAGGTCCAGAAAACTTGCTGCAAGTAGTTATTGTAAACTTCACCATAACTTACTGTGGCTGATCTCTGTCACACTCACTGACCTGATGGTGTGGCAGGAAGGTAATTTTGCTGCCAATATAGAGGTTGAGGCCAGGTGAGGCTGGGTCCCAAGTGTGCTCACCACAAATAAAGCTTAACAGTTGCCACCTAATGTCATAAGCTTTCTTGTAATCAGAAAAGGTATTTGAAGGTACAGTGAGCTACTGCAGCTAGTTGCAAGTATGTTACTGTGCATTTTACAATAACTTTCTGACACTTAAGTTGCCAGTATGTTGCTGGCAGTTAGTTGCCAGTGAGTTACTAGCAGTTACTGGCTATTAAGAGACTGTGAATTGTACCATAACTTATTGACAGCTGGTTGACAAGTAACACAAAATTCACAGCAACTTCCAAGCAACTAACTTCCATAAAGTTACTGTGAAATGCACAGTAACTTCTTAACAGTGCAGTTATTTCATGTCACAGTGTTAAAACACTTCCACTGACGGTTGGCACAAATAAACATAAACTACAATAGGGCATCATTGATTTTGGCCCAATAGGCCTGGCATATTCCCATGTTCAAGGAGCTTTCCATTTTGATTGAGTTATTTTGCCTATAAACATTTAGGCCTAACTATAGATTTTTTTTTTTTAAACAACTCTGCATCTCTGCCCAGCCTGGCAAGAGTGGCCAAAGGGGTCTTTAGCGTCCTTAGTGGCTCTGAAAGTGTGTAGAGAATATTCTCAGCTGCTGGCCTGCTCTCCAGGCACCATCGCATGAGCCTGAAACCACAAACTGGCCAAACTCATGTTTCTAAAAATGTATTTAAAAAATGTATTTAAAGGCACTAAGTAATTTTTAGTTTAATTAATATTTAATTCTAAGTAAGTCAAAGCCGATATATTAAACCATTATAGTCTAGAATTTGCATATATAATAAAGTGTTGTTTAAATGTTGAGCGCTTTATGTCCCTACCTGCCTATTGTGTTGCACTCGCAAATGCTTCACAATGTATTTCTTTGTAGGCTATAACCTTGAATTAATATAGCCAAAATAATTCATTTTATTTATTTTTTAGCTTCCCTGTCTGGCTCCTGACCTATTTAGAGTGTCTATAATGCTGTTTAAAATTACAAGTAGCCTATTTGAAATGATGTGTGCTTCTTACATTCATCTCATATTTATTCAAATGTTTTACATTCAAATCCAAATGGTTTGGTTTCAATGCTTCAAAACCAAACGGTAGGTCCAGGTCGTCGCAAAAATAGATGGGTGTTGGTTGTGATTTTAATGAATGGAGCGAACATGGAACGGCAGTTTTTTTTTTCCTGTGAGCGTGGAGCTGATTTTAGCAGAGTGGTTGGAATGGACATGGAGCGCCGGAGTGGTGCGGGATAGGCCCCTTAGTTCCAGTGAAGGGAAATCTTAACGCTATAGCATACAATTATATTCTAGACGATTCTGTGCTGCCAACTTTGTGGAAACAGTCTGGGGGCCCTTTTCTGTCTCAGCATGACAGTGCCCCTGTTCACAAGGCAAAGTTTATACAGAAATGGTTTTTCGAGATCGGTGTGGAAGAACTTGAGTGGCCTGCACAGAGCCCTGACCTCAACCCCATCGAACACCTTTGGGATGAATTAGAACGCCAACAACAAATACAAATCTAAAAAGTTAAAGAATGGAATTAAAAATATAGAAGTATTAGGATGAACAATGTTGGAGTTCATAGTATAAATACACTACCGATCAAAAGTACTATTTTCTACATTGTAGAATAATATGGAAGACATCAAAACTATTAAATAACACATATGGAATCATGTAGTAATCAAAAAAGTGTTAAACAAATTCTTCAAATAGCCACCCTTTGCCTTGATGACAGCTTTGCACACTCTTTGCCTTCTATCAACCAGCTTCATGAGGAAATGGAATGCATTTCATTAACAGGTATGCCTTCTTAAAAGTGAATTTGTGTAATATCTTTCCTTCTTAATGCATTTGAGCCAATCAGTTGTGTTGTGACAAGGTAGGGGGGTATACAGAAGATATTTGGTAAAAGACCAAGTTCATATTATGGCAAGAACAGCTTAAAGAAGCGAAGAGAAACAACAGTCCATCTTTACTTTTAGACAAGAAGGTCAGTGAATACAGAACATTTCAAGAACTTTGTAAGTTTATTCAATTGCAGTCGCAAAAACCATCAAGCGCTATGATGAAACTGGCTCTCATGAGGACCGCCACAGGAATGGAAGACCCAGAGTTACCTCTGCTGCAGAGGATACGTTCATTAGAGTTACCAGCCTCAAAAATTGCAGCCCAAATAAATGCTTCACATAGTTACGTAAACTGACACAGCTCAACATCAACTGTTCAGAGGAGACTGCGTGAATCAGACCTTTATGGTCGAATTGCTGCAAAGAAACCACTACTAAAGGACACCAATAAAAAGAAGAGACTTGCTTGGGCCAAGAAACATGAGCAATGGATATTAGACCGGTGGAAATTTGTGCTTTGGTCTGGAGTGCAAATCGGAGATTTTTGGTATCAACCGCCACATCTTTGTGAGATGTGGTGTGGATGAACGGATGATCTCCGCATGTGTGGTTTCCCACCGTAAAGCATGAAGGAGGAGGTGTGATGGTGTGGGGGTGCTTTGCTGGTGACACTGTCTGTGACTTATTTAGAATTCATGGCACACTTAAACAGCATGGCTACCACAACATTCTGCAGCGATTCACCATCCCATCTGGTTTGGACTTAGTGGGACTAGTGGGACATTTGTTTTTCAACAGAACAATGACCCAACACACCTCCAGGTTGTGTAAGGGCTATTTTACCATGAAGGAGAGTAATGAAGTGCTGCATCAGATGACCTGACCTCCACAATCCCCCGACCTCAACCCAATTGAGATGGTTTGAGATGAGTCGGATTGCAGAGTGAAGGAAAAGCAGCCAACAAGTGCTCAGCATATGTGGGAACTCCTTCAAGACTATTGGAAAAGCATTCCAGGTGAAGCTGGTTGAGAGAATGACAAGAGTGTGCAAAGCTGTCATCAAGGCAAAGGGTGGCTCTTTGAAGAATATCAAATATATAATATATTTTGATTTGTTTAACACTTTTTTGGTTACTACATGATTCCATATCTGTTATGTCATAGTTTTGATGTCTTCACTATTATTCTACAATGTAAAAAATAGCAAAAATAAGGAAAACCCTTGAATGAGTAGGTGTTCTAAAACTTTTGACCGGTAGTGTATATTTGTATATGATGGGATGTATTGACATTATGGACAGTATATGGACAAAATATGTTGTATATATGTAGAATATGTAGGATATAATAGTGTATGTACAGCAAAAGTTAAATAGGATAGGCAGACTGGAATTCAGTATATACAATGCTTTCGGAAAGTATTCAGACCCCTTGACTTTTTCCACATTTTGTTACGATACAGCCTTATTCTAAAATGGATTACAATAATTATAATTCTCAGCAAACTACACACAATACCCCATAATGACAAAGTGAAAACAGGTTATGAAATTTTTGCAAATTAAAAAAACAAAAAAAACTGAAATACCTTATTTACGTAAGTATTCAGACCCTTTGCTATGAGAATCGAAATTGAGCTCAGATGCATCCTGTTTCTATTGATCATTGTTGAGATGTTTCTACAACTTGATTGGAGTCCACCTGTGGTAAATTCAATTGATTGGACATGATTTGGAAAGGCACAAACCTGTCAGAGGAAAAACCAAGCCATGAGGTCGAAGGAATTGTCTGTAGAGTTCTGAGACAGGATTGTGTCGAAGCACAGATCTGGGGAATGGTACCAAACCATTTCTGCAGCATTGAAGATCACCAATAACACAGTGGCCTCCATCATTCTTAAACAAAAGAAGTTTGAAACCACCAAAACTCTTGCTAGAGCTGGCCGCCCAGCCAAACTGAGAAATCAGGGGAGAAGAGCCTTGGTCAGGGAGGAGACCAAGAACTCGATGGTCACTCTGACAGAGCTCTAGAGTTCTTCTGTGGAGATGGGAGAACCTTCCAGAAGGACAACGATCTCTGAGGCACTCCACCAATCAGGCCTTTATAGTAGAGTGGCCAGACGGAAGCCACTCCTCAGAAAAAGGCACATGACAGACTGCTTGGAGTTTGCCAAAAGGCAAAGACTCTCAGACCATGAGAAACAAGATACTCTGGTATGATGCAACAAAGGTTAACTCTGTGGCCTGAATGCCAAGCGTCACGTCTGGAGAAAACCTGGCACCATCCCTACGGTGAAGGATAGTGGTGGCAGCATCATGCTGTGGGGATGTTTTTCAGCGGCAGGGACTGGGAGACTAGTCAGAATAGAGGCATAGATGAACGGATCAAAGCACAGATGAATGAAAACCTGCTCCAGAGTGCTCAGGACCTCAGACTGGGGCGAAGGTTCACCTTCCAACAGGACAATGTTAAGCACACAGCCAAGACAACGCAGGAGTGGCTTTGGAATAAGTCTCTGAATGTCCTTGAGTGGCCCAGCCAGAACCCGGACTTGAACCCAATCGAACATCTCTGGAGAGACCTGAAAATAGCTGTGCAGCAGCACTCCCCATCCAACCTGACAGAGCTTGAAAGGATCTGCAGAGAACAATGGGAGAAACGTCCCAAATACAGGTGTACCAAGCTTGTAGCGTCATATCCAAGAAGACTCAATGTTGGTATCGCTGAAAAGGTGCTTCAACAAATACTGAGTTAAGGGTCTGAATACTTATGTAAATGTGATATTTCAGTTTATTTGTTATCAATTAGCTAAAAATTCCAAAACCTGTGTTTGCTTTGTCATTATGGGTACTGTGTGTAGATTGATGGGGGGAAAAAACTAATTAAACATTTTTAGAATAAGGCTGTAACGTAACAAAATGTGGGGGTCTGAATACTTTCCGAAGGCACTGTACATATGAAGTCGGTAAAACAGTTTGTGAACATTATTAAAGTAACCAGTGTTCCCTGACTATGTATATAGGGCAGCAGCCTCTAAGGTGGAGGGTTGAGTACTGGGTGGTAGCCGTCTAATGACAGTGACTACAGTTCAGTGCAGGGTACTGGGCGGAAGCCGGCTAGTGGCAACTATTTAACACTCAGATGACCTTGAGATAGAAGCTGATTTTCAGTCTCCCTGTGTCAGCCTTGATGAACCTGTACTAACCTCGCCTTCTAGATAAGAGAGGGGTGAACAGGGGCCAAGTCCAATTTCTTCAGACTCCTGAGGTTGAAGAGGCACTGTTGCGCTTTCTTCACCACACTGTCTGTGTGGATGGAGCATTTCAGATTGTCAGTGATGTATATGCTGAAGAACTTGAAGCTTTTCACCTTCTCCACTGCGGCCCCGTTGATATGGATGGGGGCATTGAGGGAGAGGTTATTTTCTTGGCACCACTCCGCCAGGGCCATCATCTCCTCCCTGTTGGCTATTTTGTTATCGTTGTTAATCAGGCCCACCACTGTTGTGTCGTCTGCAATCTTGATGATTGAGTTGGAGACATGCGTGGCCATGCAGTCATGGGTGAACAGGGAGTACATGAGGGGGCTGAGCACACACCCTTGTGGGGCCCCTGTGTTGAGGATCAGCGTAGCGGAGGTGTTCTTGCCAACCTTCACCACCTGGGGGGCGGACTGTCAGGAGGTCCAGGACCCAGTTGCACAGAGCGAGTTTCAGACCCAGGGTCCCGAGCTTAATGATAAGCTTGGAGGGTACAATAGTGTTGAAGGCTGAGCTGTAGTCAATGAACATCATTCTTACATAGGTATTCCTCTTGTCCAGATGGGATAGGGAAGTGTGCAGTGCAATGGCGATTGCATCATCCGTGGATCTATTGGGGCGGTATGCAAATTGCAGTGGGTTTAAGGTGTTGTGTAAGGTGGAGGTGATATGATCCTTAACTAGCCTCTCAAAGCACTTCATGATGACAGAAGTGGGTGCCATGTGGTGATAGTCATTTAGTTCAGTTACAGTACCATCGCTTGCTGGGGTACAGGAACAATGGTGGACATCTTGAAGCAAGTGGGAACAACAGACTGGGATAGGGAAAGATTTAATTTGTCCATAAATGCTCCAGCCAGATGATCTGCACATTCTCTGAGGACACAGCTGGGGATGTCATTGAGTCGGCAGCCTTGCGAGGGTCATCACGCTTAAATGTCTTACTCACGTCAGCCCCGGATAATGAGAGCTCACCATCCTCGTGAGCAGTAGTGGCCCTCGTTGGAGGCACTGTTTTCCACGAAGCGGGCGAAGGTGTTTAGCTTGTCCGCGAGTAAGACTTGAGTGTCCACGACGTCGCTGGTTTTTCTTTTATAATCTGTGATTGTCTGGTGTCCCTGCCACATACATCTCATGTCTAAGCCGTTGAATTGCGACTACACTTTGTCTCTGTACTGACGTTCTGCCTGTTTGATTGCCTTACAGAAGGTATAACTGGACTGTTTGTACTTGACCATATTTTCAGTTACTTTGCCGTGGTTAAATGCGGTGGTTTGCGATTTCAGTCTTGAGCGAATGCTGACATCTATTGACGATTTTTGGTTTGGATAGGTTTTAATCGTAACAGTGGGAACGATATCCCCAGTGAACTTCATGATGAACTCAGTTATAGTGTCAGTATATCCGTCAATGTTATTCTCAGACGCAACCCGGAACAAATCCAAGTCCACGTGATCAAAACAATTTTGAAGCATAGATTACAACTGGTCAGACCAACGTTGCACAGTCCTTACTATGGGTTCTTACTATTTGAGTTTCTGCCTATAGGAAGGAAGGCAAAGAATGGAGGCGTGATCTGATTCTGTAGATATATTAATAACATTTTCTGAAATTACAATGCAGAAATATGACATATAACCTTTAATATTATTACATTGTATTGTACTGTATTACACCGTATAAACGTATAAACTCTTGGCCAAAATGTGTTTAATCTGTTGTTGTTAGTAATATTGATTAAAAATAGATCTTTTTTTGAATAAAACACTTTTTGTTGATCTAGCCGTGGACCCCAGCAGTACATCCGCGGACCCCTACTTTGAGAACCCCTGGTCTAGCTGTTCTGCTTGACTGCAGTTTGATTTTGTATAATTATTTGTTTCAATATCTGTGTTTTTGCATGCATACGTACATGTACATACATGTAACAGTGCCTTGAGAAGGTATTCATACCTTATTCCACATTGTTGTGTTACAGCCTGTATTCCAAATTCTAAATCGTTTTCCCTCTCCCGTCTACACACAATACCCCATAATGGCAAAGTGAAAATGTTAAAAAAAATGAAATACAGAAATATCTAATTCACATAAGTATTCACACCCCTCAGTCAATACTTTATAGAAGCACCTTACAGCTGTGAGTCTTTCTGGGTTATTCTCTAAGAGCTTTCCACACCTGGAAACATTTGCCCATTACTATTTTCAATATTCTTCAAACTCTGTCAATTTGGTTGTTGATCATTGCTAGACAACCATTTTCAGGTCTTCAAGTAGATTTATGTAAAAACTGTAACTCGGCCACTCTGGAACATTCCCTATCTTCTTGGTAAGCAACTCCAGTGCAGATTTGGTCTTGTGTTTTAGGTTATTGCCCTGCTGTAAGGTGAATTCAACTCCCAGTGTCTGGTGGAAGGCAGACTGAATCTAGGACTTAGCCTGTGCTTAGCTCCATTCTGTTTATTTTTTTATCCTGAAAAACTCCCCAGCCCTTAACAATTACAAGCATACCCACAACATGATGCAATCACTGCTATTCTTGAAAATATTGAGTGGGGTACTTAGTAATGTGTTGTATTGGATTTGCCCCAAACAAAACACTTTGTATTCAGGACAAAAAAGTTAATTGCTTTGCCATATTTTTTGAAAGTATTAGTTTAGTGCCTTGTTGCAAACAGGATGCATGTTTTTGAATATTTTTTATTCTGTACAGGCTTCCTTCTTTTCATTCTGTCAATTAGGTTAGTATTGTGGAGCTGTGTTGGGAAGTAACTCGTTAGGTTACAACGTTATTACAATTAAAAGTAAATCGCTACATTACTGTGGAAAATAACTATTTTGTTCGTTACATTACTTTTGCGTTACCAAAAACAGAAAACCCTCTGGAAATGCCTTACGTGTGTTGTACATTGTTATGTCCTATAGAGGGCGCACACTACCTTAGAATGGCTTGCCTACTTAGTACTCATGGTGAAAATCCCTGACTGGTTCAGCAGAACTACAAAGGCTGTGTACAAACACACAGTTTCAACAGCTGTCCAGGTGACTGGTCTCATACGTTCCCGCATGTGAAGAAACAGCATATGGAGATCCTGGGCTGGCGAGGTTACATGTGGTCTGCGGTTGTGAGGCCGTTTGGACATACTGCCAAACTCTCTAAAACGAGGCGGCTTACGGTAGAGAAATGAACAATCAATTCTCTGGCAATGCTCTGGTGGACATTCCTGCAGTCAGCGTGCCAATTGCACACTCCCTCAAAACATTACTTTGTAATGTGTTACCCCCAACAATTGTGGAGTAACTACAATGTAGGGCATTGGAAAACCTCCCTGGTCTTTATGGTTGAATCTGTGTTTGAAATTCACTGCTCGACTGAGTCACATTACAGTGTCTGGGGTACAGAAATTAGGTAGTAATTGAAAAATCATGTTAAACTCTATTATTGCACACAGGGAGTCCATGAAACTTATTATGTGACTTGTTAAGCAAATGTTTACTCCTGAACATAGGCTTGCAATTACAAAGGGGTTGAATACTTATTGAATGAAGACATTTCAACTTATCATTTTTAATTCATTTGTAAATTATTATTTTTTTAAATAAAAAAAAACATAGAATAACTCCACTTTTACATTATGGAGTATTGTGTGTAGGCCAGTAACAAAAAAAATATCAATTGAATCCATGTAACACAAAACATTTTGGAAAAAGTCAAGGGGTGTGAATACTTTCTGAAGGCACTCAATTTATTTTATGTTACACAAAAATAAATAACGTAAATGTTTCTAAAGTAATCCAATCTGTTAGTTGAATTTATTGCACTCGTTACTGAAATGGTTGTTCCAGTTTAGATGGTTTAGGTAGCTATTTATTCATCTTTCTAACCCTGGCAATCATTCTGAATGCAGATTGTGGGTGAATAAAATGTCCAATTGTTGGATATCCCCACTCAGGCTGGATTCCAATAGTAATTAGACATCACTTTGCAAGCCAGCATAATGTTACTTCAAATCAAATCACTTGATGCTGGTTTTGCGGGTGACCAACAATTCTGGTATGTCTGTGACCAGTCTCCAAAACACAGCGTAGGCTGGTCACCAGCAAAAACACAATGATGGCTGGTCGTTAGTGAAAACACAATGAAGGCTCGTCAGCAGCGAAAACACAACAAAGGCTGGTCACCAGCGAAAACACAACAAAGGCTGGTCACCAGCGAAAACACAACAGTCTATGCTGGAGTATGCGTTTTTTTCCAGCACGGGGTAATCATAAATTGACAGCATGCTCTTGGGGAAACAAATTGGCTGGACATTGGCAGATATTTGTTACGCTCATATCAAGCAAAGCATTGTGAAAGCTTTGCAATAGAAACAGGATACCTCGAGCTAACGTCTATGTGTTTCAGTGAAAAGCACAGTAGCACAAACACCCATGGCATGAAGTGTGCTAGTTGGTTGGAAATTATTGTGCTCTTGGGAAACAACATTCGGGCTGGACACCGACTGGTATTTGATTGTGCTCATTAAGTCAAGCTCCCAGCAACACTGTTGTGTAATCATCCAACAAACACTATTATCGGTC
The DNA here is from genome assembly GCF_045791955.1 of Oncorhynchus clarkii lewisi. Classification (NCBI taxonomy): domain Eukaryota; kingdom Metazoa; phylum Chordata; class Actinopteri; order Salmoniformes; family Salmonidae; genus Oncorhynchus; species Oncorhynchus clarkii. Next base: position 45,025,085 of record NC_092166.1, read on the forward strand.
ACACTTCAAAAGGCGTCATTGCGTTTCAATTTCCCCCAGTGGCTATGCCTGAGGATCTCATATGGTCAACTGGATTCTGGTGTTTGTCTTAATGGTTAATTACTAACAGTTAGTAAGAGAAACAGAGCATCCACTGTCTCTGGTAGTTGGTAAAGCACTGTGGAGGAGCTAGCAACGACAATGACCCTCGTTAACCCAATATTCATCGGACAGCAACTGAATGAGAGAGAATGTTCCTCCTTCCCACACAACTCGACAGAAGTTATAAACCATTGATACTGGGTCACCTCGGGTTGAAGTTGGAAACACGGAGAGGAAAAGGCCTGTAGAAAGTGTCTAAGCACCTTCACAGATTTGCTAGGTGTATTGTTATGCACTACTTTTGAAGGAAGAAGGAATAGATCAGTGCCACAACTGCAGTCTCTCTCTCTCTCTCTCTCTCTCTCTCTCTCTCTCTCTCTCTCTCTCTCTCTCTCTCTCTCTCTCTCAATCACCCCTTGCGACCCTTAAAAGCAGCCCATTAATATTATATCACGTAGCAGGGTTCCTGCTCACCCTCCTCCCTCATCATCAGCTAAATTTGAAAGAGTGTGAGTGGCTTACATAAATGTATAGCAGCATCATTGTTGAATGGGCGAGGCAGAAATGAGTAAGACATATGTTGGAGAGACATGGAATTAGTTTTATATACATGGGCAGGCAATGCTGTGAGTCACATTAGTGCCGTTTCTTGGTTGGTAGTCAGCCGTGCTTATGAAGGCATTACACATGTACAGTTAAGCAGAGAGCCCAGAGGTAGAGCAAATTCAGGTCTATGGTGATGAGGCCATGGAGTGAGATGAATGGCCTCAATATATATGAATGGCCTCAATATAAAGACACATCACTCAGATCTACTCTATGGTGGTAGGCTTTGCAGCGGTTGATCTCATCTCACTGCAATATGGGTTTAGGGCAGTGTTGGGCAGCCAAGAGGTGACACCTCTAATAATCAAAGTTTTGATTGAAAAGATTAAATAAAAGCCTGCACCTACTTTGCACCAAGCATATTTCGGGTAAGACTGCCTCCTCCTGGTATTGGGTGTTCAAATTCTAAAGTATTGATTGAAAACCAGTTGCTAGATTGTTAGAATCAGGTGTGTTACTGATTGACTGGTACAAAAGTCTGCACCCACACCGGCCCTCATAGAATTCAAACTTTATAGGCAATCTAAGGGAAAGAGTTGACTCAGGTGACAGGGAAGAGAAGCTGCCATTTCCAGACCAATTAGATTCCAATTGAGCAGTTTAACGACGAGTCATGCTTAAACCGGCTAATTCAATGTGTTACTCACCCTCAGCGGGCTACCTTTCGGAGTAAAACACTTCTATTCAGCACTCCTTGCTGTGTGGTGCCAAATTGCTCACTCTCTTTAATCCATGTGCATCAGCCCTTTGTTACCGCTGGAGAGTAAGGACACTTGGTGAAGGTCACACTGCACAATGTAGCGCAAACTGTCTTAATTAATCGACTGAAGCAATCAGCTGCTTGATTGGTAAGGCCTCTGATTATGGGGGACCCATTAAAAGCCAGTCAGGACAGACTGCTACTTTAGCCAGAAACTGGAGAGATTTGTGTACTATGGGACCTCTGTTGGGCAACATGGGTCTGGACCAGCAAATGGCCATATCACTTTCACACATGATGAGGTAACTGGTAAATACATGTCCCCATGGTTGTCAGTGGTTTGGAGGTGTATCCTTCTCACCAAGGCTCCCTATGGATTCCTTGTTGGTCTTCTGCTTTAGAGTATGATTGTGCTTTGTTTCCCTTAAAGGAAGCAATTAAGCCTCAAAATAGACATACTAACAGGTACATCATCTCCACAGTATGCGTCATTCATGATACACCAATAATAACAACGATAATACAGTTCAGCACTCATAATTACAGCTTATACACAACACTTTACACAAGACATCAGAAACAAGCCGAGATGCTCCCACAAGCCAATTTAAGGGTGAGAAAAGAAAAGCATGGTTAACTGAGAAAACAAAGCGAAACACAACAGCCCCGTGAGAGTCTGCAGTAGTTACAGTGGCAAGAAAAAGTATGTGAACCCTTTGGAATTACCAGGATTTCTGCATAAATATGTCATCAAATTTGATCTGATCTTCATATAAGTCCCAACAATAGACAAACATAGCGTGCTTAAACTAATAACACACAAATGATTGTATTTTTCTTGTCTATATTGAATAGATAATTTAAACATTTAAAGTGTAGGTTAGAAAAAATATGTGAACTCCTTGACCTTCATAAAGCTGGAAAGGGTTACAAAAGTATCTCTAAAAGCCTTGATGTTCATCAATCCACGGTAAGACAAAATGTCTATAAATGGAAAAAGTTCAGCACTGTTGCTACTCTCCCTAGGAATGGCGGTCCTACAAAGATGACTGCAAGAGCACAGCGCAGAATGTTCAATGAGGTTAAGAAGACTCCTAGAATGTCAGCTAAAGACTTACAGAAGTCTCTGGAACATGCTAACATCTCTGTTGACGAGTCTACGATACGTAAAAACACTGAACAAGAATGGTGTTCATGGGAGGACACCACGAAAGAAGCCACTGCTGTCCATTAAAACATTGCTGACCGTCTGAAGTTTGCAAAAGTGCACCTGGATGTTCCACAGCACGACTGGCAAAATATTCTGTGGACAGATAAAACTACAGTTGAGTTGTTTGGAAGGAACACACAACACTATGTGTGGAGAAAAAAAGGCTCAGCACACCAACATCAAAACATCATCCCAACTGTAAAGTATGGTGGAGGGAGCATCATGGTTTGAGGTTGCTTTGCTGCCTCAGAGCCTGGACAGCTTGCTATCGTCGACGGAAAAGTGAATTCCCAAGTTTATTGAGACATTTTGCAGGAGAATGTAAGGCTATCTGTCTGCCATTTGAAGCTCAACAGAAGTTGGGTGATGCAACAGGACAATAACCCAAAACACAGAAGTAAATCAACAACAGAATGGCTTCAACAGAAGAAAATACGCCTTCTGGAGTGGCCCAGTAAGAGTCCTGACCTCAACCCGATTGAGATGCTGTGGCATGACCTCAAGAGAGCAGTTCACACCAGACAGCCCAAGAATATTGCTGAACTGCAACAGTTTTGTAAAGAGGAATGGTCCAAAATTCCTGACCGTTGTGCAGGTCTGATCCGCAACTACAGAAAATGTTTGGTTGAGGTTATTGCTGCCAAAAGAGTGTCAACCAGTTATTAAATCCAAGGATTAACATACTTTTCCCACCCTGCACTGTGAATGTTTACATGGTGTGTTCAATAAAGACATGTTATTAGTTTATGCAGACTGTTTGTCTATTATTGTGTCCTAGATGAAGATCAGATCAAATGTTATGACCAATTTATGCAGAAATCCAGGTATTTGCAAAGGGTTCAGATACTTTTTCTTGCCACTGTATGTGATTGGCGATTAGCAGGTAGGCTAACATACACAGTGATTCAGTCACTTAAATGAGCCCCTGCACACAGACAGACAGGCCCTGGCGGGACCAGCGGAGAGCCGCGCTGCAAATGAAGTGTACAGTAATCAAGTCAGGCTCTGGCCCAGAACACCATTGATAACACAAGGGCCTGCAGGGAAACAGGCTAGGTGGTGGTGGTTGGAGTGGTGGGGGTCATTCTACAGTACCACCTCCCTCCTCTCAGTGGTTATCAGATTCTTATTAACAGGCTAATTGAATGAGCTTTTAGTCATTCACTGTTGAGCCACTGACTGCATGGACTAAGTATTATTGACATAGTGAATTCCGAGGCCAGTTTAAAAGCATAAGATGAGATGCATGCCCTTCAGCTAGTAAGCTTGGATCAAAGATGTATTTTTCCATCTCTCTGATGGAGATCTGGGGGAGATCTTACACAACTCTCCACCAGGGTAGAAGATCAGTTAGATAGAGACATTATTTAAGTAAAATGCCTTTGGCTTTGACAGAGCTATTTTTGATATTTCTGAAATTAGGCAAATGTTTCCATCACAGCACTGTATTTTTTGCCTACTTAAATTCTGCGTTTAAAGCACATGTTCTGTAAGTCTGGCAGGAAGTCTGTCATTCCCATGTGCTTTACATGACTACTAATTCACAAGGACCCTGGCTGTCAGAGAGCCCCAAACCACAACCTAAAACACAATCAATCTACAGTTGAGATAAACTCCACAAACCTTTTCGCTCTCTTCTGAAACCAAAAGTCCTATTTAAACTCGTCAATTCATACGATAATGTAAGTATTTCAGCACCAATTGCAACTGTAGAGACACTGCAGCCCATTCTCCAGTCCACTCCACAACAGTCTACTGGACAATAAGTCCTTTAATCCTCTCAAGGCAACCTCTGATTCCCCTAAATCTCTAGTGCCTACAGTACTTTAATTGAATTTGTTATCAAGCTAGGCACTTCATACAGGCTTCCTCAATGACTGACACCAGAAATAATAGAACATCATGCATCATCTCTGTAAGAGACTGCAATTGTATTTCGTCTTTAGATAAATTGTACAGTATATGCCGGTATTACATGCACTATTAGGACTTAAGGCCTATCCATGATTAAAAATGCCTTTAGCTCACCTCAGAATCAACGTCCTTATCTATCCAAATACACCTTGTGTCATGTCACATTCCTCTTTAAATTCCAGATTTTGCTACCGTGGTTTTCCATTCGACTGATTTCATTCCAAGATCACACCGTCTGTTGTACAGCCTACCAAACACTTCTGACATAACTGGAGAACGAAAGTCGATCTACAACAAGATCCAACAAACAGACGCCCCATGCCTATACTGCTGTCCACATAGCCTAAAGGTGCCTTCCTTTCAACAGTGTACAAATGATCAATAAAACACTATCTTCCTGTATTTATTGGTATAGAATTGTAATTAGTCTAGCCACCTAAATGAGTGGTCTACGGTTAAATAAACCTGCGCGGTTTTGACAATTGAATTGCAAGCTATACCTTTTAGTTTATGTAATCTAAATTTGCCTAGAGCAAATTATTTGATCATCTATTCAAAATATTGTATGAGCATCCCTCACCTACGTGGCGCTTGAAGTTGGGCGATTTCTGTGGCCAGGATCAGACGATAACTCCATCCATTTGAGGTGGTGATGTTGTCAAAGCACGCGCGTCTCCTTTAAGATGCATCAGCTTTGTTCAAGAACACTGCTAATTTATGGTGTGTTCATTAGCAGCTGATGATTAATCAATATTTGATCCATGAGTTACGAAGTCTACTAACAAAAAACATGCATGGGAAATATTGTGCTTTTTTTCTGTGCAATCTGTAGGATCACGCGTATACACGGAGAGCGCTGCTTCTTTCACATTCCCAACCTTGTCTGCCTATGTGTCTCCATGCACTCACATCAGAGGCTATGGAATACTCTAGTATCACTGTATGATACATCTAATCTACTGATAATACATGGTAATAAAAAAGGCGACCCCATTCTCACACGCTCCCTTTGATCGATCTAGAGATGCCATTGCTCAAGAGGGGCAGTACACCCAAAAAAGCGCAAGGTTGCGGCGAGTCCCAATGTCCGTTGATAGTAGCCAGTGTTCTTCTGTTCTCTCCTTCCGCAGTTCGGTAACTGCTGCTCTATCTGGAAATCAAACACTTTGTTCTCGATTGGGGTGGATTCTTGTCGCGGCAATAGGAGCTTCATATGGCTCCAACACGCAGCAGCAGCACATGTAGTCCAGCGCATAAGAACCAAATATGCTGAGATCGTTCGACTTTATGATACAAGTATCAAACTTGGTACACTAATACTAGATACCTTAAGGAACATTCTACAGATTGTAACCTTTATTTAGCTAGGCAAGTCAGTTAAGAACAATATCTTATTTACAATGACGGCCTACCCTGGCCAAAACCGGGCGACGCTGGGCCAATTGTGTGCCGCCCTATGGGACTCCCAATCATGGCAGGATGTGATACAGCCTGGAATCGAACCAGGGACAGGGATGCTTCTTGCACTGAGATGCAGTGCCTTAGACCGCTGCGCAACTCGGGATTGGAGGCAGTCTCAGATTTCCTGTTAGAAGAAAATAAGGTAAAATCATTTCAAATAATATCAAAATGATATCTACCAAATAAATAAACCCCCCAGATAATATAGACAATAATCCTGATCATCAAATACTCTTAAGACCTTCATGGGGGTCATATTGATGTCATTTTGACATAGCCCACAGCTACGGGAGAAAATTGTAGACTTTGTGATAGAGCCACAAAATTTCACACACAACTGGGGCATGTCTAAAGAAGCATTTTTGGCTATAGAGCCATCACAGATTTTGTCTGTTACCCCTCTGACGGCCATTTCCAATATAGCTGCCAACCAGCTGCATGGGGCCACATTGAACTATATTCACTTGGCCATATCTCCATAATTAATTGGTACATACAGCCCAATTATGACATTTATTCAAGTCAATGTGTGTAGGCATAAGATGATACATTGAATTTGGAAGATATGCTTTATTCATATAAAATGATATTATTCAACAGGCTTCAGTGAAAATTGTGATTGAGAACTGATGACATCATGTTCTTTTTTTCTCCGGCACCTAAAAAAAAAATATACCACTGAGTATAATAGGTTAAATCTGCAATGGCACTACAGCTGAACATCTTTGTTTAGACTTGACTTACTTTGTGTAAAGGCTGAAAGGTCACATTATAAAATTATTTTGTTAAAATGGGTTACCTGTCTCTCTGCTGGACATCATGCACTACTATAGGATTTTACCTGTGATGTGTACAGGGCAGGTTTCCTGTCACATTTCTTAAAATTGACACAAAACAGAATATCATATTAAATATCATTGCAATGATAGACTTCATGGAACACCCATATACTTTTTTGAGTGTTTACATGTAAACTATTGGAACTAGCCATTACATTTTTTTTAAACAGTAAGTTTGCACATGTTTTCACCACTTTTCTACTAAAATGTTAAAGGATAAGTATATATGGCATCTTTGGGCCATTTAATTATTTATGGAGATATGGCCATGTGAACTATGTCCAATACACCCCAAGTAGCTGGTTGGCGGCTCTACAAAAGCCCTCAGAGTGGAGCAGCATACTACTAAGATGAACTTGATCAACCAAGTTGATTTTACCCGTTGACTCTCTCATTACAACACACTTGTCACTAATTATCAGAACTGCCTACTAATTAGTTGACGATGTAACTGGAAAAACTCATGCTCCTCTATCTTGTTGACTGCAAAACATAAAAGCGTGCTATTTTCACATGCAGTGCATTTGGAAAGTATTCAGACCTGTTCCCTTATTTTCACATTTTGATACGTTACAGCCTTATTCTAAAATTGAATTCATTTTTTCCCCCTCACACATACCCCATAATGATAAAGTGAAAAACAGTTTTTAGACATTTTTGTAAAAAAAAATGAATAGTAATAATAACTGAAATACCTTATTTACATAAGTATTAAGACACCTTCCTATGAGAATCGAAATTGAGCTCAGGTGCATCCTGTTTCCATTGATCGTCCTTGAGATGTTTCTACAACTTGATTGGAGTCCACCTGTGGTAAATTCAATTGATTGGACATGATTTGGAAAGGCACACACCTGCCTGTATAAGGTCCCACAGTTGACAGTGCATGTCAGTGCATGTTGTGGGGCTGTTTTTCAGCGGCAGGGACGGGATGACTAGTCAGGATCGAGCGAAAGATGAAAGGAGCAAAGTACAGAGAGCTCCGGAGCTCTCAGGTCTTCAGACTGGGATGATGGTTCACCTTCCAACAAGACAACGACTATAAGCACACAGCCAAGTCAACGCAGGAGTGGATTCGGCACATGTCACTGAATGTCCTTGAGTGGCCCGGCCAGAGCCCGGACTTGAACCCTATCGAACAGCTCTGGAGAGACATGAAAATAGCTGTGCAGCAATGCTCCCCATCCAAGCTGTCAGAGCTTGATAAGTTCTGCAGATAAGAATGGGAGAAACTCCCCAAATACAGGTGTGCCAACCTTGTAGCATAATACCGAAGAAGATTTTGAGGCTGTAATCGCTGCCAAAGTTGTTTATTTTTAAGAAATTTGCATTTTTTTTTAACCTGTTTTTGCTTTGTCATTATAGGGTATTGTGTGTAGATTGGGGGAAGAACAATTTAATACATTTTAGAATAGGGCTGAATAGGGCTGCTAACAAGATGTGGAAAAAGTGAAGGGGTCTGAATACTTTCTGAATGATGTTGGGGTGGTGCTAGAGATGATGAATATGAAGTTGAATATTTTCCTTATTTGAGATGCAGTATATTGGTTTAATAGACCCATCCTTATCACCTTTTATGTTATGCAACCTGCTAGTGTCTCTGCTTTTTTGCAGAACCACACACATCCAACCACAAGTCTTTAATACATACAAAAGTATTTGGACCCCCTTTCAAATTAGTGGACTCTGCTATTTCATCCACAGCTGTTGCTGACAGGTGTATAAAATCGAGCACACAGCCATGCAATCTCAATAGACAGACATTGGCAGTAGAATGGCCTTACTGTAGAGCTCAGTGACTTTCAAAGTGCCACCGTCATAGGATGCCACCTTTCCAACAAGTTAGTTCGTATAATGTCTGATCTGCTAGAGCTGCCCCGGTCAACTGTAAGTGCTGTAATTGTGAAGTGGAAACGTCTAGGAGCAACAACGGAACCGCCGATTGCCGAAGCGCACAAAAATCGTCTGTCCTCAGTTGCAACACTCACTACTGAGTTCCACACTGCCTCTGGAAGCAACGTCAGCACAAGAACTGTTCGTCAGGAGCTTCATCGAATGGGTTTCCATGACCGAGAAGCTGCGCATAAGCTTAAGATCACCATGTGCAATGCCAAGTGTCAGCTGGAGTGGTGTAAAGCTCGCTGCCATTGGACTTTAGAGCAGTGGAAACCCGTTATCTGGAGTGATGACTCACGCTTCACCATCTGGCAGTCTGACTGATGAATCTCAGTTTGGCGGATGCCAAGAGAATGCTACCTGCCCAAATGCATAGTGCCAACTGTAAAGTTTGGAGGAGGAATAATTGTGTGGGCCTCTTTTTCATGGTTCGGGCTAGGCAGCTTAGTTACAGTGAAGGGAAATCTTAACGCTACAGCATACAATGACATTCTAGACGATTCTGTGCATCCAACTTTGTGACAACGGACAAAGGCCCTTTCCTGTTTCAGCATGACAATGCCACTGTGCACAAAGCAAGGCCCATAGAGAAATGGTTTGTCAGGCCTCCCAACTGGCACAGCAGTCTAAAGCACTGTATCGCAGTATTGCGGCATCTCTACAACTGGGGTTCGATCCCAGGCTGTGCCACAATTGGCCGTGACCGGGAGTCCCACAGGGCGGCGCACAATTGGCCCAGCGTTGTCTGGGTTAGGGGAGGGTTTGGCCTGGGGTCTTTAGTTGGCAAATCGCACTCTAGCTACTCCTTGTGGTGGGTTTTGGAATGAGATGTTCGAAAAGTAGGTGTCCAGATACACTACGTGACCAAAAGTATGTGAACTTTGGCACTGTCTCTGTCATCTGCTTATTGGAAATGACTGCCAGGCGGGAAATTGCCAAAAATACTCCTTTAGACATGCCCTACCTGTGTGTGAAATTTGGTGTCTCTATCACAAAGTCCAAAAAGTTTTCACGCAGCTGCTGGACTATGGTCAAAATGACTTCAATGTGAACCCCATGAAGGTCTTAAGAGCTTTTCATGAAGATAATTATTGTTTATATTATCTATGGGGATGATTTATTGGGTAGATAACATTATAAAGTCAATGTTATATATTTTTTGATTGATTTTACCAGATTTTCTTCAAACAGATGGCAAATATTTTATTAAAATGGCTGCTCGGGTTGACTGACAGGCTTCTCAGACTGTCTCTAATCTTTAAAATGTTCCTTAAAACTAAAGCTCCCCTGAATTATTTCAACATTTTGTTAAAAATCGCGCAACATTTCAACGTCCTGCTACTCATGCCAGGAATATAGTATATGCATATGATTAGTATGTGTGGATAGAAAACACTCTGAAGTTTCTAAAACTGGTTAAATAATGTCTGTGACTATAACAGAACGTGAACAGCAAGCGAAATCCCAAGAAAAACCTGGTCACAAAAACCACAAAAAAGTATTCATCCGCCAGTCTCTGAATTGTTTATTGCAAGCAAAAATAGATAACGGTGAGGTTGCAGTTCCTACAACTTCCACACGATGTCGCCAGTACTGGCATTTTCATTGGTTTAAATCCTTGGTGGAATAAGAAATAGGCCTTTCCTGTCCTCCAGGAACAGGAAGAGGCTTATGGGAGAGAGACCATGCACGCTGATTTCAAGAGTAGCTGCTATTGAATACAGATCGCCCATTTGATCGATTATTAACGTTTACAAATACCTAAAGTTGGGTTACAAAAGTAGTTTGAAGTGTTTTGTAAAAGTTTATAGGCAACTTTTTAAATTTTAAAAAATGACGTTGCGTTTTGGAACGGAGTTTTGCCATGGATCAGACGGGCTATATAAATTGACATTTTGGGTATACATGGACGGATTTAATCGGGAAAAAGACCCAATTGTGATGTTTATGGGACATATAGGAGAGCCAACAAAGAAGCTCGTCAAAGGTAATGAATGTTTTATATTTTATTTCTGCGTTTTGTGTAGCGCCGGCTACGCTAATTATTTTGTTTACGTTCCCTTCAGGTATTTCGGGGTGTTGCATGCGATCAGATAATAGCTTCTCATGCGTTCGCCGAAAAGCATTTTAAAAATCTGACATGTTGGCTAGATTCACAACGAGTGTAGCTTTAATTGAGTACCCTGCATGTGTGTTTTAATGGAAGTTTGAGTTTTATCGAGTACGATTAGCATTTGGCGTTGCGCATTTCCGCAGATTATTGGCCAGGAGAGACGCTAGCGTCTCTCTAGCCTTAAGAGGTTATTAATTAAGGTGTCTAGTATTAGTGTACCAAGTTTGGTACTTGTATCATAAAATGGAACAATTATTTCACCTATCTGCTGGACTTCACTGTCTCTCAATCACTGAGCTCTCAACACTTTAATAAGTCATTTGCATAATCTATTATAAGAAAACTACACTGAGTATACCAAACAATAGGAACACCTTCCTAATATGAAATTGCACCCTGTCACGATCGTCTTCAGGAGCGGACCAAAATGCAGCGTGGTATGTGTTCATGATGATTTCTTTATAAAAAAACACTGAATACAAACTATACAAAACAATAAACGAATAACGACCGTGAAGCTATAATGAGAACTATGCTGACACACGCAACTAACATAGACATAGACAATCACCCACAAACAAACAATGAATCCCAGGCTACCTAAGTATGATTCTCAATCAGATACAACCAATGACACCTGCCTCTGATTGAGAACCATACTAGGCCGAAACATAGAAACAGACAAACTAGACATCCAACTTAGAATGCCCACTCAGATCACACCCTGACCAAACAAAACATAGAAACATACAAAGCAAACTATGGTCAGGGTCTCACACCCCCTTAATCTGTCAAAATAAAATGTATTTTTCAAGTGATCAAAAAATGAATTTCTTATAAGAGTATTCTAATAACATCAGTCATTATATACAGTATTATACTCCTTGGTCTATTCCAATAATCCAATAGCTTGCTATTCACAAATTTCCAAAGACCATTATTTTAGTAGCTCATTGCTGTTGTCACCTGCAGAAGTTTATTTGGATAAGTTGATCATGAAAACCAACAGCCGTTAGTCATCTGACTAACAAGATACCAGTGCTGACTGGGCCGTAGCGTAGTAATTGCAAATGAGCAAAATAACAGATGCATTAAAAAAAACGATCTGGTCAGGCTTTTGTAAATTGATCATATTTTGGTTGTTGTCTCAGGTGTGCTCGTGTGTATCCTCATCAACAGTAGTCTCTCTCTCTCTCTCTCTCTCTCTCTCACACACATGGCCAGTCTTTCTTTCTTTCTTTCTTTCTCTCTCTCTCTCTCTCTCTCTCTCTCTCTCTCTCTCTCTCTCTCTCTCTCCTTCCCTCCCCCCATCCTTTGCATCCCCATCCCCCAAAACAATAAGCAAAACAATGACCACTGACCGGCAGCAGTTTCTGTACTATTGTTCACCTTCCTAATTACACTTATGAATTGTTCACAAGTAGCACTTCAACGATACACTCTGTTTAGGGCATAGCGCAACATGATGTTGGCATGTCAGTAATGAAATGAAATGCTCTCTAAAGGTGAATGTTGGAGTGGTCCCCCAAGCAGCCTCATCCATCCACAATGCAACGGGAACTGATTGATCTCATTAAGTGGCTAAGTGGTGCTTTGGTCCATTTGGAGTGGTTGTTCAAGTTGTGCTAAGTAGGCCATCAGCTCCCCAATCAGGGGTCACATAGCGGCCTGTTATTTACAAGGGGGACTGCAGCCTGGAATGCAGCCAGGACTATTGTAGTTGTACCTTTATTTAACTAGGCAAGTCAGTTAAGAACAAATTCTTATTTCACAATGACGGCCTACCCCGGCCAAACACTGAATTACTATGCAAGAATATATTAGCCGTTAGGTACTAGTAATTACATCGTTACTCATAAGAGCAAGGGTTGTAGATTAGAACATGAAGCTGGATGATGTTCTTATGATCACCACATGGGGGTGTATAATCATAAGGGGAAGTGCTTTACATGGCATTTTCACGAGTGACTAATATTACATTTTTGACAACACAACAGATTAAACTGTATTTAGGCATTGACCATCAGTTAGCAAACTGCTGCCAAAATGAATACAGAAAAGTTATACAGGCATAGGTGTAGCAGAATAATTTCACCAGCCGTGACTTGGCTGAAACTCGTGCACCATATTCATCGTAATTGAATCACACTCAAGCATGTATGTTTTCCAACCCTTTAATCTTACAGCTCAGTGCAGTCTTTGGAGAGGTGTTTTAAATAGCCCAGTTTATCTAAAAGCACCTTGTTGGCATTTCTGTTGCTTATGTCATGATGGATTTGATGGTGGAACAGCATGACCCTAGCCTGGGGGGCAGTCTTTTTAGCTAACATTCCACTCCTTGCCACTTCTTTTCATTGCCAAAGAGACTGGCCTTTTGTCAATCTTCAAATATGAACATTCTATCGTTAATGAGGAGACCAGAGGATTTGATCCTGATTTGATAACCCTCACAGCTATCATCCAATCCCAATGTTTATGCAAATTAGACTGATACTCCTAGTCTGTATTAGATAGAGCGTCTCGGCCCAGCCCACCTGTGGGGAAAACAACCTGTGGCTACACCATTGGCTCACAGCAAAAACTTCACCTTTTTCAAAGCAATTTTCTTTGTTTTAGTCAATTACAAAACTACATATAAGAAAAGTAGAGCATGTCTAAAGTTGACTTTTCAACATTGTCCTTTCCCGAGCATACTCACTACTACTGGGAAAGACATAGTATTCATGATGGTGCTAGCAGCCGTGAGTAAGTGCAAGTTAGCTAGCGACCAGAACATTAAGTTAGCCAAGCTAGTTAGGCTAACATTGGACAGCTTACCGTACGCCATCTGACCTGAAAGAGTAAATAACATAATGTTAGCTAGCTATAGACAATGGTAAGTGGCTAGCTAGTTTCTTAAACCACCACGTGTAACTTAACTTAGTTAGCTTTCTACTACTTAGTCAGTCATGCACATGCTGTCTGCTGTCTCTTTCTCAGTCTTGTGTGCAGAACAGATACTAGCCTAGCTAATGTTATGTAGGTACAGTAGCTAGCTAGCTAGTCATTTGATTTGTCTCAAAGTTAAGTTAAAGCTGCGCAGACCTTCAAAAGTTGTAGATTCCTCTCTATTAGTCTTTTATTGTGCCTAGACCCATGTCTTCTATCCTCCGAGTGAGTTACTCTATGACTATTTCAGCAAGTGTGTATAGTTAGGCAGTTGATTCTCTTTACAAAACAGTTATAACAATGTTACAACCATCAGTATTTCAACAAGTGCATATAGCTAGTTAGGCAGTTTATTGTTTTTATCAGTGGCGACCCGTCATTCAGGGTTTTGAGCCCCACATTTTTATATGTGTCACATATCACTTTACAAACAATGTAAATATATATATATACATATATATTATTGAGTTAATAAAGCCGCATACAAACATGGTCTCTTTTTTGTTTTCTTGAGTAAGGCAGCTCCAAAATGCAAGTGCTTCAGCCCAGCTCAATGCTTTCTGTGGTTTTGGGGCAAGCCAGCAGAAAATATGGAGCATTGCGCCGTGATACAGTAGCTTTGATTGAACTGATCATGTCAACATCATACTTTCAAAATCTTAGCTAGCAGTCATCATCATGAATCAAGTTGACAATCTACTGGCAAATCCTTTTTAATCCTTGTCATACGAAGATAAATATTGAAGAGAAATTATAGATAAAACATACCAGTGTTCATCGGCCATTGGACATAAACATTACACAACAAGTTCGAAATCGCCAAGTCTAGGTCCAAGATGCTTCTAAACAGCTTCTACTCCCAAGCCATATGACTCCTGAACATCTAATCAAATGGCTACCCAGACTGTTTGCATTGCCCACCCCCCCCTTTACAACGCTGCTACTCTCTGTTGTTATCATCTAAGCATAGTCACTTTAATAACTTTACCTACATGTACATATTACCTCAACTAACCGCTGTCCCCGCACATTGACTCTGTATATAGTCTCGCTATTGTTATTTCACTGCTGCTCTTTAATTACTTGTTACTTTTATTTCTTATTCTTATCCGTATTTTTTAAAACTCCATTGTTTAGCATTTCCAGCATTTCACTGTAAGGTCACCTGTTGTATTCGGCGTATGTGACTAATAAAATTTGCCCCCTTAAGTTAATACTTTGTAGCGCCACCTTTTGCTGCGATTACAGCTGTAAGTCGCTTGGGGTGTTATGGTGAGTGAATGAGGACCCAAAAGCGAACTAACTTAAACAGAGCTTCTTTAATAACCAAACATAGGAAGGCTCAGAGAGACCGGCAGATTCCGACAGGACAGGACAAGGTTACAGCAAACATGACGATAGTCTGGCTCAGGCATGAAACACAACAAACAAGAATCCGACAAGGACAGGAACAGAAACAGAGAGAGATATAGGGACCTAATCAGAGGGAAAAAGGGAACAGGTGGGAAACGGGGTGAATGGGTAGTCAGAGGAGACAAGGAACAGCTGGGGGAAAGCGGGGGAGAAAAGGTAACCTAACAACGACCAGCAGAGGGAGACAGGGTGAAGGGAAAGGACAGAGACAAGACACAACATGACAGTACATGACAGTACCCCCCCACTCACCGAGCGCCTCCTGGCGCACTCGAGGAGGAAACCTGGCGGCAACGGAGGAAATCCTCGATCAGCGCACGGTCCAGCACGTCCCGAGAGGGAACCCAACTCCTCTCCTCAGGACCGTACCCCTCCCAATCTACGAGGTACTGGTGACCACGGCCCCGAGGACGCATGTCCAAAATTCTACGGACCCTGTAGATGGGTGCGCCCTCGACAAGGATGGGGGGGGGGGGGGGAAGACGAGCGGGGGCGCGAAGGACGGGCTTGATGCAGGAGACATGGAAGACCGGGTGGACGCGACGAAGGTATCGCGGAAGAAGAAGTCGAACTGCGACAGGATTAATGACCAGAGAAATACGGAACGGACCAATGAACCGCGGGGTCAACTTGCGAGAAGCCGTCTTAAGGGGATTTCTTATTCTTATCCGTATTTTTTAAAACTCCATTGTTTAGCATTTCCAGCATTTCACTGTAAGGTCACCTGTTGTATTCGGCGTATGTGACTAATAAAATTTGCCCCCTTAAGTTAATACTTTGTAGCGCCACCTTTTGCTGCGATTACAGCTGTAAGTCGCTTGGGGCATGTCTCTATCAGTTTTGCACATCGAGAGACTGACATTTTTTCCCAAAAACAGCTCGAGCTCAGTGAGGTTGGATGGAGAGCATTTGTGAACAGCAGTTTTCAGTTCTTTCCACAGATTCTCGATTGGATTCAGGTCTGGACTTTGACTTGGCCATTCTAACACCTGGATATGTTTATTTTTGAACCATTCCATTGTAGATTTTGCTTTATGTTTTGGATCATTGTCTTGTTGGAAGACAAATCTCCGTCCCAGTCTCAGGTCGTTTGCAGACTCCATCAGGTTTTCTTCCAGAATGGTCCTGTATTTGGCTCCATCCATCTTCCCATCAATTTGAACCATCTTCCCTGTCCCTGCTGAAGAAAAGAAGGCCCAAACCATGATGCTGCCACCACCATGTTTGACAGTGGGGATGGTATGTTCAGGGTGATGAGTTGTGTTGCTTTTACGCCAAACATAACGTTTTGCATTGTTGCCAAAAAGTTAAATTTTGGTTTCATCTGACCAGAGCACCTTCTTCCACATGTTTGGTGTGTCTCCCAGGTGGCTTGTGGCAAACTTTAAACAACACTTTTTATGGATATCTTTAAGAAATGGCTTTCTTCTTGCCACTCTTCCATAAAGGCCAGATTTGTGCAATATACGACTGATTGTTGTCCTATGGACAGAGTCTCCCACCTCAGCTGTAGATCTCTGCAGTTCATCCAGAGTGATCATGGGCCTCTTGGCTGCATCTCTGATCAGTCTTCTCCTTGTATGAGCTGAAAGTTTAGAGGGACGGCCAGGTCTTGGTAGATTTGCAGTGGTCTGATACTCCTTCCATTTCAATATTATCGCTTGCACAGTGCTCCTTGGGATGTTTAAAGCTTGGGAAATCTTTTTGTATCCAAATCCGGCTTTAAACTTCTTCACAACAGTATCTCGGACCTGCCTGGTGTGTTCCTTGTTCTTCATGATGCTCTCTGCGCTTTTGACGGACCTCTGAGACTATCACAGTGCAGGTGCATTTATACGGAGACTTGATTACACACAGGTGGATTGTATTTATCATCATTACTCATTTAGGTCAACATTGGATCATTCATAGATCCTCACTGAACTTCTGGAGAGAGTTTGCTGCACTGAAAGTAAAGGGGCTGAATAATTTTGCACGCCCAATTTTTCAGTTTTTGATTTGTTAAAAAAGTTTGAAATATCCAATAAATGTCGTTCCACTTCATGATTGTGTCCCACTTGTTGTTGATTCTTCACAAAAAATACAGTTTTATATCTTTATGTTTGAAGCCTGAAATGTGGCAAAAGGTCGCAAAGTTCAAGGGGGCCGAATACTTTCGCAAGGCACTGTATGCTGTTCTTTGTATGACATTTTAATATTTGATTATTAACCAATGATATTAGGCCACTCTTGGCCATGATTACAGACACCTGTGTCTTTTGACACTATATAAACAAGTCATCCCGCAGTGTTTGTGATTATACCCTGATGAAGACAGCTTGGCTGTCGAAACGTTGGTAATTACATTACAATTTTTACATTTCTCCTAGAGTGTGCGGCTCTCTTTTATTTTCAAGAGCAGGGAACTGGCCACAAGCTACTGGTTCCAGGTGGTGGGATTGGTGGAGAGTAGTTTCTAGGTCCTGGTTGGCTCGCTCTGACTGGCTGCTGGACTGGGGGTGGAACCCGGAACCCGGAAAACAAGCTGGCCCAATGAGGGTGCAGAAAGCCTTCAAGAACCGGGACGAGAACTGAGGAGTCTTGTTCTGTGCACAGCCCGTGCAAGCGGCGATGAATGCGGAGACGTTAGGAACCATGGTAGGCCACAAAAAGTGTTGTCACACACAAGCCAGGGTCCGACTGGAGCCAGCCTGGAGGAGTGGGCCCACTCCAGAACCGAGAAGCGGGCTACATCAGGAATGAACATCCGGTTAGGGTTTGCTGGGTATGCTGGGCCTCACGAACCTGCTGTCCTATTCCCCAGCTGAGTGCCATCGCCAGGCATGAGGTGGGAAGGATTGTGTCAGGTTCCGGGGTAGTAGCTGTGGCATGACAGTGCGTCCGGCTTGACATTCTTGGATCCCGGCCGGTATGAGAGGGAGAAGTTGAACCTCGGTGAACAGTAGGGCCCACCTAGCTTGCCTGGAATTGAGGCTCTTGGCGGTGCGGAGGTATTCCAGGTTCTTGTGGTCAGTCCACACAATGAAAGGATGTTCCTCCCCTTACAGCCAGTGCCTCCACTCCCCCAACGCCATCTTCACCGCGAGAAGCTCACGATTCCCCACATCGTAGTTCCTCTCCGAAGCATCGGCCTCCACCACAAACTGGCGGGACGGGTCAAGATGAACCAAGATGGGAGCCGTGGTGAAGCTGTGTTTGAGATCTCGGAACGCTCAGTCAGCAGCTGGGGACCACGTGAACGGAACCTTGGGAGAGGTGAGTGAAGACAGGGGGGAAGCCAGGATGCTGTAGCCTCGGATAAATCGGCTATAAAAGTTGGCGAATCCCAGGAAACCTTGCAGCTGCACTCTGGATGTAGGCTGGGGCCAATCCACCACTGCTCTCACCTTCCCGGATCCATCTGTACACTCCTTGCAGCGATGATGTAACCCGGAAAGGGGATGGTGGAGCTATGGAATTCGCATTTCTCTGCTTTTACAAAAAGCTGGTTTTCCAGGAGGCGTTGGAGAACCTGTCGGACGTGGAGCACGTGTTCTTGGGTGGAGCGGGAGAAGATGAGGATGTCATTGAGGTAAATGAAGACGAACCAGTTCAACATGTCGCGGAGAACATCATTAACCAGAGCCTGGAACACATCAGGGGCATTGGTGAGGCCAAATGGCATGACCAGATACTCGTAGTGACCGCTGGCCGTGATTGAAGGCAGTCTTCCACTCGTCCCCTTCCCGTATCAGGTGGTAGGCATTCCATAGTTCCAGCTTGGCGAACACGGTGGCCCCCTGGAAGGTCTTGAAGGTTGAGGAGATGAGAGGCAGCAGGAGGCGGTTCATCACCGTGATGTTGTTGAGACCCCGAAAGTCGACGCACGGGCACAGGGTTTTGTCCTTCTTCTCCACAAAGAAGTACCCTGCACCGGTGGAGGAGGCAGAAGGACAGATGAACCCTGCAGCTAGGGAGTCCTCAATGTAGGTCTCCATAGCCTTAGACTCTGGGCTCTAACGTCCATGGGAATGGAGAGGGGCTGAGTGGGGATATCAAGCTCAGAAGCCAGGGTAGGATACATCAAGCTGTCATTGGTCCCAGAGTCGATGAGTACCCGGAGAGATTTCGACTAGTTCCCCCACAGCAACATGGCATGAAAAGGGATGCGAGTAAGGGGAGAGGAAAAGTTCTCCGTATGGCCCACCCGAGTACTCGCTCCTACCGGTGAGCCTGGCCTTTTAGTGGACAGGTGGAGACAAAATGAGCAGTAGTCCCGCAATACAGGCAGCTCTTAGTGTGAAGCCTGCATAGCCGTTCAGCTGGAGACAGTCTAGCTCTGCCTAGTTGCATGGGCTCAGGAAGTGGTGAATCGGCAGTCTTCGGAGGCTCTCGGGGGAACTCCGCTAGCCTCGGGGTCTCTCGGCAACAGAGCCATTGGGGACTTCCGGGATACCTCGGAGGCGAAGTGGAATCCTTGGACGGACGAGTGAAATTTAATCTCCTCTCCTTTCTTCATTCCTGTAATCACCCATCGATCCAAATGCCAAGGTGATGAGCGAGTCGAGATCCGTTGGTAGTTCAGCTTGTCCTTTACTTCCTCCGATAATCTGTGTAGGAACATGCCGAACAGCACTTCCGGGTTCCAAACACTCTGCTATCGTGCGGAAATCCACTACGGGAGTCTTAACGTAGCTGGAGCAGCTTGCGAACAGCCTCTCTCCCGGACCACGGAGAATCAAACATCTTCCGAACCTCCTCCACGAACTCCTCCAGACAGAGGCAGATGGCGGATTGTTGCTCCCACACCACCGTGGCCCAGTTGAGTGCCCTCCTGGACAACAGCGTTATGATGTGCACAATCCTCAAGCAGTCCGAGTAAGCATTTTCACTGTAAGGTCTACATCTGTTGTATTCAGCACATGTGACAAATACAATTTGATTTGATTTGATTTAATATCCTGCCTTAAGGTCTTATTTGGAATAAGCTGTTTACATGCACCTTTGATATCCCACTCACGAGTATCCCTGTATGTGTTACGGATGCCCCCGGTACTGCTGCTCATTCTGTCCACCAGCTGTGGAGGTCTACGTCACTGGCCTTCTATGTGTCATTGAATTGGATTCATTACCCCCATCCCGGACTGTCTTGTCTCATTACTCACAACTGGTTCCCATTCCCCTTGACTAGTATTTGTATATAAACTCAGCAAAAAAAGAAACGTGCTCTCACTGTCAACTGCGTTTATTTTCAGCAAACTTAACATGTGTAAATATTTGTATGAACATAACAAGAGTCAACAACTGAGACATAAACTGAACAACTTCCACAGATGTGACTAACAGAAATGGAATAATGTGTCTCTGAACAAAGGGGGTGGTCAAAATCAAAAGTAACAGTCAGTATCTGGTGTGGCCACTAGCTATATTAAGTACTGCAGTGCATCTCCTCCTCATGGACTGCACCAGATTTGCCAGTTCTTGCTGTGAGGTGTTACCCCACTCTTCCACCAAGGCACCCACCTGAAAATTCCCGGACATTTCTGGGTGGAATGGCCCTAGCCCTCACCCTCCGATCCAATAGGTCCCAAACGTGCTCCATGGGTTATCGATCCAAGCTCTTCGCTGGCTATGGCAGAACACTGACATTCCTGTCTTGCAGTAAATCACGCACAGAACAAGCAGTATGGCTGGTGGCATTGTCATGCTGGAGGGTCATCTCAGGATGAGCCTGCAGGAAGGGTACCACATGAGGTAGGAGGATGTCTTCATTGTAACGCACAGCGTTCAGATTGCCTGCAATGACAACAAGCTCAGTCCGATGATGCTGTGACACACTGCCCCAGACCATGACGGACCACCTCCAAATTGATTCCGATCCAGAGTACAGGCCTCGGTGTAACGCTCATTCCTTCGACGATAAATGCGAATCAGACCATCACCCCTGGTGAGACGAAACCGTGACTTGTCAGTGAAGAGCACTTTTTGCCAGTCATGTCTGGTCCAGCTACGGTGGGTTTGTGCCTATAGGCGACATTGTTGCCAGTGATGTCAGGTGAGGACCTGCCTTACAACAGGTCTACAAGCACTCAGTCCAGCCTCTCTCAGCCTATTGCAGACAGTCTGAGCATTGATGGAGGGATTGTGCGTTCCTGGTGCAACTCGGGCAGTTGTTGTTGCCATCCTGTACCTGTCCCGCAGGTTTGATGTTTGGATGTACCGATCCTGTGCAGGTGTTGTTACACGTCGTCTGCCACTGCGTGGTCGATCAGCTGTCCATCCTTTCTCCCTGTAGCACTGTCTTAGGCATCTCACAGTATTGACATTGCAATTTATTGCCCTGGCCACATCTGCAGTCCTCATGCCTCCTTGCAGCATGCATAAGGCACGTTCACGCAGAGGAGCAGGGACCCTGGGCATCTTTCTTTTGGTGTTTTTCAGAGTCAGTAGAAAGGCCTCTTTAGTGTCCTGAGTTTTCATAACTGTGACCTTAATTGCCTACCGTCAGTAAGCTGTTAGTGTCTTAACAACCGTTCCACAGGTGCATGTTCATTAATTGTTTATGGTTCAAGCATGGAAAACAGCGTTTAAACCCTTTTCAATGAAGATCTGTAAAGTTATTTGAATTTTTACAAATTATCTTTGAAAGACAGGGTCTTGAAAAAGGGACGTTTCTTTTTTTGCTGAGTTGATGTACCTTCTGTTCCCCTTTGTCCGTGTCCATTATTGTTCCATGTCCATTGGTCTTGTGAGTACATGTGCTCTGTGGTATCGGCTTTCATGCTACTCTTACTGTACATTGTATTACGGTTTACATAGCGTGTTAGTGTGCACAATACGGGTCTCGTCCCCTGTATTGTTCTTACAGGTCTCCTAAGTGTTTTTATTAGAGGTTTACACCTCACTCTTTTGTTTGGGTTACATCCCTGTGTTGTGTGTGTGTGTGTGTGTGTGTGTGTGTGTGTACAGTGGGGAGAACAAGTATTTGATACACTGCCGATTTTGCAGGTTTTCCTATTTACAAAGCATGTAGAGGTCTGTAATTTATCATAGGTACACTTCAACTGTGAGAGACGGAATCTAAAACAAACATCCAGAAAATCACATTGTATGATTTTTAAGTAATTCTTAAGTAATTTAAGTAACTCACAGTTGAAGTGTACCTATGATAAAAATTACAGACCTCTACATGCTTTGTAAGTAGGAAACACTGTCAATTTTGCAGGTTATCAAATACTTGTTCTCCCCACTGTATATATACTGTATATATATATATATATACACGTGTTTGTTTTGAGCTTCGTCCCCGTCATTTTCATGACATATCTCTATTTTGGTTAGGGATGTAAACAAAACTATTTTCGTATTCCTGCGCCTGTATCCTAACATTATACAATGTGACAGTATGTTTCCAAATGCTTACAGAGTGCCAAAATGGGGTAAGATCAGTACTATCTGAGCTCGCCAGACCTGATGCTGCAAGAAATGAATGGTAAGAACCAAGCCAAGAGTAATCAATCCACTATCCCACAATTACCACCTGTGAGGGACGCATGTAGATGGATGATCAATTTATGCTCATTTGGGAGTCTTGGATGAAATGATCTGAGCACCACCGCTGTGTATAAACAATCTCTCCAACATCTGGACCTGAGGCCCAAGTAATTATTCCAGCGAGGCAGAAATAATGGATAAGTTACGATGTCTGGCTGCCTCGGACAATATTGACACTGCGACTAAATTCTCCTTTGTTCTCAGAATAATGATAATGGATGTCGACAGAATTTCAGTCATTGACACAACATACTAATGGCTTTTGAATTTTAATTAAACTGCAGAAGTTGTGTATGAATTTCTTGTCTTTCGCTTTAGACAACCCATAAGCCTTGTCTATGTGCCCTCCTATCTTGACCACATGTTTGAGCTTTTCAACATATGGTACATTTTTAATCTGACCACGTCTATTGGTCCATCTTCCAGAACGCTATAAGGGCCACAATTGAGAACCATGAAGTCAGCAACAGTCTACCACCCATTCAAGTCATGGTGGCCATTGGAGGAGAGGACCTGTCAATTAAGGTATAGTAAATCCTTATTTAAACCTGTTGTGTAAGATTTGACCCTTACTCATTCTGTTTAATGTTAAACCAAGCCGCTAATCCCTGATAAGATTAACACAATTGGGCCTGCTTTGAATTCCATACTAAGAGCCCATAACCTAGTATTGCAGTAACTTGATCTCAGTACTGCTTGTTCTTTTGGAGATCTGACGGTGCACCTGGCAGTGACATAATACAATACAGGGGAAACTGAGGGGCCTATTGTCCAATTACCTTGACAATATGCAGAATAAATTACTTGGCCTGGCCTATCATCAGACAGGATGTTGAATTTGAGCCAATGGCACAAGGGGCACCCACATGTCTTCCTGGCAGCATCTCCATAATTTTATGACTGACATTTTCTCCACGCCAGAGCCAGTGATGGGCAAGCAGTCGCAGACACCATTAGTGAGTGTCTACATTCTTTGCCAAGTCTATTTCATAGACCAGGGTCGTATTCAGAAGGATGCAACGGACTGAACATCTCAGATAGAAATGGCAAGAAATAGAGCTGACATGATTCCTTACTCTACGTCAGAGAGGCATGTCTGTCTCAGTTCTGTACAATATATTTCTATCCAAAACATTGAGCCCAGCCCAGTTTTCCAAGTGTTTTCACTCACCCCCATGTTTATCAGTGTATTGAAGCAGCCATGGTTTAACCCTATTGTGTGTCACATCTCCAGGCTGGCTTTGGTTACTGCCTGCCCATTTCCCGCCTCTACGCTCAATACTTCCAGGAAGACCTGCAGCTCTACTCTATGGAGGGATACAGCACTGACGCTGTCATCCACATGAAGGTCAGCTACTGTACATCATTTACATTTGACATTTTTGTCATTTAACAGACACTGTCACCCAGAGCAATTTACAGGAGCATACTAAGACAATGGGACTTATGTAATTCTCATATAAGTCGTCTTGCTATGGATTCATTCCTGGAAACTCTCTAATACCCAAACACTCAAATTGTCATTTCACAACTGTGTATTTCTCCAGATGATTAGAACACAATGCAATACAACCCCATCTCCTTCCCTCCACAGGCCTTGTCCACAGACTCTGTGGAGAGACTCCCGGTAAACAACAAGACGGCTCTGAGGCACTACAAGGTGATCCAGGAGGCAGACGACTGGCGTGCAGTAGCGGTGCGCGGGTAAAATCACTGGGGAAGCCAGAAAAAAAGCCATATTACAACCTTTGTGTTGTGATAATTGCGTTATTTTCTCTATAACCTCTTAGTTCGTATGCTTTGCGACTGTGATAATAACAAGACACAGTGGCAGAATAAATTCAACCACACCTTTGTTTCATCACAAAAGTGGAGAGCGACCTCTGTCCGGTGAAGTCCACAAAGCATAGTGCATGTAACAAACAGTTACATAACCTACAGCATGGTCAAGCTAGTTAATGTTTCCGACATATAAGGGACTATTAAACAACTATTGATTTAGAACCACAGAGAGTTACCGCAAGTCACAAAGAAAACAGGAGCTGCCTCCACTATTCCAGCACCATTTCAACTTCAACATTTCAACATCATCAAATCCCTCTGTCATACAGTACACGCTTACATTTTTTTGTTTTCCTAGGCTACCTGACTAAAAAGCTTGCATGCTAGCATAATTTCCTTTTGTGGGCAACTTTAGCTAGTTAACATTAGCATTCTACATCTAGCTGCATATTGAACTTCCATCCTCTCAGGCCAGGGGCACAATGCATGAATTTATGGTTAGATCAGAATCGCCGTTAAAATCATCTGTCAATACGGAGATTTAAGTAAAACCACAAGTCCAAATCCCTATCTCCATCCATGGTTAATTTAGGAAAGGGATGATTTTAGATAGCTAGCTAACCACCGGAGTACAACAGCACAACGAGATGCACAACGAGTTTCTGTCGGTGAGGTCTGCTCTCAATGCGATGTGATTGGAGTGAAGCCAAATCCAAACTTGCTTCCCTTGACACTTTTTTTTTTTATACGCCAGGACCATTCACAGCTGAGCTCACTCAGTTTAGCTCAACGCTGATTGGCTATTTTTAATTTTTTTTTATCAAGGGAGGACAAATGCTCGCTGGGTTCCCTTGCATTCAATGCTACGGGCAGCAACAATGTCATATTCTTTTGGACCAGACAGCATCAAATAGATGGCCTACAAATACAGAGACAGGGGGTTGCTGTTTCGCTCTCTTGGATGCCTTCTCTGGTGAGATACATTCAGCCTTTTGCCAATTGAAGGAAAATTATGAAACACAGAGAGACAAAAGATAAATAATGTTCTTCCTTTTTTCTTGGTCAATTTTTCTTGACATCCATAAATACACGCCACTGCTGCCCAGTAGAGAACCCCTGGACCTGACCAATTCCAGGGTAGCCAAATGAGGATGATGGCGATGCCACCCTGGTTTTGACTATGAGGCCTGTCATTCTTTATGCTAACCCCCTTTCCCCCAGCAGCAAAGGCAGACAGCTGGATGATGATAATGTGTATTCCATACAGGTTTGCCATTAGCACGTATTCTGCTGTCCTCACTATGATGTCTGCTCTTCATGGTTTGCTTTTAGAGTGTAGATTGGGGACATATGGAAGTATGAAGAGTAAAAACGCATAATGTCACTTTCAAAAATGAAAGAATATATCTTTTTTGTCCACCTCATGAGGGCCTTTATGTGTCAGATGTTGATGAAATACACCCAGGGCCCATATGGGAGGGTGTCGGGTGGGGAGGCCTCAAAATCATGCTTCATTTTGGGAGGAGAGATGTGGCAGAGTGGGTCTGAAGACCCAGACATTGTGCCCAGTACATTACTGAGTCGGTGTCATGTGACAGTGGGAGAGGGGGAATGTGTAACACCAGGGTAGTGTTCAGTACGGCACAACGTTATAGAACGTTCATGTTGTGTAGAACAGCCATGCTTTTTCTATTATGTCGACTAGAGAATCATGGCATCTCTATATATTACATTACTATCTGCAACATTCAGAACGTTGCGTCCTTCTGAAAGTAACCCAGGTCGAAAAGACATGGCAATGTTTTGGTTGACCTCTCTGCAAGGCTCTTTATGTACTGTTAATGGAGGTGAGGTGTAGACGTTGAGCTGTGTTAGAAGTCAGATGAACTAACCAATAATTGAATGTCCTGGTGTGCATTAGATCTCCTCTCTGAATCACCGACTGCCAGAAAATGTCACCTCAGCCTTAGGTGCTCAAAGAAAAAATGTCCACAATCATCAGTCGTGATAAGTTTATTTACTAGAGACATGTTAATTATTAACAATGTAGTATTCAATCTATGAGAAGGGTGCTATTTACTAACTAGTGCCATTGAATGCAGTCTATTTCATTGATTCTAAAAGAATATGGTTCAGTACTGTTCTACAATGTGTCTTGATGGCTGCATGAGTATTGGTCCTGATGCCTATATTGATATCACCATTTCATATTTCAATATGTAGCATTATTGAGTTGAAATAAAAGTGATTGGCAGCCAGCCAGGTTGTGGTTGTCCTGAGTTGGTCCAATGCCAAGCATGGGAGAGGTGGCCGCTACAGTGGGCCCAGAATAAACAAGTGTCTGGGAAAAATCATAGGGTTCAATGACTGTCTCTCTCTGGCACAGCCATGGCTACTTTTAGAGTCCCTACACAGGACTATTAATAGATTCCCTCTGTTAACTTTTATAATGCTGTGTCCTATGTGTAGCATGTGCCAACCTGCATTGCTGCCATCTGCTATATACTGTATGTTTAGCATTACCACTGCATTACCATAGACATTATCCTCAAAGTGATGCTCATTTGACATAGCAGACAAATTTACCTGACAACAGCTAGCCTCGACGTCATAGGGATTTCTCATTGAGGAAGCCCGTTGTCTGTCTTGACTGAATGGAATCAAGGGTGGCATAGTCAAGTGAGGCTTGTTTTATAGTTAGTCTCGTTCTCATATTGCTTGTTCCCTCAGCCAGCCTGTCCATATAAGGCCAGCAAACCTCTGTTTACGTACAGCATTCCAAACTAATGGCCCCTCTGCAATTTCAGATACAGTCTGCATGTATGTGTGACATTTCGGGGTGGGGGGTGGGGCATTTAGCAGACACTTTTATCTAAAGTGACTTACAGTCATGCGTGCGTACATTTTATGAATGGGTAGTCCCAGGAATCAAACCCACTATCCTGACATTGCAAGCACCAAAGCAGCATACTCTACCAACTGAGCTACAGAGGACCAACTCTTTAATAGCATTAAGTCCAAACATTGTTGTTCAACCGTAGATTCTCCATGTGTGTTATTTCTATACATTTCTTTATGTTTTTAGCTATGCCAGTCAATTCATCTTATCAGTGGCATCGTGAAACAAGTAAGCTACCAAATGGGGATGCATATTTGATAGGTAAAGTTGTATTGCTACTATGCCCTCCAACATCATATGCAGCTGCATCCCTCAGTCTAGCAAAGCATAGGAAGAGCCTTTTTACTCAGGTATTACAGTGCTGAGTGAATTGCTAACATTTCAACATGTAAAAACTGGACATTTTAAATATAGAGGAGAGGAAATATGAAATAGTACCACGTGTAACACTTTCACACATTAACACGATCTATGTTTGAAGTATCAATGTGTTTAACACATGTTTTGCACACATATGATTGAATGGAAAATGCTGGTAGTGTTTTTAGATTCATACTGCGGCCTATGTTGCCACTCTTAATTGTGCTGATGCTGGCCAAACATTGTGCCCACCCCATAGCTTCAGCCAATCATATCTTGCATGTGGTTTACACATGCGCTGCCTACCCCATTAGCTGCTTACCCAAGGAACATGTCTCAAACCTAACCCAAAAAGATGAACCTTTTCCTTTGAATACCCATTGCTGATTTTCCTTTTTAGATCGGTGTATTAGGTTTATTTTATTTAATGAACAGCATCAAATTTGTGGCTATATATTGATCTATTTTATTGATCTAAGTATCTGTTTTGTTCTGATTCCATTTCAATTTAGCCCCATTAGAAGAAGTTTAAACTGTCCTCGTTGATTGTTTGTCTGTTTTCACCAGATGGTTGCCTTAGCTGTGGCTGTGTTCGCTCTGTTATCATCCTGAGCAGTGGGCCCGGTAAAGAATGCCATTTCTGTGAGTATCATTTACTCCAAGTGATGTTCAAAACGATTTCAAATTGAGCATTGGTATATACAGTTGAAATCAGAAGTCTACATACACCTTAGCCAAATACATTTAAACTCAGTTTTTCACAATTCCTGATATTTAATCTTAGTAAAAATGCAATGTCTTAGGTCAGTTAGGATCACCACTTTATTTGAAGAATGTGAAATGTCAGAATAATAGTAGAGAGAATGATTTAATTCAGCTTTTATTTCTTTCATCACATTCCCAGTGGGTCAGAAGTTTACATACACTCAATTAGAATTGGGAACCTTGCCTTTAAACTGTTTAACTTGGGTGAAACATTTTGGGTAGCCTTCCACAAGCTTCCCACAATAAGTTGGGTGAATTTTGTCCCATTCCTCCTGACAGAACTGGTGTAACTGAGTCAGGTTTGTAGGCCTCCTTGCTCGCACACGCTTTTTCAGTTCTGCCTACAAATTTTCTATAGGATTGAGGTCAGGGATTTGTGATGGTCACTCCGATACCTTGACTTTGTTGTCCTTATTCCATTTTGCCACAACTTTGGAAATATGCTTGGGGTCATTGTCCATTTGGAAGACCCATTTGTGACCAAGCTTTAACTTCCTGACTGATGTCTTGAGATGTTGCTTCAATATATCCACATCATTTTCACTTCTCATGATGCCATCTATTTTGTGAAGTGCACCAGTCCCTCCTGCAGCAAATCACACCCATAACATGATTCTGCCACCCCCGTGCTTCACAGTTGGGATGGTGTTCTTCAGCTTGCAAGCATCCCCCGTTTTCCTCCAAACATAATGACGGTCATTATGGCCAAACAGTTCTATTTTTGTTTCATCAGTCCAAAGGACATTTCTCCGAAAAGTACAATCTTTGTCCCCATGTGCAGTTGTAAACTGTGGTCTGGCTTTTTTTATGGTGGTTTTGGAGCAGTGGCTTTTTCCTTGCCGAGCGGCCTTTCATTTTATGTCAATATATGACTGTGTATATAGATACTTTTGTACCTGTTTCCTCCAGCATCTTCACAAGGTCCTTTGCTGTTGCTCTTGGATTGATTTGCACTTTTCGCTCCGAAGTAAGTTAATCTCTAGGAGACAGAACGCATCTCCTTCCTGAGCGGTATGACGGCAGCATGGTTCCATGGTGTTTATACTTGCATACTATTGTTTGTACAGATGACTGTGGTACCTTCAGGCATTTGGAAAATCCTCCCAAGGATGAACCAGACTTGTATTTTTTCTGAGGTCTTGGCTGATTTCTTTAGATTTTCCCATGATGTCAAGCAAAGAGGCACTGAGTTTGAAGGTAGGCCTTGAAATACATCCACAGGTACACCTCGAATTGACTCAAATGATGTCAATTAGCCTATCAGAAGCTTCTAAAGCCATTACATTATTTTCTGAAATTTTCCAAATTGTTTAAAGGCACAGTCATCCTAGTGCATGCAAACTTAAGTGAAATAATCTGTCTGTAAACAATTGTTGGAAAAATGACTTGTTTCATGCACAAAGTAGATGTTCTAATGTTAGGAGAATTATGTTCTCAAGGTTCATAAGCTGAACTTCAAATACAATTCTAGGTCAATAAGGATTCTTGGTCTGTGACCCATAATTTATAAGGTTCTGGTTGAAATGAAACAGATATAGACCAGTCTACAATAGTCAGAAATGTTATTCTCGAGAGCTCTGCTTATCATTTCCTGTACATTGGTCTATATACGTGTACCTCACATTTCGTCATAAATGTCCCTCCTCCTCTCAGATACAATGGCAATATAGTTCACAAGTATTCTCCTACTCATACATTGTCTGCCACCTGTTATACAATCTACTACAAGCCCAAGGTCTCTCGCCTCCCTGGGTGGGGACAGAATGTCCTGTAAGGAACACAGTAGTACAGCTTGTCTGACGATAGCTCCATTTGTTTCACACTTGCACCCTGCTTACATACTAAAAAGGAACAGAAAGTCCTATTTCTAATTCTGACTAGACCTACACACATCAGATTTATAGAAGTATGATTCTAATAAATATCATACAGTGACAGGGTAGAATTCTGTTAGTTATAGTTCTATGTTAAATGTATACATCATTTAGTCATTATTCATAAAATTCATAACACCTAACCGACTTGCCAAAACTATAGTTTGTTAACAAGAAATTTGTGGAGTGGTTGAAAAACAAGTTTTAATGACTCCAACCTAAGTGTATGTAAACTTTCGATTTGAACTGTAGAAATCATACATTGTGTATTAAATACTTCCTTATTTTTTCCAATGTTTACTTTGGATGGAAGTTCCAAACACTTATAATGAGACTGGCACACTGCTATAAAACTTACAAAGGTTTGCTGAATGAACAACACAAAGAAATTATCTTAATATTCCAGGTTGAGTTTAAGATTTTGAAGTTTTAGGATCAACCTTTGACGATGCAATTTGCTGCTGTCTACAAGGTAATGCAACATTTTTTGGGGGTGGGCGGGGGGTAAAACATAAATAACATGTTAAAAAAAATATTTATCTATCGTAAGAATCAATCTTCGCTAGCCCCATACAATAATGCCATGTAACAAGATTCATTAGTTATTCATTGGTTATTTCAAGTGGAACTGACAGCGTTAACTACTTTGCAGATATGGAACAAACAGACAATCATAATATTAGTCAAAATATCAAATTCCCAGTTTATGCTACAAAACTTTTTAAGAGGTTTTAAAAATAGGTTATATTTGACATTATAATCTGGGTGGTTAGAGCCCTGAATGCTGATTGGCTGACAGCCGTGGTATATCAGGGGTATGACAAAACATTTATTTTTTCTGCTCTCATTACGATGATAAACAGTCTATGATAGCAATAAGGCACCTTGGGGGTTTGTGGTTTATGGCCAATATACCACGGCTAAGGGCTGTGTCCAGACACTCCGTGATGCGTTGAGTCTAAGAACAGCCCTTAGCCGTGGTATATTGGCCATATACCACATCCCCTCGTGCCTTATTGTTTAAATATAATCAAACTAGCATGAGCAATGATAACAAGTCAGTCAAAACGTGGTTAATAGGCTATCTTATCTAGTTATGTAGCTATTTATTTATCATGCTAAAAACACAGAGCCTTACCCGGAACCTATCCAGCTAGCTGCTGGGAGGATGTTGTTTTTCTGTGACACCAGCTAGAGATGCAGGTGTCATTTGGTTAGCTAGCAAGAAATGTGAATCACTTTGCTATCTATACTGAACTGCAATGACTGTTTCCACTTATAGCATATCTTTTAGTTGTCAATCAAATGTTTTTGGCATGATCAAATGGGCGGGCAGGCAGGCAACTTCCCATTCAGTTGTCAAAGCTTGGGTTGAGACAAGCACGCATTGGCAGTGCTGGAAAATGTACTCAAAAGTAAAGATACCTTAATAGAAAATGACTCAAGTAAAAGTGAAAGTCACCCAGTAAAAATATTACTTGAGTAAGTCTAAAAGTATTTGGTTTTAAATTTTACTTAAGTATCAAAAGTAAATGTAGTTGCTAATATATACTTAAGTATCAAAAGTAAAATGTATGAATAATTTAAAATTACTTATATTAAGCAAACCGTAAATATTTTATTTACGGATAGCCAGGGTCACACTCCAACACTCAGACATAATTTAAAAACAAAGTATTTGTGTTTAGTGAGTCCGCCAGATCAGAGGCAGTAGGGATGACCAGGGATGTTTTCTTGATAAATGTGCCAATTGGACCATTTTCTGTCCTGCTAAGCATTTAAAATGTAACAATTACTTTTGGGTGTTAGGGAAAATGTATGGACTAAAAAGTACATACTTTTCTTTAGGAATGTAGTGAAGTAAAAGTTTTCAAAATTATAAATAGTAAAGTACAGATACTCCAAAAAACTACTTAAGTAGTACTTAAAAGTATTTTTACTTAAGTACTTTACACTACTGCTAGCTAGCTAGAGTTCATGTACTGTACTCACTGTACTGTGATCGCCAACAATATGGCGCCGCAAACCTACATCCATGGTTTTGCTGTTTTGTGAATTGCATGTGGTTGAAGCTATTGACATTTTTCATTAATATGCAAAAGAGGTGTTGCAGTTTTAAGACGGAGAGCCACGTTTTAGCTAGATTTCGGCTCCAAAATAAAATATTACACTGAATTGAAAAAATAATGGGTATAACTTGTTCGCTATGCTATCGTCAACAGATACAGAATATGTCATATGTATTAATGAGCAAAGTCCAAATCTTTAACATACAGAAAACTACACCAAACTTCTATGGCAGGCAAGCTGCAGAACCACAAGCAGGCTACTACTAATCCCCATCGTTTATCAGTGCAATTTTGACTACAAGCTGAAAATATTTGAGAGGGTTCATCTACTGTTCCCTGTTAAATTTTAGCTCATCTCGCTCTGGCTAACATTAGTTGTTGATCTTGTTGTTGTTGAAGTGCATAGGCAACTGAGGGAGAGCCTACCCATGGTTGTTTGATCAATAGGACTGTAAAGTTCCTAAATCCATTCAGGTGTGTTTTGTGGCTTTTGGTGAATGCTTTGTAATGATATAAAGCCGCGCTGTTGCTACTGCCTGTAAACATAGTCCAGTTCAAAATGAATGATGGCAGACCCGTCTAGTGTATTAATCTTCTAATCGCTATAATCTTTTACCAATAAAAGTCGCTGGAGGGGTCTGAATTCTTGCTAAATATTGTAGGCAACACTGTCCTTGTGGCAAATGGCTTTTTAGCATATAGGTCTACTGTAGCTCTGATTGGCTATGGTGCATCGGTCTGCATAGACTCCGGTCCTGGACAAGACAGATGTTTTGATTAGGTTTAATTTACTGCAGTGTCTATTAATTGTCCAAACACAAGGCTGCTTTCCCACTCTATATTGTTATATAATTTTCAAAAATGCCTTACTATATGTCATTCCCAAACATTCTGTGAATTTAGGAAACCGTGAAAATTATCATATCTAAGTACTCGCTTGTCAGAAAATGTAAAATAATAATAATTAAAAGTATCATATCCTTCCTGGGGGTGTATATGAACATATTTTAATAAAATGTAATGTTGCTAAAATGCTGTCAGTTCCACTTTAAGCATTACACCATGGCATTGTTGAATACTTGTTTCTGATTGGTTTGAAGGGCATTCTAGAGCGTGCATTATTTCTCCTCATTATTTCCCTTTACACAACGGGTGGGTCTCATCCTGAATGCTGATTGGATAAACCACATTCCAGCCGGTGTCTATTCCAAAAGTTACCACTGGCTAAATCTATGACTTTAAAAGGCCTATTTACTCTGTTCCATCTGACTGTGCAATCCACTGCCTCATCAGCCCAGCCAGGCAATTTATAAACGTGATCTCTACACATTATTTATTTATTTTTATTTTATTTCACCTTTATTTAACCAGGTAGGCAAGTTGAGAACAAGTTCTCATTTACAATTGCGACCTGGCCAAGATAAAGCAAAGCAGTTTGACACATACAACGACACAGAGTTACACATGGAGTAAAACAAACATACAGTCAATAATACAGTATAAACAAGTCTATATACGATGTGAGCAAATGAGGTGAGATAAGGGAGGTAAAGGCAAAAAGGCCATGGTGGCAAAGTAAATACAATATAGCAAGTAAAACACTGGAATGGTAGATTTGCAATGGGAGAATGTGCAAAGTAGAAATACAAATAATGGGGGTGCAAAGGAGAAAAATAAATAAATTAATTAAATACAGTAGGGAAAGAGGTAGTTGTTTGGGCTAAATTATAGGTGGGCTATGTACAGGTGCAGTAATCTGTGAGCTGCTCTGACAGTTGGTGCTTAAAGCTAGTGAGGGAGATAAGTGATCAAATTTCAGAGATTTTTGTAGTTCGTTCCAGTCATTGGCAGCAGAGAACTGGAAGGAGAGGCGGCCAAAGAAATAATTGGTTTTGGGGGTGACTAGAGAGATAATATACCTGTTGGAGCGTGTGCTCCATTATCTCACATTTATTTTACGCTAACATTTTGTTTTCAACAGCGGAGATTTGTATAAACCTTACTGTCTGTCTATGACATTTGTTACATTGTTTCAATATTCAAATTAGATTTCCAGCTTTCGCATAGACAGGCATGCAGTTTTTCTCAGCATGTCGAAATCATGAATCAGCATCATTTTTATGGATATATACCAAAAAAATCAATAGAAAACAGGTAAAACAAAATTAAGTGCCGCTAGTTTGCAGTCTTTCCAGCTTCAGTTTAAAGTGATTGTGTTAGCTGTGATGTTGGTTAGCTCCTCTAAACAACAGTGTCCTGACGAGAGAGCACATTTTCTATGCCAGGTGAAATCGCACCTCACTAATTAATTGTCATGGACGTATCCAAATAAATGTCAGTAGAAAACATCTTAAACAAATGCAAATACTTTGTTGCTATTCTGTCTGCACTGTTTGACGAGACATTTAAGTTAGCCGTAGTTGGCTAGCTAGCAAGCAAGGGATAAGAACGTTGCCAGCCAGTATGACAATAGAACATTTAGAATGAACGACCTGGGGCCTGTTGCACAAAACTAGGATAAGGGATTAAGCCAGGATATCTTGGTGATCCTGGCTCAATTGATCCGTAATCCGGTTGCACTAAAGATGGATAGGGGGCAGGAGGATATGTTATGGTATAAATTACCATGGAGATTTATTCTGTGGAGCTAGCCTGCTCCAGACCAGGCTAAATTCCAGGATCTATTTAATCTCATCCCTAATGTCAGTCAGCAGTCACCACAAATGGAAACCAATAGTTATTTCACTGCTCACTATACATTGTTATCACATATAACTAGACCCACTGTTATTTAAACGTTTGTGATCATTAATTTCAATGATTTTGGATAAAAAATGATTTTTAGATGATGTTGCTATCATTAGATAATTTACAGTTTCCCATAGACTATAAGGCTATATATAAAATGCTAGAATATTAGGGCCACAGAGGGGAAAAAAACACAAGTCATAATATTGTAACCAGTTGTTTTAAAGGAGGACAGTTGTTAAAATGACAGATGTGGGGCATTTCGTGAAATTGTACTTCAGTATGGTTTCATAAACAAAGACATGCTGATGTGCCAGAATATTAAGTATCACATTGTCATAAGTATCAAAACTGTAAAAACAATATGTAGCTTTTCTGCAGAAAGAACCAGCCTCATAAATTTATGACTTTATCCTTTTTCTTCAGTGTGGCCCTAGTACTCTGTCATATAAACAAATACACATTCCATATGAATATAAAAACACAATGTGTAACATTATGTTCCTTTATTGAATAAGGACAAAACAAAGCAGGTAAACCATCAGCTCCTTTCAAAACTGAAGTCACAGTGACTCTACAAGATGGAAAGCACAGAATCTAAGCATATTATACAAAATGATACATATACAGACCTTTGAATGTGTATAACACACCCTGCATGTCTGCACACTAAAATAAATGCAGGACAAATCCATACACATCAACTGAACAGACAAATGAATGGATGCAGTAGCCTCCCTGCAGCCTTGTATTACACACAGTATACCGCACAAACATCATAAGAGGCCAAATTCGTCAAAAAACGAACCCAAAAAAACCCAAATTCCTCTGCCACCGCAGGACATATTTAACCAAAATTGAAAGCACACATACTAACTAAAATAATTCAACACATATTGGTCCCTCAGCAGCCGACCACTGTCGTCATCAGGGAAGATTGCCGGATTGTCCCAGTCCATGGCTGGTGGCACTCTGGGGGCCCTCTCCTTCCTCAGGCAGGCCACATTGTGAAGGACAGCACAAGCCACAGTAATATCACATGCCCTAACAGGGCTGACCCTTAATTTGTGAAGGCAGTGAAAGCGTGCCTTCAGGAGGCCAAAGGTCATTTCAACTCTGGCCCTGGTCCTGGCATGGGCATGGTTGTAGGCCTGCTGTGCTTCCTGGGGGTCTGTGAAAGGTGTCAGGAGAAAAGGCTGGCAGCCATACCCCCTGTCTCCCAGCAACACACCAGAGAATTCACCTGTCAACACAAAATCTCATCATTACTACCTCATAAACACAGTGATATTCTTGACACAGCCATGATGGTTATAAATAGGGGTTGTGTGGCTTACCTTGTGATAGGCACTGATAGATTTCAGAGGCCCGAAAGATTCTGGAGTCATGGACTGAGCCAGGCCATTTTGCCACAACATTGCTGATCACACAGTCAGCATTGCAGACCATCTGAAATCATAAGATGAGGAATATTACACCAATCAATGCACATCACTGGCAATGCAGAGTGTTCGTCAATGGACAATATCAAAAAGTTATGTTCACCTGAACATTAATGCTGTGAAAGGATTTCCTATTCACAAAATCGGCCTCATGGGCACCTGAGGGGGCTTTTATCCTTATGTGTGTGCAGTCCACTGCACCAATGACATTGGGGAAACCTGTCACACAAAGTAATGAGTATCCTACTATGTGTTAACAGTTGTCCTGTAATTTGTAGATCCTCTTACCTGCAATCCTATAGAACTCCTCTTTGATGTCACAGAGTCTTCTGTGGCCAGGGAAGGAGATGAAGACATCTGCTAATGCTTTGATAGCCAGACACACACTCCTTATTGTGCGGCAAATTGTGGCCTTGTTCAGCTGTTCTGCATCCCCCACTGAGTACAGGAAGGCTCCACTAGCAAAAAAGCGCAAGGCCACACAAACCATTTGCTCCACACTCAGTGCATGGCTCCGTGCAGTGCGGTGCTTAATCCTGGGACCCAGTAGTCTGCATAGATACCTGATGCCATCTGCAGAAAACCTGTATCTTTCATATAGATGGTCATCAGGGAAGGCCAGTGGGTCCAACCGGTCCCTGAAGACCCTTTCTCACCTGAAGGCTCTCCTCAGCACAAGTGCTTCTTCATCCACCACATCTCGCACGAATGGGCATGCCATTGTCAGAGCAGAAAGGAACACACAATTTTGGGCCTTCATATAGGCTAGTGGCCACACCTGGTGCTGGGGGGGGTGGGCAAAAGAGGGCGATGCCTTATAACGATGACTTGGTTGTACTGATTGCTGGGAAAATAAAAAAAAACCTTAGAAAGATGCCACCGTCCTGTGTGCTCACAATAAGAGCTCATATGTCATGGCTCACTTGACTTTACGAGAATATACCTAATTTTTATTTTGAGCTGTGTCATCTTCTTGGAGCTGGGGGAGGAAAGAAAAATAATGATTAATACATTTGTGTTACAGTTAGCATACAGTGTACATTGAAGGCATATCTCACCTCCCTCTCAAGTTTTTTTATTTCAAGGTCCAGTTTCCTAATTGTCCTCTTTTTTATTTCGAACTCCAGTGCAAGATTTTCCATCTTTTTCTTCTTGTACTGAATGTCTATGTCTGCCAGTTCTATTTGGCACCGGAGGTGGTTGCCATACAACTTTCTGATAGCTTGTGAGCTCTGTGAACACAATACAATTAGCGCAGCTGGAATTTGGCAGGATGTGGTGTCCTTTTATTAATACGCACTATGTTGCCAGGCTGGTTTTCCCACTGTATAGCATCTGGGTCCTGTAAAAGAAATTAGATTTTTTGATTTTGATGAGGACTCCTCACCATTGTAGAGTAAATAGTACTTTCACAGTCTTAACATGATACCTCATGCCTTCTGGAATCCAGAGAGATGGTCTCCTCCTCATCATCGTCTCCATCATGTGCTGTTGCTGCTGCACTGGGGCCTTCACCCTATCACATTTAATCGGATTCATATTGAAGCTAGTAGACAAGACATGCCAGGCCTACAGTATGCCTTTGATGGAGTACTCACTGGATCAGCATCGTCTGGTGCTTGTGCTGGTGGCTCTAACAGGAACACAGTGCTGCCAGACACTGCAAGGCAATAGGTAAACCAAAGTCAGACAGTCCAAATTGATTCAATATGAATGTGGTTGTATCCCATGTAGAGATGGAAGGACATACCTTGAATGAAGCGGGTGGCATCTTGGGAGGAACCTATGCTCGTCTCTTTCCCCCCAGGGATCCCCTCTAAGACGGGCCTGCCTTTATTTAGCTC
The DNA here is from genome assembly GCF_045791955.1 of Oncorhynchus clarkii lewisi. Taxonomy (NCBI): domain Eukaryota; kingdom Metazoa; phylum Chordata; class Actinopteri; order Salmoniformes; family Salmonidae; genus Oncorhynchus; species Oncorhynchus clarkii. The sequence continues at coordinate 45,063,562 of NC_092166.1, forward strand.
CAAGGCCATGTCCTCTGCTGGGGTAAGGTCAGCCTTTGGTGACCCACCACCCGTGCCTTGTCTGTGGGTATTCTTTTTCACTGCTAAAACAGTACAGACAATGTGTGAGCAGGCACCTTCTGGGTACAATATATGCTTGTGCTTTGTTAAATATTAGTCAGGGACCATACCATTCTGCAGAATGTTCTTGTATTTGATTTTGACCTGCTGCCATGTCCGTTTTGGCCCGTTCATGTTTAATCTACACACACACACACACACACACACACACACACACACACTTAATGGAGTCACACTGCAAAAAATTACTTGGTATTTTTGTCTTGTTTTCAGTAAAAATATCAAAAATTTTATCATAGCTTTATACAGTGTGATGGAGTTACTTTACACAATTTCACTCATATCTGCAGTGCATTTCAATAAAAAAAATTAACCGTTTCATAATTACAGTACAACTGCATTTTTGGAGATGTGAATTAAATATTTGAATTGTAATTGTGATGTTTCAGCGGAGCGGTGAGTGTGTAATTGTGCACTACTTACGCATTCAGGCGGTCTGCAATACTTTGCCACGCTTTTTCTCTTTGCTTTATCACTGTGGCGGTGTTGCCTTTCTTCTTAATTATATCTTTTACCTCCTCGTATGCCTCCATGAGGATTTGTGCTTCCGACGGGGAAAAGTACGCGGCTCTAGTTGCCATGGTAAATCAGTTAATCTGTGATCTGTGGCGGGGTCTATTTGAGTGAGCCGTGAGCGCGCACCTATCCAGGATTGGTTTCACCTGGCTTAATGAATCCGTGTCTGCTCATCCTGGCTTGGTCTTTGTGCAACCAATTAAGCCTGGACGCACATGTTTTGGCTTCATTGAGCTCAGCTGAGTCATTTATCCCGGATGTCTTAATTCTACTTTTGTGCAACAGGCCCCTGGTCTTGTCCATAGATACAGAAACAAAATACTTAACGAATCGGTTGGTTGCGCTGAACCGACGAGCCCGCTTGTGTAGCAACCCTAGATTTGTGTCAAAATAAAGTTTTTAATGAAAATATGGCAATCATTATTTCAATATTTTGTTAACCCATTGTATAAAAGTGATAAGCCGATGTTTGAAGGATATATTGGCATGGTTTGCCGGTCCAAGACAAACAACACCCGTGCCAATAATCCTCCAAACACTGGTTTACGAACGGTATATTTGCACAGAATTCAATGGCAATAGTTACATGTTCTATTTTTTATATGCTTTTGAAAGCAAAAGTCGAATTGAAAAGGGAATTGTTCAATTCGATTTTCAGAATAGCAAGCTAGGAAATTTATGTTATATATTTTTTTAATAGCAAGGTAGGACTGATAGTTTGATTAGCTAAACTAGCAAGTTTGTTTGTTTGGGTACCATGGCAACTACTGTAGTAGCTTTCTACTAAACGTGCTAGCTACTTTAGTGAATGTTGAATTCTGCCTACCTGCAAATGAACACATTTTTAGTGGCAAATGTATTACAACTCAGGATTCTATGCGTTTTCTAGAAAATAATGTAACTCTGTGGAAGGTCAGTTCCACTCTGCTAGCGCGTCGTGGAACACACCTTCCACGTTTTTCATTATTTTCCATAGAACGCATAGATCCGCATTGATGATCCCTTACATACCACAGTTGCCAAAGAAAACAATACTATAAGCACACATTACCGGTAAAAAAAATACAATTATATATATATTTTTAAAAGTTTATATTTTCATTTATATAAGCAAATTCATACTTTATTATCTTTTGGTTGCGACCCAGTCGTTCATTTATTATGTTCAGTTGCCATGCTCACTGGCAACTTTCTTATCCCTTCCCAACAGGCACAGGTCAGTTGTGAAGAAATCATAATGATGACCTTTCCCGACATCGTTTGACGGTCAGATTTTGGTTGATTTTGAAAAGTTTTTAGACGTCAATATGACTTCTTCTAGGAGACGCCTAAAAAAGTTAATATACAACCAGAATCCGACCAGAATCCAACCTGTCTAAGACGTCTTATTTCTGACATCCTTATAACTCATATCCAACCAACCAGTTTATGACCTCCCAATATTACTAATGTTATGCTGTGTGTATGCATTTTACATCAGCAATGGTCACTGAAAATCAATCCGTATTTATAAACTGGGTGGGTCGAACCCTGAATGCTGATTGGCTGACAGCCGTGGTATAATTAGACCACGGGAATGAGAAAACATGTATTTTTATTGCTCTAATTAAGTTGGTAACCAGTTTATAATAGCAATAAGGCACCTCGGGGGTTTGTTATATATTGGCCATATACAACACCTCCTCTGGCCTTATTGCTTAAGTATAGTACTTTACAGCAGTATATCCAACTACTATGACAGCGGTGAGATGATCTACAAAGATGAAATAGGCTATTTAAAATAGCTAAAATATCCTAGGGCCCCATTAACAATACTGTCGAACATTTATGTTGTACCACCATATAAAATCACATCAATAAAGAAATATAATTTCTATGTTAAATAACATGTATTTATTAACTGATGGGGAGATTATATAATTACTGTCACACCCTGATCTGTTTCACCTGTCTTTGTGCTTGTCTCCACCCCCCCCCCCCACCCCCCATGTATACCCATGTTCTCTGTTTATCTGTTGCCAGTTCGTTTTGTTTCATTAAACCTACCAGCGTTTGTTCCCCTGCTCCTGTCTGTTCTTGCTCTTGTTTTCTAGTCCTTCCAGGTTTTGACCGTTCTGCCTGCCCTGAACCTGAGCGTGCCTGCCGTTCTGAACCTTGCCCCAACTCACTGGATTATTGACCCATGCCAGCCCTGACACTGAGACTGCCTGCCGTTCTGGACCTTTTGCACCCTCTCTGGATTACTGACCTCTGCCTGCCTTTGACCTGTCGTTTGCCCGCCCCTGTACTAGAAATCAACTGTTGTTTCTTTGACACTGTCTGCATCTGGCTCATACCTGATCATTACAAAATTAACACAACCAAACGATAAATAATTTTCGTGGCCGTCCTCAAACTCCCACGTCTAACCGGTGCACACTTTTAGCAACCAGTCCGAGGTCCTTCTAAACCTGCACCTCCAGAGGAGTTGGGTCTGGTTGCCGCCCAGTGAAGGTATTCAGCCATGTTGGTTCGGACCTGTCTATTACAGATTATGCATATAGGATGGTTGTGCGGACATTTTGTCTCCCAACTCGGTACATTGGTGGTGGGTGCAGCATCGGATCTCCACCTTTTGTTTTGTATAAGTCATAGGGTTTAGTAAAGAGTCAAAATGGATAAGTGTATGAACATTTGAGACTACTTTTATTTCAATATGTACCTGCCGTAATCACGTCTGCCTGCAGTTCTGACCGAAGGTTCTCGGCATGAATATCCTAGTGGTCCAGATGCAGTATCTTCTCGGTGAAAACTGGCACCCAGTTTTCAGTCAGCTTTGTTGAACATCCAAAATTGAGTGAATCAAAACCTGGAGCAATCTGGACAACAGGTAAATGCAAACAAATCTATTAATATGTTTATCAATTGGATTAAAAGGCTAGATTTAAAGGTAACACTTTTAATGGCAAAATCTAAGCTGTAATGCATATCATTTTGTTCATCAATGAAACTGCCACAAGAATAGAAGTTATAATTAAATTTTACATTCAATTCTGCCTACTGACTGACAGTTATGAGTATCAGGGTTGGGGTAAATTCCAATTCCAGACAATTCAGAAAGCACACTGAAATTCCAAATCTCTTCAATGCTTTCAATGAGGACAATTTGGAATTGCGTTTGCTTTATGAATTGACTGGAATCTAAATGGAATAGACTCTAACACTGACAAGTATACTTTAAATAATGTATGTAAATTGATTTGACTTTAACCCTGTTGCTGGGGTGCCTATTTGCCTTCTGGGTGGCTGTCTCCTTTAGGGAAAACATCTGACTCTGTTATTGCCAAAAATAGTATGCAATGGCATGTAACACTTCACTTGCGAAGCCTCGTGAGGTGCAGTTGAAGTTTACATACTTAGGTTGGAGTCATTAACTTGTTTTTCAACCACTCCACACATTTCTTGTTAACAAACTATAGTTTTGGCAAGTCGGTTAGGACATCTACTTTGTGCTTGACACAAGTAATTTTTCCAACAATTGTTTATAGACAGATTATTTCACTTATAATTCACTATCACAATTCCAGTGGGTCAGAAGTTAACATACACTAAGTTGACTGTGCCTTTAAACAGCTTGGAAAATTCCAGAAAATTATGTCATGGCTTTAGTAGCTTCAATAGGCTAATTGACATCATTTGAGTCAATTGGAGATGTACCTTGATGTATTTCAAGGCCTACCTTAAAACTCAGTGCCTCTTTGCTTGACATCATGAGAAAATCAAAATAAATCAGCCAAATGCCTGAAGGTACCATGTTCATCTGTACAAACAATAGTACACAAGTATAAACACCATGGGACCACACAGCCATCATACCGCTCAGGAAGGAGACGCGTTCTGTCTCCTAGAGATGAACATACTTTGGTGCGAAAAGTGCAAATCAATCCCAGAACAACAGCAAAGGACCTTGTGAAGATGCTGGAGGAAACGGGTACAGAAGTATCTATATCCACAGTCAAATGAGTCCTATATCGACATAACCTGAAAGGCCGCTCGGCAAGGAAGAAGCCACTGCTCCAAAACCGTCATAAAAAAGCCAGACTACGGTTTGCAACTGCACATTGGGACAAAGATTGTACTTTTTGGAGAAATATCCTCTGGTCTGATGAAACAAAAATAGAACTGTTTGGGCATAATGACCATCGTTATGTTTGGAGGAGAAAGGGGAGGCTTGCAAGCCGAAGAACACCCTCCCAACCATGAAGCACGGGGGTGGCAGCATCATGTTGTGGGGATGCTTTGCTGCAGGAGGGATTGGTGCACTTCACAAAATAGATGGCATCATGAGGTAGGAACATTATGTGGATATATTGAAGCAACATCTCAAGACATCAGTCAGGAAGTTAAAGCTTGGTCGCAAATGGGTCTTCCAAATGGACAATGACCCCAAGCGTACTTCCAAAGTTGTGGCAAAATGGCTTAAGAACAACAAAGTCAAGGTATTAGAGTGGCCATCACAAAGCCCTGACCCCATCCTATAGAAAATGTGTGGGCAGAACTGAAAAAGCATGTGCGAGCAAGGAGGCCTACAAACCTGACTCAGTTACACCAGCTCTGGCAGGAGGAATGGGACAAAATTCACCCAACTTATTGTGGGAAGCTTGTGGAAAGCTACCCAAAACGTTTGACCCAAGTTAAAGAATTTAAAGAAAATGCTACCAAATACTTTAGTGTATTGTAACTTCTGACCCACTGGGATGTGATGAAAGAAACAAAAGCTGAAATAAATCATTCTCTCTACTATTATTCTGACATTTCACATTCTTAAAATAAAGTGGTGATCCTAACTGACCTAAGGCATTGAATTTTTACTTGGATTTAATGTCAGGAATTGTGAAAAACTGAGTTTAAATCTATTTGGCTAAGGTGTATGTAAACTTCCAACTTCAACTGTATTGGTCTGTGCATTGCCCAGTATTGGTCGGTCACATGAATGAAGCAAATGACTTGTCATTGTACAAGGGAACTTACGAGACTGCCCCGTTTGAGCTCATGATTAACATGTGTCCTATGATGCATTGAGTTGGATGGAACCTCTCCAGCGCGCTGATAATAAAGGATTATTTCATTTAAGATTGACTTAGAACGTCCCTGTGTAAGAATTCCCACAACAGTATATGTCAAAAAAAAAAAATATATATATATATATATATATATATATATCATGTTTACATAAGAATTCAGACCGTTTACTTTGTACTTTGTTGAAACACCTTTGGCAGCAATACAGCCTTGAGACTTCTTGAGTATGACGCTACAAGCTTGGCACACCTGTATTTGGGGAGTTTCTCCCGTTTTTCTCTGCAGATCCTCTCAAGCTTTGTCAGGTTCGATGGGGAGTGTCGCTGCACAGCTATTTTCAGGTATCTCCAAAGATGTTCGATTGGGTTCAAGTCCGGGCTCTGGCTGGGCCACTCAAGGACATTCAGAGACTTGTTCCGAAGCCACTCCTGCATTGTCTTGTCTGTGTGCTTAGGGTCGTTGTCCTGTTGGAAGTTGAACCTTCGCCCCAGTCTGAGGTTCTGAGCGCTCTGGAGCAGGTTTTCCGTTCATCTTTTCCTCGATCCTGACTAATGCAGTGTATGTCTTTTTGAATCAATTAAAGCTCTCGGTAACAACAAATAACAACATAATGAATACAGACAATCTGGTGTCTATTAATATCTTCCTCTCTGAGGTTGTGTGTGTATACACTCCATATACTCAGACATTTACCTGGCAAGACAGGACTCCTGCTTGGTCTGTCATTTTCGGCGGCTGTATAGTTGAGCCGTCCTGCTTCCTGAGGCGTTCCTCAAGGAAACCAGTAGAAGGACTGGCATCATCCTTGGGTGTACCATGCATCCTTGAAGATAAAAGTCTGTTATTTTTTTAAGACCCTTTGTGATTAATATGGCTAGGATTTGGTAAAACCAATCAAACAGTGTTACACTTTCAAGGGCTCCGTTTCGGTGGAAATAGCAGATAGCTTTAATTATCTAACGTAGAGCCTTTAGTATTTTATTTTCTGCCATTTAGTTTCATAGAGGTAGCTAATCACATATCTATGAATACCATAGATATTTGATGTTAATTTGAGCTTGCTCAACTGCTAGCGAAGAGACACATCGCAGAACCTCATCTCTCACAGACAGACATGTGAGTGCAAGTCCCACAAGTATTTGAGAAAGTGTTTAAATGATAACAAATTACTAACAGTGGATGAATAATTTGTTTTATTCATCCACTGTTAATTTCTTATAAATACCCCCTTCCTCAAATACGTATATTCAGTGGTGTAAAGTACTAAAGAAAAAATACTTGAAAGTACTACTTTTTGGGGTATCTTTACTTTACTATTTATATTTTTGACAACTTTTACTTCGCTACAATCCTAAAGAAAATTATGTACTTTCTACTCCATACATCTTCACTGAAACCCAAAGGTACTCGTTACATTTCTAATGCTTATCAGGACAGGAAAATGGTCAAATTCACACACTTATTGTATAAAAAAATCCCTGGTCATCCCTACTGCATCTGATCTGGCGGACTCATTAAACACATACTTCGTTTGTAAATTATGTCTGAGTGTTAGAATGTGCCCCTGGCTATCCGTAAATAAACAAATCTGGAAAATGATGCGGTCTGGTTTGCTTAATAAGGAATTTGAAATTATTTATACTTTTAATTTTGATAGTGTATATTTTAGCAATTACATTTCATTTTGATACTTAAGTATATTTGAGATGAGTAATGTAGGGTATGTAAACATTATATTAAGTGGCTAGTGAAACCTTTTTCCATCAATTTCCATTATTAAAGTGGCTGGAGTTGAGTCAGGGTGTTGGCAGCAGCCACTCAATGTTAGGCTGCTGTGGATGACGCCTCCATTAATGTTAACTCTCCTCTTTGTGGCACCTGACCACACGACTGAACAGTAGTCCAGGTGTGACAACTAGGGCCTGTAGGACTTGCCTTGTTGATAGTGTTGTTAAGAAGGCAGAGCATCGCTTTGTTATGGACAGACTTCTCCCCATCTTAGCTACTGGTGTATCAATATTTTTGACGATGACGGTTTACAATCCAGGGTAACTCCAAGCAGTTTAGTCACCTCAACTTGCTCAATTTCCACACGATAAGCAGTTGAGATTTAGGTTTAGTGATGATTTGTCCCAAATACAATGATTTTAGTTTTGGAAATATTTAGAACTATTCAAATTTTTTCTAGAAGTTTACTAAGGGTCGGTAACAGGCTGATTGGTCGGATATTTGAGCCAGTAAAGGGGGCATTACTATTCTTGGGTAGCGGAATTATTTTAGCTTCCATCCACGCCTGAGGGCACACACTTTCTAGTAGGCTTAAATTGAATATGTGGCAAATAGGAGTGGCAATATCGTCCGCTATTATCCTCAGTAATTTTCCATCCAGATTGTCAGACTCTGTGTCTTAGCATTGTTGATAGACAACAATCATTTTTTCACCTCGTCCATGCTGACTTTATGGAATTCAAAAGTACAATTCTTGTCTTTCATAATTTGGTCAGATATATATATATATACACTACTGGTGAAAATTTTTAGAACACCTACTCACTCAAGGGTTTTTATTTATTTATACTATTTTCTACATTGTAGAATAATAATGAAGACATCAAAGCTATGAAATAACACATATGGAATCATGTAGTAACCAAACAAGTGTTAAACAAATCAAAATATATGTTATATTTGAGATTCTTCAAATGGCCACCCTTTGCCTTGATGACAGCTTTGCACACTCTTGGCATTCTCTCAACCAGCTACCTGGAATGCATTTCAATTAACAGGTGTGCCTTGTTAAAAGTTAATTTGTGGAATTTCTTTCTTTCCTTAATGCGTTTGAGCCAATCAGTTGTGTTGTGACAAGGTAGGGAGCGTATACAGAAGATAGCATAATTTGGTAAAAAACCAAGTCCATATTATGGCAAGAACAGCTCAAATAAGCAAAGAGAAACGAAAGAGAAACGACAGAGAAAGGTCAGTCAATACGAAAAATTTCGAGAACTTTGAAAGTTTCTTCACAAACCATCAAGTGCTATGATGAAACTGTCTCTCATGAGGACCACCACAGGAATGGAAGACCCAGAGTTACCTCTTCTGCAGAGGATAAGTTCATTGGAATTACCAGCCTAAGAAATTTCAGCCCAAATAAACGCTTCACAGAGTTCAAGTAACAGACACATCTCAACCTCAACTGTTCAGAGGAGACTGTGTGAATCAGGCCTTCGTGGATGAATTGCTGCAAAGACACCACTACTAAAGGACACCAATAAGAAGAAGAGAGTTGGTTGGGCCAAGAAACAAGAGCAATGGAAATTAGACAGGTGGAAATCTGTCCTTTGGTATGATGAGTCCAAATTGGAGATTTTTGGTTCCAACCGCCTTGTCTTTGTGAGATGCGGTGTGGGTGAATGGATGATCTCCGCATGTATATTTCCCACCGTAAAGCATGGATGAGCAGGTGTTATGGTGTAGTGGTGCTTTGCTGGTGACACTGTCAGTGATTTATTTAGAATTAAAGGCATACTTAACCAACATGGCTACCACAGCATTCTGCAGTGATATGCCATCCCAGCTGGTTTGGACCAAGTTTTTCAACAGGGCAATTACCCAACACACCTCCAGGTTGTGTAAGGGCTATTTGACCAAGAAGGAGAGTGATGGAGTGCTGCATCATATGACCTGGCCTCCGCAATCGCCCGACCTCAACCAAATTGAGATGGTTTGGGATGATTCGGACCACAGAGTGAAAGAAAAGTAGCCAACAAGTGCTCAGCATATGTGAGAACTCCTTCAAGACGGTTGGAAAAGCATTCCAGGTGAAGCAGGTTGAGAGAATGCCAAGCATGTGCAAAGCTGTCAAGGTAAAGGGTGTCTATTTGAAGAATCTCAAATCTCAAATATATTTTTATTTGTTACTACATGATTCCATATGTGATATTTCATAGTTTGGATATCTTCCCTATTATTCTACAATGTAGAAAATAGTGAAAATAAATAAAAAGCCTTGAATGAGTAGGTGTTCTAAAACTTTTGACCGGTAGTGTACTAGGATGTGTAGTGTCAACGTTTGTTGCTGGCATGTCATACCTAAGTTTGTTTTTCCTGCCAATGAAAAGTAATTCAAGTAGTTGGCAATATCAGTCGGTTTTGTGGTGAATGAGCCATCGGATTCAAAGAATGATGGAGCCGAGTTAACCTTTTTTCCCAAAATGTAATTTAAGGTGCTCCAAAGCTTTTTACTATCACTCTTTGTATAATTTATTTTTGTTTCATAGTATAGTTTATTTTTATTAAGTTTAGTAAAAAAAAATCTTAATTTGAAGTACGTTTGCCAATCAGTTGGGCTGCCAGATTTATTTGCCATATCTTTTGCCTCATCCCTCTCAAGCATACAATTTTTCAATTCCTCATCAATCCAAGGGGATTTTACAGTCATTTTCTTAATGGGTGCATTTTTATTAGTAACTGGAGAAAGCAATTTCATAAATGCGTCAAGTGCAGCGTCTGGTTGCTCCTCATTACACACCACAGACCAGCAAATATTCTTAACATCATCAACATATGAATCACTACAAAACTTATTGTATGACCTCTTAGACACTATATTAGGCCCAGCCGTTGGAACTTTGGTTTTCCTAGATATGGCTACTATATTGTGATCACTACATCCTATGGATTTGGATACTGCTTTACATGTTTGCAGCATTAGTAAAGATGTGATCAATACATGTTGATGATTTAATTCCTGTGCTGTTTGTAAATACCCTGGTAGGTTGCCTGACAACCTGAACCAAGTTGCATACACTGGTTACAGTTTGACGTTTTTTTTCTTGATTGGGCAGCTTGATGAGAGCCAGTCAATATTTAAATCACCCAGAAAATATACTTCTCTGTTGATATCACATACATTATCAAGCATTTCACACGTCAATCAGAAACTGACTGTTAGCACTTGGTGGTCTAGAGCAGCTACCCACAAGAATGTCCTTAAGGTGAGGCAGATTAACCTGTAGCCATATTACTTCTACAGTATTTAACATGAGATCGTCTCTAAGCTTTACAGGAATGTGGTTCTGGCCGCAACACCGCCACTGTTGGCATTTCTGTCTTTTCAGTAGATGATATAACCATGTATTGCCACCACTGTATCATCAAAGGTATTATCTAAGTGAGTTTCAGAGACAGTCAGAATATGAATATCATCTGTTACAAGCAAGTTATTGACTTCATGGACCTTGTTTCCCAGGCTGCATATGTTAATATGGACAATTATTTTGCACTTTTCTGGGTTGCTTGATTGTTTTTAATGCATATCAGAACTAGACTTGCTCATGTTATTTATATTGTAGTGCAGGGTGAGATGCACAAAGTGGTGTTCCCTAGGGCACACCGCCGCAGTGCTAACAGTATAACTCTAGTTCAAAGGCTCTTGATTACTGCATACAATTGCTATAGGATCAACAGAGGTATTCAGGGCAATTAGGGGGACATAATTTAAGTTACTTACATTGTCAGCCAACACCCCTAGGATAATGTACATTTGATGCAGCAATATGATGACTCATAACAATGGTAGGGATTAACTGAGCTGGTCTTGGGTCATTGATGTCATTGTTTCAAAGCAGCCTTGAAATGCGTGGACAGAGTCGAGGAGCCAAGATGATTTGGATGGACTCCGTCATTCTTGTAGAGCATCTTCTGTTTCCAGAAGGAGTCAAAGTTATCTATAAAAGTGATTCCAGCAGAGCTACGGTAATCTTTTAGCCAGATGTGTAATGCCAGTAGCCTGCTTAATCTGTCACACCCGCGGCGACCCAACGATGGTACTGGACCTGAAATGATTGCCCATTTTTTGAGTCTTTAAATACTAAAATCAGTTCTTTAAAATACATTTTCAGATGTTCCGAGCTAGCACTCCTGATGTCATTTGACCCTACATGGACTACGACAGTGTCAGCTCCCGGCATCTGCTGTAGAACAGTCGAAAGCAGCCTTGTGATGTCCTGTGCTCCTGGGAGGCACAGGGTTTTTGCATTGGGAACCGAGATGTTTCTCACCATAGAGCTGCCGATGATGACAGCTGGTGATGTTGAATGGGCCGGTCTCTCAGGCAATCCAGAGCAATTTACAGTAGTGAGCGTATACATCTTCATATTTGTTTTTGTACTGGTCCTCCGTGGGAATCGAACCCACAACCCTGGCATTGCAAGTGCCATGCTCTACCAACTGAGCCACACAAATCTGTGGTGGCGCCATATCTTCTCAGGGTCCATAAGCATACCTCTGTTCCAAATTTATTAGGGACCTTAACCCTAATTGCTCTTGCAAGTTACTCTAGTGTCTGCTAAATATACTAAAATGTAAACATTTTACATGAATCTATCGCCGTGCCAAATTTTGTGCGAATTTATCACAAAATGCATAATTATTCCAGATTTTTCTGTTTAGAAGCTTGATTAAAAGATTCAGGGCTGTGCACAGACCTTTTTGGGGGCATTTTTATTTGTATTTATTTATTTAACCTTTATTTAACTAGGCAAGTCGGTTAACAAGAAATGTGTGGAGTGGTTGAAAAACGAGTTTTAATGACTCCAACCTAAGTGTATGTAAACTTCTGACTTCAACTGTGTGTGTGTGTTTCCAATATATATTTGCCCAAAAATATATGGGGGATTGGAAGTGATGCAGACAATTACACACTGATGGAAGCTACAATCTATCTGCAATATTAAAGCTGATCTACCCCTAAAAAAAAATGTAAAAAGGAGAAATGAAAACAGCGATTAATAAACATTAAAAACAAGATGTTTAATAAATACTTCATTAATTACATTTATTTTATTGTTGTAGCAAAAAGAAAGGTTTGATGAGTGCAATGCAATGAATTCCATAGGAAATACATACGGGTCATATTTGACCCACAAAGCATGAAAACTTGTGGGAGTGATGCAAAAACAATTTTTACATCAAAAATAAGAAATTAGAAAACTAAACTATAATGTTAAAGACACATTATTTAAGGAATTCCGGGAATTTTAGATGATGAAACTTTAAAGGATTTGTTTTCTGGCCAAACAAGTGGAGAAGGGGTCTTAAACATCTACCAGAAACAGTCTTAAAAGGTATTAGAAATACATCAAAACACAATAATGTTGAAGTAAAAGTCCCCTGCAAACTACACTGAACAAAAATATAAATGCAACATGTAAAGTGTTGGTCCCGTGTTTCATGAGCTGAAATAAAAGATCCCAGAAATGTTCCAGTCCCATAAAAAGCTTATTTCTCAAAAGAAATTTGCTCAAATTTGGGCCAAGTGAAATCCATAGGGCCTAATGAATTTATTTCAATTCAATGATTTCCTCCTATAAATTGTAACTCAGTAAAATCTTTGAAATTGTTGCATGTTGTGTTTATATTTTTGTCCAGTATAATATCAACACATATATTTAGTTTTGAAGAAATTATTTGTCCTCTGAAAGTGTAAGAAACATTGCCTTGTGCCTTGTAATTCCATTACAAAACCCCAGATCTTTAAGATATTTTCTAATTTCTCTCCGTCATGAGGAAGGAGGATAATGAAAGTTGACTGTAGTAACAAGTAGAGGTAGACCTACCACTTCGTTAAAGTATTTTTACTGATATCAAGTTTGTTTATAAATTACTATGTGATTAAAACTCTTAATTCTGTAACCAAATCGGTAAAGGAATTACTGTAATTTAATTAGCTACAATGGGAAATCGTAGTAGTCATAAACCACAGTTAGGTCACCTGCGACTGTCCTCCAACTGGCATACTGTTATGTTCCGCTAATAACTTTTTTTATTTTCTTTTTTTGTCATCTGGTGGTCACAGTGAGACTGTGAAAACAGTTTGGACAACCCCTCTCTCTCTCTCTCTCTCTCGCTCGCTCACTCGCTCGCTCTCTCTCGCTCGCTCTCTCCACTTCATGTCACCTCTCCTGGCTATTACTGACACCAACCACCATGATACCTACCCTCTTTCATTTACTGTAACAAGAATCCTCACCCACTGAGCACCGACCGACACCGGACATCCATGGATGTTACAAAGTACTTGAAATTTGGCCAGTCCTCCCTGGCAGAACCATTTATAGACGTCTATGTTTCATAAGTTTGGACAGAAAAGTATAGCACAACAGTACAGTACAGTACAGTACAGTAGGGTATAATGTACTGTATTATACTGTACTGAACATATCTACTGTACTGTAAGGAACTCTACTCTGTGTTGTGCTGTGCTGTACTGTACTGTGATGTCCAAACTTGTGAAACATAGACGTCTATGATTATTTCAGATTTGGTCTGGTCCGGAACAACCAACTGTGGTCTTGTTTGTGAGCAGAGATCAATACAATAATAGCCCGTGTGTGGAATAACCAAATATGCAAAATAAGGATATTGCATATTTCTACCTTTGTGTACTTATTCAGGATACATCACCATAAAGAGAATAATATTAATATCCATAATTATGCATTTCTGTATAGTACAGATCAGGGACCCATGATGTAATTCTGTTACCCGATGTAAATCCACTTCGACTACTCTAGTACAATATCCAAACAATGTGTTTTTTTCAAACTCAAGGTGTCATGTCAACGCTGACACCCCATTCTTTCTGCAGACATCTTTTCATCTTAATTCAAAGCTGTGAGTGCATAAAAAAAACAGAGGGAGATTTTACCCAAATTCTGTTACCAAACTTTGCATTTGCACAATTATTCCAGTAAATGTGTTTTTGTGAAGATTTGTGTTCAATTGTTCAAAGTAGCTATTGTGCATAGAGTTGGTTTGTTAAGCTTTTAAATGAGTGGTTTTTGTTTGGCAAACATTTTAAAGTGAACAATCGGATTCCTTTACAGTGGAACTGCCGAGAGGCAAAAGGCACCAGCAAAAATACTTCCCGCATGTGACGTTCAGAATAACGACGTGTTAGTTGATACTGTATATCACTAAGACAGGCCTTCTGCATTTCAATACGATTACAGTACAGTAGTAAGATATTATAAATGAATACCTCTCTGAAACACAAGATGGCATACTAGCGTATACAATTGCCATTAGTAGGCAGATTGCAGCAGCATCAGTGAAGTGATAAACCAGATTGTACCGCAGCATCAGCTGTCTCTCGTAAACCTATGTATTGAGTTTGAGTTTGGCAATGTTCAGTAGGCCTACTTCCAAGAAACTATAAGTGTTTTTGTCATATGTTCATCCTCATCTTATACATGGTCAGATAGTGGTCCAAATTCTGTGACAGGGAGTTGAGTTAGTTTAACAATTTGTTATATTTATTAAGCTATGTCTTTTTAAATCTTATTATTTTTGACACACATAAAGTACCCAATGTCACAAATGGTAGGCCTGCATGTAAGATAAATTGTAGGCAATGAATGTTTCCTTATATGGTATCATTATAGGGCATCATTTGAGGCCATGACCGTACCTGAATTTTCTTTGGAGAACTCGTCAAAATGACTCGCCATCCCCGAGAAATTTACTAAACTGTTCAGTATTGGTTTTGGGGGATTTGGGTAATATTTTCAAATTTACACACCAGACACGTTCAGAAGGAGGAGCGTCGGGAGGCGGGTGGGATTCTATTCGTATGTATAAAGTCGAGACGAGAAATTCAAGGAAAGGGCTCTATGGATAGGCGTTAGTGTAACCATATCTTCTCGCCGAAAGCAACAAGTCTGTCTGGATGTGAATTCATATTCTGGAATAACCATTACTTTTTCAAACCGGGTAGAGTAATGAGTTTAAAAAAAAAAAATGATATACGTTTTGCTATTGGTTTAGTTTGGCTGTTTTGTGTCGTTTCCTAACGTGCTTATTTGTTCAGCTTACTCAAAATGAGTAAAACAAATAACAATGTATGACGCGTACTGCTGATTAGACGAACGAAGACCATGCTCATCGATCATTTAGCGCTTGAATCGGTGAACTGACGAGCTCACCATCGTTTACCTGGTGTGGCGGAGGAGCACTTCGCTTCAAAACAGTGAAGTTTTCTTTTATAAAAAAAAAATATAGAGATATTTTCCCCTGACCCGATATTTTTTGGGGGACCAAAATACAACATGGCAGAACACGAGAGTCTGGAGTTTGGAAAGGCTGACTTTGTTCTTCTGGACAGCGTTTCTTTGGAGGAATTCATGGCTAACCTAAAGCTCAGGTAGGCAGTGGCGTCCACGGTCGTTCACCTTTGCAGTGTCAGTGAGACTAATATATATATATATATATATATATATATATATATATATATATTAGGCGCAGCCTAGCCTACTGTAGTCTACTGTAAGGACCAGCGTGGTTCATAAAAATCATGTTACCTTGTATGCTTTTGATAGCGTTAAGCCTAAATAATGATACTTGTTTTATTTTCATTAGATTGGACCCGTGTGTTTAGGACTGAGACTGACTAATGTATGAGTGGTTTCCAAGCACCGGAGGTGCTTGAGTGCTTGCTGCTCATTTTGACAGGTCAGAGTTACATTGTTATTTAGAGGTTCGTTGTTGCAATGAACTGTTGCACTTGCAGTGCTACATTCTTACACCACACCTTACGAGAAAATGGTATGAGTTGTTTAGCTTGTTTTGTCAGACTGCCAGTACCACAGCCCGTAAACTACTATTGAATGAGTGTGTAATTGGAATGGCATTAACGTTCCATTATGGAGTGTACATCTAACAGAGCAACTTTGTTTGTCATTGTCATTTCACTGTGGGAACAAGGAACAGCAGTTTTATTTCTTGGCCTTTACTACAGGAATGTAGTATCATGTGAGAACTATTCCTCATGTTTTGTTTGCGTACATTTATTATTTTGACTATTCATCCACTGCAGGTCAGACAGAACAATGGGCATTGTTTCCTATTGGAACCTGTTCTGACAGGACACTGAGGGGCATTCCTCTGAGATGTTGTCTTTGTCAGACTGGTAATTCTATGAGCCATGCTGTGTGTGAATGGGGCTCCACCCAGAGAATCACAGTGCTCCCATTTGAAAAGCATCATCTGAACAAACAGATCGCCCTAGGCTATTTTGCATCCTGAGTGGTTTCAGTGGGTTGATGTCGTTTGGGGAGGTGAATGTGGTAGAGATTTGAAGTCACTCACTTCCCTTGTCCTCTGTGCTTGTCCTCTGCTGCAGCTGCATGCAACTTTGCATGTGGTTTCTGACACCCCCATCTAATGTCAGGGTGGGGACGTGTGGATGGGAGGCATTTTTTTATGTAATAGTAGGCCTATTCCTGTTTGACTTGAATATGGACAGATTTGATTCTAGTAGAATTCTCCCAAATGCTTTTCTGACAATACAGTGAAATGATTCTGAACAGTTGTAGGGTCGTTCCACCTCCAAAAACACAAGAAAGAGGATTTTGACACCCACCATCTCAGATTGTTCTGAAATCGTTTTTTGTTGTTGTTAGAAACAGATAAGATTAGCATTACTTCAACATTATTTTGTTGAAATGTAATTTGATCTCTAAGAAACTAATTGCACCCAAATTGGCTATTTTAATTTATGGGATTCATATAATATTCAATAAATATAGTAACTGACATTTGATTTGGACTACACTTTATTTCTAACTATGACTTAGAATCCAAAGAAATGGACAAAGTCCCACACCAATCCCACCCCAACAAAAAGTATATAGTGTCAGTTTGTCTGTGTCTGACAAGTAGTATGGAGCTGAGGGTCGGAGTATTGTTTCTTCATCCAATGTAATTTATTCTTTGATTTATTTTTCTCCTGTTCAGAGAAATTAGTCATTGAAGTTGTTAGGTTTATGTCCCATCCAACATCCAGATATTGGCAGGTTTTTTGTCCCCCCTCCCTCAATGTGAAGGAATAACCAGTCTATGGACAACTCAATGATGTTACTTATAGATTATTATATATATTTTTTTTTGGGGGGGGGGGGTTCTCGTCAGACACAGAACTGATGCTATATCCATGTGCGTCTTTTTACCATTTCTTTGAATTCCTCATATCTTACTCATTGTTAGAAAAAAGTTTGGGGCAAATCGGTTGTTAGGTTCTATAATGATTGCATATTATATGTATGAATCCTACAAATTAAAATGGCCAATTTGGGTGCAATCAGGTACCTTCATTTCTCAGATCAAATTATAATTCCGCAAAATAATGTTGCCGGAGTGCTTATCTGTTTCTAACAACAACAAAAAAACTATTTCAAAAAATCTGAGATGGTGGGTGACATGGCTTGCTGAAATGACCCTGTAGTCGGTTTTCCTGAGCACCTCTTGCATACATCTGAGAGAAAGAGGTGAAGCGAGAGGTTTATATTTTTGTATGTAGGTCAATGAGAGCGTGTTGAATTTGGTCAACACTAATTTGCTACGTGAGGCTTATTTGATAAAAAATAAGTTTCATAGTGGTCAGGTTGTTACGAATGCTCTGATATAAGTGGACACACGTGGCATTTTGTCAACTTAAAAAACCCAGACTTTATATCAGAGTTTTGCCTGTTGTCATAGAGGTAGATAGAGGACTCATGGATATAACCCATTTTCACATGGACATTGCCATTGAGGGCCTCCACCATTTTTTAAAAGTAGTCAACTGGGTGGGGATTCCTATGATTTGGGAGCAGTCAGCCAATGAATATGAACATGTACTGCTTTATAATCCTCAATGGTGCTGCTCATGCTGTCACAAACACTATAATAGCACAGATACAAAGATGAGTCCTGTATCTATCTCTATGGCCTGTTCTTTACACAAATCTGCCCTCTCATTGGCTAGAGTGATCCCACCTGATCTCGCCTCCTTCCGCCTGCCTTCCATCTTTGAGGACATTGTTAGAGCGGTCACTCGAATATCTTGTCAATATAATAGAAAAACTTTGACTACATAAAAGTGCAACTCACACTTATTGCTGACAACCATTTCAATTAAGGACACCTTGAGCTGTTTGATATATAGGAGTAATAGCATTGGGCTGAATTTTAGCTTACATGGCCATCTTTTAGACTTTTAGGCTTATGGAAAGTATTTATAATGTTATGGTAATGGCAGAGAACCAGACTTCAGGATCTATAGTTTCCTGAATATTAGGAATATAGCTTACCAACAGATCTTATTTTCTAGGTGGCCTCTCCAATATTTGTAGCTGCACAAATAAACAAATAACTTGACATCCTGCAATGGGTCTCATGTAATAACCAAGAAAGTGTTAATCAAATCAAAATATATTTTATATTCTTCCAAGTAGCCACCCTTTGCCTTGACAGCTTTGCACACTCTTGGCATTCTCTCAACCAGCTTCACCTGGAATGCTTTTCCAACAGTCTTGATGGATTTCCCACACTTTTCCTTCACTCTGCGGTCCAAATCATCCCAAACCATCTCAATTGGGTTGAAGTCGGGAGATTGTGGAGGCAAGGTCATCTGTTGCAGCACTCCATCATCCTTCTTGGTCAAATAGCCCTTACACAGCCTGGAGGTGTGTTGGGTTATTGTCCTGTTGAAAAACAAATGATAGTCCCACAAAGCGCAAACCAGATGGGATAGCGTATCGCTGCAGAATGCTGTGGTGTGCCATTAAGTGTGCCATGAATTCTAAATAAATCACAGACAAATCAGTGTCACCAGCAAAGCACCATCACACCTCATCCTCCATGCTTCACGGTGGGAACTACACATACAGAGATCATCCGTTCACCTACTCTCACAAAGACACGGTGGTTGGAACCAAAAATCTCAAATTTGGACTCATCAAACCAAAGGACAGATTTAAACCGGTCTAATGTCCATTGCTCGTGTTTTTCTTGGTCCACGCAAGTCTCTTCTTATTGGTGTCCTTTTTAGTAGTGGTTTCTTTGCAGCAATTCAACCATGAAGGCCTGATTCACACAGTCTCCTCTGAACAGTTGATGTTGAGATGTCTGTTACTTGGACTCTGTGAAGCATTTTTGTTCTGCAATTTCTGAGGCTGGTAGCTCTAGTGAACTTAACCTCTGCAGAAATGGTAACTCTGGGTCTTCCTTTCCTGTGGCGGTCCTCATGAGAGCCAGTTTCATCAACGCTTTTTGGTTCCACATTGACTGACCTTCATGTCTTTTAAGTAATGATGGGCTGCTTATTGCTTATTGCTTATTTGAGCTGTTCTTGCCATAATATGGACTTGGCTTTTTTACAAAATAGGCCTATCTTCTGTATACCACCCCTACCTTGTTACAACACAACTGATTGGCTGAAATGCATTAGGAAGGAAGGAAATTTCACAAATGAACTTTTAACAAGGCACACATGTCAATTGAAATGCATTCCAGGTGACCTACACCATCAAGCTAGTTGAGAGAATGAAAAGTGTGCCAAGGTGTCAAGGAAAGGGTGGCTGCTTTGAAAAATCTCAAATATAAAATATATTTGGATTTAACACTTTTTTTGGTGACTACATAGTTCCATATGTGTTATTTATAGTTTTGATGTCTTCACTATTATTCTACAATGTAACAAATAAAGAAAAAACATTAAATGAGTAGGGGTGTCTAAACTTTTTACTGGTACTGTATATACTGAACAAAAATATAAATGCAACATGCAACAATTTCAACAATTTTACTGTTCATATAAGGAAATCAGTCAAATGAAATAAATGCTGTAGGCCCTAATCTATGTATTTCCTCGACTCACCTGTACCCCCTCACATTGACTCGGTACCGGTACCCCTTGTACACTCAGCAAAGAGAAACGTCCTCACTGTCAACTGCGTTTATACATGTGTAAATATTTGTATGAACATAACAAGATTCAACAACTGTGACAAACTGAACAAGTTCCGCAGACATGTGACTAACAGAAATGTAATAATGTGTGTCTGAACAAAGGTGGGGTCAAAAAGTAACAGTCAGTATCTGGTGTGGCCACCAGCTGCATTAAGTACTGCAGTGCATATCCTCCTCATGGACTGCACCAGATTTGACAGTTCTTGTTGTGAGATGTTGCCCCACTCTTCAACCAAGATACCTGCAAGTTCCCGGAAATTTCAGGGGGGAATCGTCCTTGCCCTCACCCGCTGATCCAACAGGTCCCAGACGTGCTCAATGGGATTGAGATCCGGGCTCTTCGCTGGCCGTGGCAGAACACTGACGTTGCAGGAACGAGCAGTATGGCTGTTGACATTGCCATGCTGGAGGGTCATGTCAGGATGAGCCTGCAGGAAGGGTACCACATGAGGGAGGAGGATGTCTTCTGTAACGCACAGCATTGAGATTGCCTGCAATGACAACAAGCTCAATCCGATGATGCTGTGACACACTGCCCCAGACCATGACGGACCCTCCACCTCCAAAACGATCCCGCTCCAGAGTACAGGGCTCGGTGTAACGCTCATTCCTTCGACGATAAATGCGACTCAGACCATCACCCCTGGTGAGACAAAACTGTGACTTAGCAGTGAAGAGCACTTTTTGCCAGTCCTGTCTTGTCCAGCAACGGTGGGTTTGTGCTAGAGGTCGACCGATTATGATTTTTCAACGCCGATGCCGATTTATTGGAGGACCAAAAAAACCAATACCGATTAATCGGCCGATGACAATTACAACAATACTGAATGAACACTTTTATTTTAACTTAATATAATACATCATAAATCAATTTAGCCTCAAGTAAATAATGAAACATGTTCAATTTGGTTTAAATAATGCAAAAACAAAGTGTTGGAGAAGAAAGTAAAAGTGCAATATGTGCTATGTAAGAAAGCTAACGTTTCAGTTCCTTGCTCAGAACATGATAACATATGAAAGCTGGTGGTTCCTTTTAACATGAGTCTTCAATATTCCCAGGTAAGAAGTTTTAGGTTGTAGTTATTATAGGAATATTTCTCTCTATACCATTTGTATTTCATGAACCTTTGACTATTGGATGTTCTTATAGGCACTTTAGTATTGCCAGTGTAACAGTATAGCTTCCGTCCCTCTCCTCGCTCCTCCCTGGGCTCGAACCAGCAACACAACGACAACAGCCACCATCGAAGCAGCGTTACTCATGCAGAGCAAGGGGGACAACTACTAGAAGGCTCAAAGCGAGTGACGTTTGAAACGCTATTAGCGCGAGCTAACTAGCTAGCCATTTCACTTCGGTTACACCAGCCTCATCTCGGGAGTTGATAGGCTTGAAGTCATAAACAGCGCAATGCACGCACAACAAAGAGCTGCTGGCAAAACGCATGAAAGTGCTGTTTGAATGAATGTTTACGCGCCTGCTTCTGCCTACCACCACTCAGTCAGATACTTAGATACTTGTATGCTCAGTCAGATTATATGCAACGCAGGACACGCTAGATAATATCTAGTAATATCATCAACCATGTGTAGTTAACTAGTGATTATGATTGATTGTTTTTTATAAGATAAGTTTAATGCTAGCTAGCAACCAGGCCTAGCCAATCATAATTCGTTTTTCTCCTCAAAAGGGCTTTATTGCAGACAGAAATACTCCACACAACTGAACATTTCAGAGTGGCCTTTTATTGTCCCCAGCACAAGGTGCACCTGTGTAATGATCATGCTGTTTAATCAGCTTCTTGATATGCCACACCTTTCAGGTGGCTGGACTATATTGGCAAATGAGAAATGCTCACAAACCTGGATGTAAACTAATTTGTACACAATTTGAAATAAGCTTTTTCTGCATTTGGAAAATATCTGGGATCTTTTATTTAATTTCATGAAACATACGACCAACTCTTTACATGTTGCATTAATATTTTTGTTCAGTGTATACTGTATGGCTGCAAATATTGAGACATCTTAATAATGCACTAAATCGCAGATGTGGTACATCATTGCTCCCATGTTATTATACATCATTAAATACATTGAGGGAAAAAATACAGACTGTAGCCTACAACTAGGAAAATAGAACTCAATTGAATCAATCAAATGTATTTATAAAGCCCCTTTTACATCAGTAGATGTGACAAAGTGTTATACAGAAACCCAGCATAAAACCCCAAACAGCAAGCATTGCAGATGTAGAAGCACAGTGGCTAGGGAAACCTAGAGAAACCTAGGAACCAGGCTCGAGGGGTGGCCGATCCTCTTCTGGCTGTGCCAGGTGGAGATTATAAGAGTACATGGCCATTAAGGCCAGATTGTTCTTCAAGATGTTCATAGGTGACCAGCAGGGTTGTAGATGGTCCTAGGAGTAAATGACAATTGGCTTTTTGAGAGAGCAGATGCTGTAGAGAGAGTGTGGAAACAGCAGGTCCGGTATAATGTAGCACTTCTGGTGAACAGGTCAGGGTTCAATAGCCGCAGGCAGAACAGTTTAAACTGGAGCAGCAGCACAACCAGGTGGACTGGCGACAGCGAGGAGTCATCAGGCCAGGTAGTTCTGAGGCATGGTCTTAGGGCTCAGGTCCTCCGGTAGGGGAGGGAGAGTAAGTTAGAGGGAGCATACTTCAATTCAGACAGGACAACAGATAAGACAGGAGAATATAACAGACTGACCCTAGCCCACTCTGGTCAAGCAGGCAGGATATAACCCCACCCACTCTGCCAAAGTACAGCCCCCACACCCCTAGAGGGATATCTTCAGACCACCAAGTTACTACCCTGAGACCAGGCTGTGTATAGCCCACGAAGATCTCCCCCACCGCAGAAGCCCGAGGGGGTGCAAAACCAGACAGGAAGATCACGTCTGATTCAAGTGACGCACCCCTCCTAGGTATGACATGGAAGAGCACTAGTAAGCCCCTGTAATCGGGTCAGAGGCAGAGAATCCCAGTGGAGACGGCCAGGCAGAGACCGCAAGGGCAGTTCTTTGCTCCAAGTGCCTTGCCATTCACCTTTGCACGCCTGGGCCAGACTACACTCAATCATAGGATCTACTGAAGAGATGAGTCTTCAATAAAGACTTAAAGGTCGACCGAGTCTGCTTCTTTCACGTGGATAGGCAGACCATTCCATGACAATTGAGTTCTATAGGAGAAAGCCCTGCCTCCAGCTGCTTGCTTAGAAATTCTAGGCACAATAAGGAGGCCTGCGTCTTGTGACCATAGCGTACTTATAGATATGTACGGCAAGACCAAATCGAAGCGATAGGTAGGAGCAAGCCCATGTAATGCTTTGTAAGTTCGAAGTAATACCTTGAAATGAGCCCTAGCCTTAACAGGAAGCCAGTGTAGAAAGGCAAGCACTGGAGTAATATGATCAAATTGTTTGGTTCTAGTCAAGATTCTAGCAGCTGTGTTTAGCTCTAAGTTTATTTAGTGCTTTATCTGGGTAGTCGGAGAATAGAGCATTGCAGTAGTCTAATCTAGAAGTGACAAAAACAGATTTCTACATAATTTTTGGACAAAACTTTTACAAAGATGGGGGGAAAAAAGCTGTCTTTGAAATATTCTTCATATGTTCGTCAAAAGAGAGATCATTGTCAAGAGTAACGCTGAAGTCCTTCTGTTTTATTTTAGACGACTACATCATCAAGATTAATTGTCAGATCCAACAGCAGATCTCTTTGTTTCTTAGGACCTAGAACTAGCATCTCTGTTTTGTCCGAGTTTAAAAGTAAATGATTTGCCGCCATCCACTTCCGTATGTCTGAAACAGAGGCTTCCAGGGTAAACAATTTTAGGGCTTCACATCTTTCATCGAAATGTACAGCTGTGTGTCATCCGCATTGCAGTGAAAGTTGATGTTTTCCGAATGACATCATTGAGGTAGAATATATAGTGAAAACAATATGGGTCCTAAAACGGAATCCTGATTCCACGGAGACAAACAGATATCTTTCAGACAGATAAGATCTAAACCAGGCAAGAACTTGTCCGTGTAGACCAGTTAGGGTTTCCAATCTCTCCAAAAGAATGTGGTGATCGATAGTACTCCTTGACCTTAGTGCTGCTTTTGACACTAAGGTCTAAGACCAGACTGAAGCGTTTAGTATACGTTAGTTGTCTTCAGGAAGGCAGTGAGTTTCTTCGCAACCGCTTTTACATATTTTTTTTTGATGAATGGGAGAGTCGATATCGGCCGATAAGTTTTTAAAAACATTTTCCAGGTCAAGTTTTGGCTTTTTCAAGAGAGGCTTTATTTCTTCCACTTTTAGTGAATTTGGTACACATCCGGTGGATAGGGAGCCATTTATTATATTCAACATATGAGGGCCAAGCACAGGAAGTAGCTCTTTCAGTAGTTTAATTGGAATAGGGTCCAGTATGCAGCTTGATGGTTTAAAGGCCACTACTATTTTCATGAATGTGTCAAGAGATACAGGTTTAAAAAACTTGAGTGTCTCCATTGATCCTAGGTCCTGACAGACTCCGGACAACTGAATTTTGGAGAAATACGCAGATTCAAAGAGGAGTCCGTAATTTGCTTTCTAATGAATGAACATTGAATTGATTTCAATATTTTTTAAATATAGGCTCAGCCTATACAATAGGCTATTTATATTTTAATGCAGTCATCTCTGTTTTCATTTGAAGCATCTTTTATCCTTCTCTTGATTCTAACAATTGCAAATACATTGGTAACTATGTACATTGCATTTGAATGGTATTCAGACCCCTTCACTTTTCTGCATTTTGTTACGTTACAGCCTCATTCTAAATTGAATTAATTATTTTCCTTATCATTCTACACACAATAGTCCATAATGACAAAGCAAAAACATATTTTTGTTGACATTTCTTCAAATATACACTGCTCAAAAACATAAAGGGAACACTAAAATAACACATCCTAGATCTGAATGAATGAAATATTCTTATTAAATACTTTTTTCTTTACATAGTTGAATGTGCTGACAACAAAATCACACAAAAATTATCAATGGAAATCAAATTTATCAACCCATGGAGGTCTGGATTTGGAGTCACACTCAAAATTAAAGTGGAAAGGCTGATCCAACTTTGATGTAATGTCCTTAAAACAAGTCAAAATGAGGCTCAGTAGTGTGTGTGACCTCCACATGCCTGTATGACCTCCCTACAACGCCTGGGCATGCTCCTGATGAGGTGGCAGATGGTCTCCTGAGGGATCTCCTCCCAGACCTGGACTAAAGCATCCACCAACTCCTGGACAGTCTGTGGTGCAACGTGGCATTGGTGGATGGAGCGAGACATGATGTTCCAGATGTGCTCAATTGGATTCAGGTCTGGGGAACGGGCGGGCCAGTCCATAGCATCAATGCCTTCCTCTTGCAGGAACTGCTGACACACTCCAGCCACACGAGGTCTAGCATTGTCTTGCATTAGGAGGAACCCTTGGCCAACCGCACCAGCATATGGTCTCACAAGGGGTCTGAGGATCTCATCTCGGTACCTAATGGCAGTCAGGCTACCTCTGGCGAGCACATGGAGGGCTGTGCGGCCCCCCAAAGAAATGCCACCCCACACCATGACTGACCCACCGCCAAACCGGTCATGCTGGAGGATGTTGCAGGCAGCAGAACGTTCTCCACGGCGTCTCCAGACTCTGTCACGTCTGTCACATGCTCAGTGTGAACCTGCTTTCATCTGTGAAGAGCACAGGGCACCAGTGGTGAATTTGCCAATCTTGGTGTTCTCTGGCAAATGCCAAATGTCCTGCACGGTGTTGGGCTGTAAGCACAACCCCCACCTGTGGACGTCGGGCCCTCATACCACCCTCATGGAGTCTGTTTCTGACTGTTTGAGCAGACACATGCACATTTGTGGCCTGCTGGAGGTAGGGCAGGGCTCTGGCAGTGCTCCTCCTGCTCCTCCTTGCACAAAGGCGGAGGTAGCGGTCCTGCTGCTGGGTTGTTGCCCTCCTACGGCCTCCTCCACGTCTCCTGATGTACTGGCCTGTCTCCTGGTAGCGCCTCCATGCTCTGGACACTATGCTGACAGACACAGCAAACCTTCTTGCCACAGCTCGCATTGATGTGCCATCCTGGATGAGCTGCACTACCTGAGCCACTTGTGTGGGTTGTAGACTCCGTCTCATGCTACCACTAGAGTGAAAGCACCGCCAGCATTCAAAAGTGACCAAAACATCAGCCAGGAAGCATAGGAACTGAGAAGTGATCTGTGGTCGCCACCTGCAGAACCACTCCTTTATTGGGGGTGTCTTGCTAATTGCCTATAATTTCCACCTGTTGTCTATTCCATTTGCACAACAGCATGTGAAATGTATTGTCAATCAGTGTTGCTTCCTAAGTGGACAGTTTGATTTCACAGAAGTGTGATTGACTTGGAGTTACATTGTGTTGTTTAAGTGTTCCCTTTATTTTTTTGAGCAGTGTATATAAAAAAAAATATTCAGACCCTTTGCTGTGAGACTCGAAATTGAGCTCTGGTGCATCCTGTTTCCATTGATCATCCTTGAGATGTTTCTATAACTTGATTGGTGTCCACCTGTGGTAAATTCAATTGACTGGACATAATTTGGAAAGACACACACCTGTGTATATACACAGGTGTGTGTCTTTCCAAATTATGTCCAGTCAATTGAATTTACCACAGGTGGACACCAATAAGGTCCCACAATCGACAGTGCATGTCAGAGCAAAAACCAGGAATTGTGAATTGTCCCAATTGTCTGTAGAGCTCAGAGACAGGGTTGTGTTGGCACAGATCGGGGGAAGGGTACCAGAACATTTATGCAGCTTTTAAGTTCCCCAAGAACATAGTGGCCTCGCTCATTCTTAAATGGAAGAGGTTTGGAACCACCAAGACAGAGCTGGCCAAACTGAGCAATCAGGGGAGAAAGGCCTTTGTCGGGGAGGTGACCAGGAACACGATGGTCACTCTGAAAGAGCCGCAGAGTTCCACTGTGGATGGGAGAACCTTCAAGAAGGACAAGCATCTCTGCACCACTCCACCAAGCAGGCCTTTATGGTAGAGTGGCCAGATGGAAGACACTAATCAGTAAAAGGCACATGACAGCCCACTTGGAGGTTGCCAAAAGGCACCTAAAGGATTCTCAGACCATGAAAAAATGAAATTATTTGGTCTGATGAAACCAAGATTGGACTCTTTGGCCCGAATGCCAAGCGTCATGTCTGGAGGAAACCTGGCCAATACCATCCCTATGGTGAAGCATGGTGGTTGTAGGTGTGGGGATGTTTTTCAGTGGCAGGGACTGGGAGACTAGTCCAGATCGAGGGAAAGATGAACGGAGCAAAGTACAGAGAGATCCTTGATGAAAACCTGCTCCAGAGCACTCAGGACCTCAGACTGGGGAGAAGGTTCACCTTCCAACAGGACAACGACCCTAAGCACACAGCCAAGACAATGCAGGAGTGGCTTCGGGACAAGTCTCTGAATTTCCTTGAGTGGCCCAGCTGGAGCCCGGACTTGAACCCGCTTGACCATCTCTGGAGAGACCTGAAAATAGCTGTGCAGCGACGCTCCCCATCCAACCTGACAGAGCTTGAAAGGATCTGCAGAGAAGAATGGGAGAAACTCCCCAAATGCAGGTGTGCCACGCTTGTAGCTTCATACCCAAGAAGACTTGCCAATGGTGCTTCAATAAAGTACCTAGTAAAGAGTCTGAATACTTATGGAAATGTGATATTTCCGTTTTTTAAATATATAATACATTTGCAAACATTTCTAAACCTTTTTTTGCTTTGTCATAAATGGGGTATTGTGTTTAGATTTGATGATGGGAAAACCAATGTTATCCATTTTAGAATAAGGCTGTAAAATAACAAAATGTTGAAAAAGGTCTGAATACTTTCCGAGTGCACAGTATCTGTTGTCAACTTCGTTGTGAAGTTATCGGCAGTCACAGAGAGACCGATGTTTATTTGATTCAATGTTTATCGGAGATTAAAAAAAACACGTCTAACGATGGAGGCAAAGTTCTATGAGTGGTGCTACTTAAGTAATGATGGTTGTGGGGAAACAGCCAGGATATTTAATTATGCCCCTTACGAAGGTTCTAATGATGAAACCTGGGCCCAGACTGCTTGTCCAGTTGACATTGACTTTGTTTGACTTGAAGTTGAGCAGTCTGGCCTCCGAGAGCACAGTGCCAAGGAACTTCCTAAATATATCCCCAGCAGATGCCCAATCTCTTTGTGGAAACGTTTTGTATGGAAACTGAAATTCCAGTAAAGGTCCTGGGAATTCTGCTTCAACGGACCAGTCAGCAGATAAGAGGCCGAATGTAAGCGAACCATGGCAGATTCTGGAACATCCTTATCTACACATCTCTGGTGGTGTAGCCCACTCAGTGTTCCTACATATTCATTTAGCACTAAATTGTTGCGTTTTCAGTGCAACCTCAAATGACCTAAAACAGATATAAAGTATGTAGGAAAAATAATGGAACTATATATTTTTTATAAGAACTAACAATAACCAAAATAATAACTAGACTATTTAAAAAAGTGTATTGATTTTGTTATAATGTTTGAGGAAATTAGCTTTAAAACTGCAACATTTTGTTTCTGAGGCTAAGCGGAGGTCCTCTAAAATATTTGGTCGGAATTGGCGCCGTTGGCCACACCCACTACCACGCTATATGGAACTTTGGCAGTGTTGTTTTGTCTGTCGCTGGGTCTGCAGGAAAACTTTTTGGCAAACCGCTGCCATTAAATGTAATTGTTTTCCAAAACAACTAAAGGTGTTTTTTTCCCTTTTTTTTCTTCCTAATAGGAGTCCCTGATACTGCAGATTAAATAGCTGATAACCACTCCACCATGTCAGCAGTTAAGACTGTTCTCTTCTCTCACTGACTCCCAAACCTACATCCTCGATCTAGAGACATTTCTTGGAAAATGTGTACTTTTTTTGCGTGAAAAACACTTAGAACTAGTGTAATGGTGACCCTGCCCATCACCCCCAGTTGGGTCGGTTAGACTAGAATGTTTCTTTTGCCAGCCTTATCT
Organism: Oncorhynchus clarkii lewisi; assembly: GCF_045791955.1. NCBI lineage: Eukaryota > Metazoa > Chordata > Actinopteri > Salmoniformes > Salmonidae > Oncorhynchus > Oncorhynchus clarkii. The sequence goes on from NC_092166.1 coordinate 45,093,128, forward strand.
GATGGTTTCCACCTAATCAAAACATGAAGATGGTGGTGACCCTTGTTGGGGACATCATGACTTAGTGACTGCAGTATTTTTCGTGTAGTATTCAAAGCTACTCTTATTCTGTCTCTATCTTTGTTCCAATTGGTTTGACCTTTGAACTCCTCTAAGAGGGGATTGGAACAGGAAGGAGCCAAGAATATGGAACCTGGAGGAGGGCAAAGGAAGCAGGAAAGCTGCCTCTTCGCATTGGCATTTCTCTTTAACTGGCTTCACATTTAAATGCTTCCTGCATCTCCTCTCTAAGTCTGAATATTAGCTGACAGGGCACAATGTCTTGAGATTTAAAGTCATACGGAAGTTATGTTGACAAGATAAAAATAAGAATAATACTCAGATGACAAATAATACGATGAGGAATAGGCTCCTATGATTTTCATCTACGCTAGACACACAACTGGTGCTCCGCTTCCTGCTCAGATTGGGACTGCATCTGCATGAAAGCACCTCCCAATTCCTCAGGGAGAGTTGTTAGGCATCCCTGGCTAGGGAAGGCTTTCTCTGTGAAATTGTGTGTGTGTAAGACTGTGTCTGGCCTATAGAGCCCAAATGTTACGTACTTGTAGAGTATGTTGCAGGGATTTTGCTGCTAAAGAAATACTTGGGTGGACCGAGCCTTGAAAGCGTTTTTCGGGATGCCTTCAGTGTAAATTTAACCACGCCCCTTGTTGATCCATAAAAAAACTGTATTGTTCCAAACTGAACATTTAAAAAAAAAAATTATTAACAAAATAAAAAGGTTGTTTTGAGATATTCATACATTTTTTTTTATTGTTGAATAAATTCATGTGAAAATGTGTATTTCAGAATCAAGACACACTCCATACGTTTGAGCGAATGATAAGGTGTATAATGACACCAAGATCTGTTTGTATCATGTCCGGTTCACAGGAGGAAGAGGTGTGTGTATATATCTGAAAAGGGCCTAAAGTGGCCACTTTTACATGATGTTTCTCAAATGGTTTGTGATACAAATGTAAAATACATGTCAAATATCCTTCCTCCTAATGACGTTTATATGTGAGAATTGCCGAAACAATCTGAGATACCCAAAAATATTTCCCGCTCCCATTGGCTTTTAATCACCCTGTAGGTGTCCTATAGGTCTCAATAACACTGTGTGTGCTTCACAGGCACAAACTACCATTAAGCCCCACTGTAACCCAGTATCTTGCATGTATCCTAAGTATTTAACCACTATTAAAGTGCAGGACAAATAGGGCCTGGCAGCTTCTCCCGTTTCAGGCGTATAAACACTCATTTGTTGCCGTAACAGCAGATTGAATCGTCGACGAGATGAGAGACACCAAACATAGCAACCCGACTCCCTCCATGTGACTCCTTCCCTGCAGAGCAATCACTGGGATCAAAGTCTCCACGGTTTGGGTGCAGTGAGCAGAAGCAGACTGGATAGGTGAAAGGTTCTACTTCCTCTTTCCATGATACAGGATCGGACTAATATACAACACCACACTATCTCTTCTAGCATAGAGGAGAGTTTATAGGAGTCCGAAAAGCAAATCTATTGTGGAATACATTGCCTTCGACCAAATCAACCAAATTTTACAACAGGTGTAGTAGACCTTACAGTGAAACGCTTACTTACGAGCCCCTAACCAACAATGCAGTTAAAAAAAAAATACAAATAAGAAATAAAAGTAACAAGTAATTAAAGAGCAGCAGTCAAATAACAATATTTGATTAGATTAGGTGTTTTTGATTTAGATGTTCAGGAGTCTTTTGGCGTGGGGGTAGACCTTGCTCCATTGGAGTTAATGCAGTATGGTAGCACTTGGCCAAGGGTCTTTCTTGTGCCAGATCTTGCATATTTCTTTTTTCTTTGTTCTTCCCCCTTTGTTCTTCCCCTGATAAAAACAAACTCCAGGAGAACACGTTGTCCTGACAGACATTGCTGAACCCTGGAGCTAAAAAAATAATAATTGGCGATAACACGCCACATAGCCTCCAGGAATGTTAGATCCTAAACCCTCATATTAAAGTTTTTTTTCTCCCCTTAGTGGTAGTCACTATTTAAAGACACAGAACTCGTCCCGTTTCTCTGCTTCTCGCTTGCCTTTGCCCAGCTGAAAGTTCCTATTGCCAAGAACAGCAAAGAAGGTGGATGGATGTTGATGAAAGCAGATGACTAGAAGGAGACTTCGACAATGTCACCCCACAAGATCATTGCAAATGTACAGGCAACTACCAAAATAAAGGAAACACCAACAAAGTGTTTTTAATAGGGTGTTGGGCCACCACGAGCCAGAACAGCTTCAATGCGCCTTGGCATAGATTCTACAAGTGTCTGGAACTCTATTGGAGGGATGCGACACCATTCTTCCATGAGAAATTCCATCATTTTGTCGACGGTGGTGACAAACAGTCTCAGGCAATGCTCCAGAATCTTTAAGTTTTCAATTGGGTTGAGATCTGGTGATTTGAGACGGCTATGGCATATGGTTTACACAGTTGTCATGCTCATCAAACCATTCAGTGACCACTTGTGCCCTTTGGATGGGGGCAATGTCATTCTATGGGGGCATATCCATTGGGAGCCAAAATAATGTCTTGCTCAGCATTTTTATACATGACCCTAAGCATGATGGGATGTTAATTGCTTAATGAACTCCGGATCGACACCTGTGTAGAAGCACCTGCTTTCAATATACTTTGTATCCCTCATTTGCCAAGTGTTTCGATTTACTTTGGCACTTACCTATAGGATGGTAGCTGTATACTCTTACACTGAGTCCGACACAATCCTCAACATTTTAGCAGCAAACTGTATTCATCAGAGTTTTTGAACTAGACTACTGCCAGACTCTACTCCATTCCTCTTTTTCAGCACAATTTGGTAGTATTTTAGACCCCTCCCTAGCCTAGCATACAGTACTCCCCCTCCCTATTTCCTTGACTTTTGCTTCCTCAGTACCTCAGTATTCCCTACAGCATTAATTTCTAAAGCTGAAAAAGGTAGGACCAGCACATGGATAGCCTTTTCTCAAAAATGTCTCCTTCCTTTTCTCTCTCGCTCTCCAGCATTGAAAAGGCCAGTCTTGCCACAAGAATTTCCATACAACCCCCTGTAATCTGAAACACATTACCGCCCTTACATAAACAGGGCTGTGCTTTTGGAGCCTTTCCCCTCCTAAAATAAGTCCCGCCAGGCTTCAGAGTCACAGACGTCTCATTTGTGGACTGTGTGCGTTGGCAGGCGGACGCTGGCCGTCCAGCGCCATGTTTGTGGTCCTTCTAATGCCTCCTCTCTCTTCCCCACTCTTTCGTTCAAATTTTTCTCTCGTCATATCCCTCATACAGTTTTATTGATTTCTCTCTCCATCTTTCTCTCTTTTTCCCTTGCAATTCCTCCCGTGCCGCCCCCCATTATGTTGTCCCCTTCTTGATATGTCTATAGTACAGTAGGATCATAATGTAACCCATCTTATGTAGGGAGTCTGTACTAGTCATTCAGTAGATCAGTCTGTCTGGCATATGCTTACTTCCCAGGGCAACGTGTCCAAGCTCTGGGAGGACCTTGATTAAATCTTGATAGATTCAATCAGATTAGGCTTCCAACTAAGATTGTTTGGTTCATGCTATAACAAGGTAAACCACATCCTCTGTTACATCAACCTTCTGCTGAAAGACCCCGGAAACTAATTTAGACACAATGACACATGTTGCATACATGTGGATAGTGATCAGAATGACACTTTTGAATGAATGATTTAAGGTGGTTGGTAGGAATCCTGTGTGTCATGTCATGCAGGAATGCTTTAAGTGTGAGTCATTCTAATTCTGCTGTGTGTGTTTAGCGGCTGGGGCGGACAGAGGTCATGTCATTCTCCAGTTCTTCTTGTTCCCTTTGTTCACCTGTTGGCTTTGTTCCCTGAGGCACTGTGAGGGATCTGGCTTTCACAGCCAGATCTGAGATCAGTTCACAGCACTAGCATGACTCACTTCACACACCTCTGACTGGCCATCTAGCCACTCTTTATCATCATCTCTCTCGCTCCCCCTCTCTCTCTTTCAACCCCTCCAAAAATGTCCACTAATTATAATCCACACAATAATACCCATTTCCTGTTGCTGCAGGATTATTTTCTTGTTGTGAGAAACTGGTCAAATTAAGATTCTGCATCTGTAACTTCTCCCTTTTCTCTTTGTCTCCCTCGCTCCTTTTCTGTCTGTTTTTGTGCTTTTCCCTGCCCTCTTTTTACCCGTGACAGAAATCCAAGTGCTTTCCTGAAATATCCTGCTGAGTAACGTCTGAGTCTATTTTGGGTGGCCTTGTCTTTCTCTCTCTCCAGCAGCCTATCGTCATCCTCCTGTTAAAGTGCAAACGGGTTCCGCATTGGGCCGGCAGACGGGCCCAACAGCCAGCCATACTCCCCTCCCCTCTCTGAAGTCTCTTTATTGAATTCTTGAAACTTAATCTGACTAAAATGAATCTTTTCTTCTCTCACTGAGCTCCCCTAGCTCAGGATTGGCCTAGGAAGTAGCTGTGATCTTCTCCGTCAGGGTATAGACAATAAATGTCTGAGGCACAAAGAAACACTACTGTCAGCCACCCGATCTCCAGCCAAGCTGTTTACACCTGGCTCCCATTGCCTAAGTATTCAGAGGCGGGCCAATGAAAGTGGAGTGCATGGGAACACATGCTAGTCATGCTAGGCTAAAACTCATGCGCTAATATGAAACATAAATCTGCAGATGTGCTGTCATTAGAGCAGAGGGGAGGTAGAGCTCACCCAGTCAGCACTGCTCCAGCTGTGCTCCAGTAGCTACGCTACAGTACAGAGGAGGAATCCAGATCCACTCCTACAGTATATGCTTATAAAGATTGATTTTGTCTTTGGGCCAAGGGCTGGGAGTGTTAAGTGTTGAAGGCCCCTGGTCTTCCACAGCCAGGCAGACAGGCTGGAGTGGGAGCTAGGAGCTGCTGTTTAGCACTAAGCAGGGTTTACAAAGCAGCGGAAAATCTCCTAATGCAGTCCCCCAGATGTTTGACGAGCTGAAGGAGAAGGAGGCTCGTGGATGCATGTAGAAAGAGTGGGGGGAATTGATGCTAGGATTGCTTCATTCAGGTGTAATGGCCAGTAGGCCATCGAATAACATTTTGTATCAGATATACAGTAGTATGTACTTTGACTTGAAATTTTCATTCAGATTATCAAAGTCTTGGATTTGTCAATTGATGCCTGTGACTAAATATTTGTTTTATATTTATGACTTGACCAGTAATGGGTGTTTTGAAGTGAATATCTCTTCAATTTAATCAAACACTTCCAGAACTATGACTTCTTATACAATTGCATTGGCTGTAATCACCCAAAATGGCCTCAAATAACCCTTAACTACCAGTATCCAAGTCTTAATTACTGGAAGTCCCCAACAATTTGAAGCACTGATAACAGCCAGCCACCACGTGTTGTTGGATCTCTAGACACAGTTTTTGGCTAACACAGTGTCTGGCTGTGTCCAGAAACAACCCCTAGCCCTTTTACCCCTAGGCATCGTCTGTAGATAAACAAGTTATTGAATAGATCAGGGATGGGCAACTGGCAGCCCCCCTTTTCTAGGCCTGTGCATCAATTCCCTCTCCCCCACTTGTTTTCTTTGGGAGGGGGGTTGTGCATCAGAAGTTTTTCTCTTGTTATGTCAGTCACTGACAGTCACTAAATTTAGGTCCATGTCAGCTACAACATTTTAGATTGGTAAGTATGGCTGTAATGGTAGACTTATTCCTACTGAACGGTTCGGTACGTGGGAATCGGTTCAGTCTGCACTGTGAACCCGAATGAATATTTAAAATAAAAACACTAGCCCTATAGGCTATGCCTACGCTGCATTGTATGCCATTGCCTCATGAGTAAATCTGAGCTGAAAAAAACATTCTAGGCTATTCCGTTGAAACAACCACAGCCTATGTGCGCGTTGCAATCAACATTTCTATCTTAACTGGCGGATTTCAAATTATTATTTTGTGAGGCGAACTCAAGTCCTTTTGTTCACCTGACCTGGAATTCCTTACATCAAATGCCGACCGCCCCCCCCCCCCCCCCCCCCCCCCAAGCAGATACCTCGACGGCCCTGAAAGAACTTCACTGGACTCTATATAAACTGGAAACCATATATCCTGTGGCTGCATTTATTGTAGCTGGGGATTTTAACAAAGCTAATCTGAGGACAAGGCTTTCTAAATTCTATCAGCATATTGAATGCGCGACACGTGCCGGTAGAATTCTGGACCATTGCTACTCTAACTTCCGTGATGCAAACAAAGCCCTCCCTCCCTTCGGCAATTCTGACCAAGACACCATTTTGTTGCTCCCAGCCTATAGACAGAAACTAAAACAGGAAAAGCCTGTGCTCAGGTCTATCCAATGCTGGTTTGACCAATTTGGATTCCAAGCTTCGATCACGTGGACCGGGATATGTTCCTGGTAGCCTCAGACAACAATACGCTGACTCTGTGAGCGAGTTTATTAGCAAGTGCATCGGTGATGTTGTACCCACAGTGACTATTAAAACCTTCCCTAACCAGAAACCGTGGATTGATGGCAGCATTCGCGCAAAACTGAAAGCGCAAACCACTGCTTTTAATCAGGGCAAGGCGACTGGCAACATAACCGAATACAAACAGTGTAGCTATTCCCTCCACAAGGCAATCAAACAAGCAAAGCGTCAGTATAGAGACAAAGTAGAGTCGCAATTCAACAGCTCAAACATGAGAAGTATGTGGCAGGGTCTACAGTCAATCACGGATTACAAAAAGAAAACCAGCCCCGTCGCAGACTTTGATGTCTTGCTCTCAAACAAATTAAACAACTTCTTTGCTCGCTTTGAGGACAATACAGTGCCACTGACATGGCCTGCTACCAAAGCCTGTGGGCTCTCCTTCACCATGGCCAACGTGAGTAAAACATTTAAATGTGTTAACCCTTACAAGGCTACCGGCTCAGACGGCATCCCTAGCTGCGCAGACCAGCTGGTTGATGTGTTTACAGACATATTCAATCAATCCATATCTCAGTCTGCTGTGCCCACATGCTTTAAGATGGCCACCATTGTTCCTGTTCCCAAGAAAGCTAAGGTAACTGAACCAAATGACTATCGCCCCGTAGCACTCACTTCCATCGTCATGAAGTGCTTTGAGAGACGAGTCAAGGATCATATCACCTCCACCCTACCTGATACTTTAGACCCACTCCAGTTTGCTTACCGCCCCAATAGGTCCACAGGCGACGCAATCGCCATCGCACCGCACACTGACCTATCCCATCTGGACAAGAGGAATACCTAATGTAAGAAGGCTGTTCAAAATCATTGACTACAGCTCAACATTTAACACCATAGTACCCGCCAAACTTGTCACTAAGCTCGAGACCCTGGGTCTCGACCCCGCCCTGTGCAACTGGGTCCTGGACTTTCTGACGGGCCGCCGGTAAGGGTCGGAAACAACATCTCCACCCCGCTGAACCTCAACACTGGGGCCCCACAAGGGTGCATTCTCAGCCCTCTCCTGTACTCCCTGCTCACCCATAACTGTGTGGCCATATACGCCTCCAACTCAGTCATCAAGTTTGCAGACGACACTACAGTGGTAGGCTTGATTACCAACAACGACGAGACGGCCTACAGGGAGGAGGTGAGGGCCCTCGGAGTGTGGTGTCAGGAAAATAATCTCACACTCAACATCAACAAAACAAAAAAGATGATCGTGGACTTCAGGAAACCTATCAAGCACTTTGAGAGCCTGTTTGTAGACAGACTGAATAGGTTTATAATGTTGTACAGCAAGCTTGGGCCCAACTAGTCAAGCAGTATGTTAAGTGGGGGAGTATCATAGATTTGAAGTACAGTTTTGCTACCTCTGTAGTCAAACAATTTCGTATAAATCGGAAATTAGCTAGGTTGAATCTGGTTATTTGAATTACCTTTTTCACATGCTTTTTAAAAGAGAGGTTGGAATCAAGTATGATGCCAAGGTACTTAAAATCGGATACCACCTGGAGCTTCTCCCCTGACACATAGACATCTGGCTCAGTAGCATCTGTTGCCCTCTTTGTGAAGAACATGCAAACAGTTTTTTTCACATTGAGATGCAAACACGAGTCACTGAGCCACTTTGTAACCTGGACCATTACAGTAGTGAGTTCTTGTGCAGCTTGTTGTTTGCTCTTTGCATGCACATATATCACTGTATCATCTGCATACATTTGAACTTCAGACCAAGTACAGACAGAAGGCAGATCATTAATGTACAGGCTGAACAGGAGGAGCCCCAGTATTGACCCTTGGGGCACGCCCACATCACAGCTACGAGTGGGCGACAGCTCATTGCTCACTCTGACACACTGAGTTCTGCCTTCAAGGTATGATTTCATCCATCTCAAGGCATCAGGGGAAAAGTTGAACTTGGACAATTTTGTGATGAGAATCTCATGGTTAACAGTATCAAAAGCCTTCCTTAGGTCCAGAAACACAGTACTTAGTAAGTTAGGAGATGATCTAATCAACGGAAGATGGAATTAAAGTGACGTAATAAAAAGTTAAATGGGAAGTACAGTGCATTCAAAAAGTATTCAGACCCCTTCACTTTTTCCACATTTTCTTATTCTAAAATGTATGTCGTTTTTTCCCCCTCTCTGATCAATCTACACACAATACAAAGCAAAACGTTTTTTTAGAAAGAAATAAAAAAAACTTTAAATATCACATTTGCGTAAGTATTCAGACCCTTTACTCAGTACTTTGTTGAAGCACCATTGGCAGTGATTACAGCCTCGAGTCTTCTTGGGTATGACGCTACAAGCGTAGCACACGTGTATTTGGGGAGTTTCTCCCATTCTCTGCAGATCTTCTCAAGCTCTGTCAAGTTGGATGTGGAACGTCGCTGCACTGCTATTTTCAGGTCTCTCCAGAGATGTTTGATCAGGTTCAAGTCCGGGCTCTGGCTGGACCACTCAAGGGCATTCAGAGACTTGTACCGAAGCCACTCCTGCGTTGTCTTGGTTGTGTGCTTAGGGTCGTTGTCCTGTTGGAAGGCGAACCTTCGCCCCCAGTCTGAGGTCCTCAGCATTCTGGAGCAGATTTTCATCAAGGATCTCACTGTACTTTGCTCAGTTCATCTTTCCCTGAGGAGTATTTCTGTCTGTACTAAAGCCCTTTTTGTGGTGGAAAAACTAATTCTGATTGGCTGCCAAGTGGGTGGGCCTTTGCCCTCCAAGGCACACCCATGGCTGCACCTAATGGAATGTATTTCAATTGACTGATTTCCTTATATGAACTGTAACTCAGTAAAATCATAGCTATGACAAGCTAGAAGTTAGTATTCTAATGCGAGACGGCTTATGTTTGGTTGCTGTCTCTCCCTCCTTGCTCCCGTGTCACTCGCTCACGGTACACACACCTCAAGGCTCCTCCTCCGCCTCTCCCTCGTGCTGTATCAGTTCTGGTTAATAAAGTAGCTTATAAAATTACTTTTCTGCTGCTTCCCTCACTCCGATCCGACCATGTGTAATACGGAACTGGTCGTCCTCGGGTCCATTCGGAACGGGTCTCCTATATTGAAAAATGTATTTATGCATATTTGTCCAGCTGGGAAAGCCCCAGGTCCATTTTGGAACGGGGACACTTTTTTAAAAACTTCTATTTAGACAAATAAACAAAAATTATCTAGAGTAACTGTTGGCATTTCATTTTCCCGCTGTACCGTAGCCGAACCGTGAACCCAAAACCCCAATACGTACTGAACCGTAGGTTTGTTGAACTGTTACACCCCATTGGTAAGTTAGTCTAGCGACAAGCTATCTAAACGTATAGTAATCATGGTCGAATTACTGACCGGGGGGTCCCCCATTGATTTTGTTAGTCACTCTCACTCCGATATCATAAAAACTCTAACATTTCTCTCCACCCTAGAATTGCAGGAAATTAGCACAACAAATCTCTCTGACACGTAGGCAGTCACTTGAAATAGAGAGAACCAGTGTAAAAAGAAGAGAGCAGTAGAGGTCAAGTGAAAGCGACAGTCCCAAAGTTTTGGCCACACCTTACTCTCGAGTCCTGAATTCTCTTTCTCTCCCTTTCCGACCTCCCTTTCTCAATTCAATAACTTTATTGGCACGGGAAACATATGTTAACATTGCCAAAGCAAGTGAAGTAGATAATAAACAGTACAAATGTACAGTAAACATTAAACTCACAGAAGTTCCAAAATAATGAAGACATTTCAAATGTCATATCATGTGTATATATACAGTGTCTCTCTCGCTCTCTGCTCTCTCTCTCTCTCTCTCTCTCTCTCTCTGGTCTCGGCCCCACTCACCCCCCCCCCCCTCTCTCTTTCTGCGCCGGGCCCAGTTGTGAGGGGAAGTGTATCTGACTGGCACGGCCCACAGCCTTGATCTCTCTCCAGCAGGACCCCTCCTTAGTGCTGCCGGGAAACGGAAGGAAAGGGAGGAGAAGGAGGGGTTACCATAGAAACCTCCCACCCACCTCCAATTATTCTAAAGACCATAGCCCGAGACCCAAAGGCCCACAACGTTTCCCAACCTCCCAGAAACATCCACACAATGTTTAGCCTACACTCCCACTCCAGTCTGTTTTATCTTTTTAGTTATCTCTGTTACTGAAATTCCCCAGAATGAGAACACACACTCCCACAGATGTCTCAGATGCCCTCTGATACCAACTATAGATTATGATGCAATAGGATGTTAATCATAATGTCCATTTATAAAAGCCAGATATTGGGAAAACACTAGGTCACTGCTGGGATTTTACCAGACACTGTCTGTATTGTTGAAACTGGGTGGGACATTGTATTTCCATGAATAATAATTTAGTTTAGATGTGCCGCAAACAGATGAGGATATTTCCTTGCCTATCATTTTGTTTTTTTTCCTGTTCCATATTGGGTGTGGATGGAAATCAAAACCACAATGACAAAATTACACTCCCTTGTGATGTTCTCAATAACACTGACATTCGGACTAAAGTATTTTCCCCACGTCCCATCTGAAAGCTGGGCCTACAGTAACCTATTGCGTAGATTCACCTTCAATTATTATGCTGTCAATTTAGTTGATTTCCCTCCAACTGAGATCACAGATAGATCACTCCCAACTGGTAGTTCATTGTATACATTCCCCCAGAAGCCATTGGACACGTGCACTTTAAGTGGGCAGCTCTCTTTGTTGGCACAGGGTATGTAGGGAGAAGGCGGCCTATCTGTGCTTCTTAGACAAAGACCCCCAATTGACGTCTGAACAATGGAGCAGGCAGTGCACACAGCAGCATTCCGCCCTGGAGGATGGCACAATAGGTCTTTCTCCAGTGCCAGTTCAAAGCCAGGGCAAATTGGTTTTGCAGCAAAGGAGTGTAAAGAAACGACATCGAACATATACAATCCACATGGATCACAATGACACATACAGTTACAATGTGCTGGCACATCAAGTCATAGGGCTGACTCGCACCAGGGAACGTGCCACCAGCCAGCATGCCAGGCTGCCAGCCCGCCCACCACTTCAACAGGCCCTGCCTGGGGACACAATGCCACCCTGGGCACACGAGCACAGTGTCTTGGTGTCACCCGTGCCCAGTGGTGCGTGGGATTGATGACATGAGGGCTCAAACATGGCTGGGTGCAGAAGAATGAGCTAATCGCCGCCTGTTGACCTGTCAGAGAGTTAGCGGTGGCGTCCTTGTTTGTGGAAGTGGCTAATTGTAGTTTCTGTGTGTACTCTGTGTAGTTTTAATTAAGCTCTTCATTTGTTCTCCATTTTAATATCTAAAGCCATCCTTCTCTGCTCTTTCTGTTTGTACTGTTCTACAACAACCCGTGTTTATGTGTTGTGGCTATTCCTCAGCTGCTCTGTCAATGTTTTGTAGATTGCTCTGTTTTCTCTTTTAGATATGGGCAGTATCTAACATCACCAATGCAGCTGCTTTATCGGAATCCGAATCAAAACGGAATCCGAGAACATGTATGCAGGCTGAACCACTATGTGATCCCTTCACTGACGTTAAAGATTGTGGACAGAGATTAGCAAGCCAAAACAATTCCACGTTCATTGAATGCCAAGGTTTCCAGGGACTCAAGGACATGGATAACCAGGGCTGTAGTAAAGGTAGTTTATTGTTGTAAGATCGTTGTAACCACTAACCGGGTCGTTATAGCACTGTAAAATAGGATCGGCCCTCAGTGGCTGACCAGGGCTAAAACAGGTTCAATCAAATAAGTGCATCAATCCAGAGCGTCACTCTCAGGACAAGCAGTGATTCCGAAGGTGTATAGTAGATATGCTGTATTATATTGGTAGTGTAGGCCTCTGGAACGTAGGGCCGCCAGGTGGAACCCTGGGACCAAAGCAGAGGTAGGCCTGACTGGGGTGTAGCTGAGAAGAAAGGCCCTATTCTTCTGTGTAGGCGGGGGGAGAAACCCTGGTCCACTCAGAGAAGGAAGTGCGGCAGGCTGCCTGAGGGCATAGAGAGAGAAGGCCCAGATCAGTCCCAGTCAAGACTCTCTCTCTCCCTGGAGTCTGCACAGCTCACTGCTCGAGGATCAGTGTGGCTCGTTGGGTGTAGGTTTTAGAGTTGGGGCCCCGCCATACCATTTTGAGCACCCTATTCTGTCCCATCTCAAAACCACCACCGAAGCCCTCCCTGGCAAGAGGTCTGTGGACGACCTCTTGGGCCTTCGCTACATCCTCCAACACCTCGACAACCCAAGGACATACATAAGGATATTGTTTCTGGACTTTAGCTCAACACAATCATTCTGGACCTGCTACAGCACAAACTCACCCAGCTGATCGTATCTGACTCCATCAGGATACAGCGTATTAAGATTGGGGGGGGGGGACATGTTTCAGCACGGGGGCACCGCAGCATCCAGGACAAGGAAGCGTGCAGGTCAGATCATCGCTGACCCCCGGACACCTTCCTACATTGCAGTACGTCTTTCAAAGACTCCACTCTGGCAGACGGTTTAGGTCAATCATGATCAAAGCTTCCCTCCACCTGAACAGTGGCCCTCATCAACCGACCATCGGGCTCATAGGGATGAAGTGACTTTGCGTTGGGCCGAACACTGCACCTTGCCATCAATGGCCTCTAATACAAATATTGCATTTGCACTATGTACACCTCTGCACAACACTGTATATGCACTGGATACAGTCACCATGGCAGCATCCCTCTCTCTGCTTACATACAGTATATCCCCCTCTCTAAATGCTATATTCCCACTGCAATCAGTCTAAACTCCAGAGTTTTGTGTTTACTGTAGCGATATTGCATATTCTGTATGATGTCTATGTGGAATACAGACACGTGTGTCTGTGTATTCTGTTTCTGTATTGTCTATTGCTGGCAGCACCTTCACTCTAAAGCAAATTCTGGTTCTGTGTAAATGTACATAGTGAAAAAAGATTGTCATAGTAGGACCATTTGTCTGGTACACTGTATGTAACTTATTGCCGATATGTTAACCCCACGCGCGCACAAGTATGTTAACCCCACGCGCGCACAAGTATGTTAACCCCACGCGCGCACAAGTATGTTAACCCCACGCGCGCACAAGTATGCGCGCACACACACACACGCATCCCTCTAGGCTGCAGACCACTATAGAAAAGCTATCATCGTCTGACGTAAAGTGTTGTAGTGTTGAAGGGAGGGGGGGGGGGGGGGGGGGGGATTGACATATAGAGAGAGGGATGTAAACATGACCTGGTGTTAGCCTGAGTCTCTGCTGCTTTTTGGTGCTAAATTGTTACTTTGGACTGTGCTACTGAACTGCATTTGTGGTCCTGTTTATTACGGTATGTTTTTAAATATGTGCGTTTTTCTAAATAGTATACCTGTCCTGTAACAGTGAAATGACTCAGCGGTATGGCATCATGTTGTCAGGTGACGGTGAGTTCCCTGTGCTCTTTCTCTCCTGTGGCTGCAGGTTTGAGAAGGGCCGTATCTACACCTACATCGGCGAGGTGGTGGTGTCGGTTAACCCTTACCGCGCCATGAACATCTACGGCCGAGACACCATCGAGCAGTACAAGGGCCGGGAGTTGTACGAGCGACCACCACATCTCTTCGCCATCGCAGACGCAGCCTACAAAGCCATGAAAAGGAGGAACAAGGACACCTGTATTGTCATCTCAGGTAACGGGGGGGGGGGGGAGCCCTCTAAACGGCCAACCAAATCACAAGTTGTCTGTCTAGTGAACTAATTCCAGCATATAAATACATAGCTAACATATTCTAAGCTTTATAATAGGACATTCATAAGGGCTCATACATGCTTATAAGAAGTAATACATGTACATATAACACTGGTTCAGGTCAAGTCACGTCTTCCTGGATGCCAACTTAAATTTTGTTTGAAAATGTAGCTTTTAAAGTTCAAATTTAATCTTCTCTCAAAATATTTTTGTAATGTCTGACTTTTGCTCTAATGTTTTCTGGCTGGAGTAATGTGAGATTGTCATTTAGGTGGAGAGTATTTTGGGGGAAATCGATATGACCCTATTTAGTTGAAAATAGCAGGGTCAACGCTGCCTTCTTTCTAAGAAAACAAGCTAAGTAACCACAAGCTGTGACAGCATGGTGAAAGTATTTGGTTGATAAAGCGCCACTTAGTGGTGAAGAGAGGAATATTCTGTCTCGAATGGCTCAAAACCCTAAACTCACCTCAAAAAAAGCCCATGACAATGGTGATCACATTTTAGAGGTTCCAATTGAATTCAAATCTGAAATGTCACATACATTGCAGTACAAAGCTATAGCAAATTATGGCACTATATAACAAAAATAATGATGTTTTTCCAATGCAGGGGAGAGTGGAGCCGGAAAGACGGAAGCCAGCAAATACATCATGCAATACATCGCTGCTATAACAAACCCCGGCCAAAGAGCTGAGGTCGAAAGGTGAGAAATGTATTGCCATTAAGTTGCCATTTGAACCTTCTCAGAATGTCCCTTTTTTAAATCTGCATGATGTAACTTTTTGGTTGACCTGACCAAATTCACGTAGGAATGTGACCCACCACCTCAATTCAGTCTTATGCAGCAAAATTTTAAATTGTGTTTTTTTACATTGGATAAAAGTAGAGCGATGATATATCATGATATATCACACACTGTAGCTGAGGAATAATGGAAAAGGAATTATGCTTTGGATGCTAAACTTGTAATCCCACTTTTGAGAAAATGTCCCTTCACTATTTCGGTACACCAACTGGAGAGCTCTTCTTTGTCTTAGGTCCACCCATCTCCTTAAGGATCCACATGTGAAGCCATGTGCTAAACAGAGTGAGCTAAACAAGTAACCATAATCCTAATGCATACTACAAGCAATACAAACTGATTGTCATAGCTAGCCACCATGCATGAATCTGCAGGTAGTTAAAGCTAACCAACTACACTACCGGTCAAATGTTTTAGAACACCTACTCATTCAAGGGTTTTTCTATATTTTGACTATTTTCTACATTGTAGAATAATAGTGAAGACATCAAAACTATGAAATAACACATATGGAATCGTGTAATCATCAAAAAAGGGTTAACCTGTTGCGACGACCAAACCCGGATCCGGGATTCTATTTATAGACCTAAGCTCATTACCATAACGCAACGTTAACTATTCATGAAAATCGCAAATGAAATGAAATAAATATGCTAGCTCTCAAGCTTAGCCTTTTGTTAACAACACTGTCATCTCAGATTTTCAAAATATGCTTTTCAACCATAGGAAAACAATCATTTGTGTAACAGTAGCTAGCTAGCGTAGCATTTAGCGTTAGCATTAGCGTTAGCATTAGCGTTAGCATTTAGCAGGCAACTATCACAAAAACAAGTAAAGCCTTCAAATAAAATAACTTACCTTTGAAGAACTTCTGATGTTTTCAATGAGGAGACTCTCAGTTAGATAGCAGATGCTCCGTTTTTCCAAAAAGATTCCTTGTGTATTAGAAATAGCTCCGTTTTGTACATCACATTTGGCTACCAAAAAAAAAAAAAAAAAAAAAAAAAAAACGAAAATTCAGCCCTCAAAACGCAAACTTTTTTCCAAATTAACTCCATAATATCGACTGAAACATGGCAAACGTGGTTTAGAATCAATCCTCAAGGTGTTTTTCCACATATCTCTTCAATGATATATCCTTCGTGGAAGCCTGGTTTCTCCTTGCTCTCAAATGGAAAAATAATTGCACCTGGCTTTACGCTCCAATTTCGACGCAGGGACACCAGGCGGACACTTGGAAAATGTAGTCTCTTATGGTCAATCTTCCAATGATATGCCTACAAATACGTCACAATGCTGCTAACACTTTGGGGGAACGACAGAAAGTGTAGGCTCATTCCTTGCGCAATCACAGCCATATAAGGAGACAATGGAAAACAGAGCTTCAGAAATTCTGCTCATTTCCTGGTTGATGCATCATCTTGGTTTCGCCTGTAGAATGAGTTCTGGGGCACTTACAGACAATATCTTTGCAGATTCTGAAACTTCAGAGTGTTTTCTTTCAAAAACTGTCAAGAATATGCATAGTCGAGCATCTTTTCGTGACAAAATATCGCGCTTAAAACGGGAACGTTTTTTATCCAAAAATGAAATAGCGCCCCTAGAGATCAAAGAGGTTAAACAAATCTAAATATATTTGAGGTTCTTCAAAAAGCCACCCTTTGCCTTGATGACAGCAAGGATTATTCACACACTTAGCAGCTCATGTTATAGACAGAAGCATGCTACATGGCAGACCAATCCGAACTCATCTCTCAGCATGTCCAGCCCTTCCATTATCTTTTTAACATTTTTATTATTATTTATTTTTTATTTTTTATTTGACCCCTTTATCTCCCCAATTTCGTGGTATCCAATTGTTTTAGTAGCTACTATCGCCCATCCATTATCTCCGCCAATCATGGCTAGCGGGAAGGTTCCAGCTTTTTCCGTGGCTAAACCAACTAGGCTCATAATAAAAAATGTAAATGGTAGTTACAGATGGCATACAAGTTTGTTATTAAGGCACATGAAAGTTCACATGTTTACGTTCAAATGCATCTCCTGTGAAGTTGTGACGTGTGACGTACACCTAGCTTCTTGAAACAGGTCACAAATGTGTTTATAGATCTGTCATTCTCATTGAAAGCAAGTCTGAGAAGCGGTAGATCTGAAATTGGTTTTGAAGTTGCATTGGTATTCACTGCAATGTTGTAGTTCCCAAGGTGTGTCAATTCTGATTTAGCCAATAGGCTTTCATGATTTTGCAGGAGTTTCATATTATTAATTCAGCGCAAGACTACCCGCCTCGCCTCTCCTGCCAAATTCAAAACCACGGCAGCGCTGAAGGTGAGAGATTTGTTTTCACATGGCTAGCGGCTAGCAAGCCTTCTTTTGTTATTTAAAAGGGTGCAAAAATGTCATCAGCTAAGAAAAATAAGGCAATTGTATGCTCGTTTATTGCGTCTTGGACAAGGGCATATGGATTTGTCTTACTGAAGTACTGGCCTGTTTACGCTCCCTGTTGTAAAACTGTTGTTTGTCGGACATCAAGTGCCTGGCGTCATTTTGAAACTGAGACATGAGGAATAACTCCAAGGATGAGGCGCACAAGCCTGAAGGAATCAAGAGGGCCGTGTCCAGGTATGAAAAGCAAATCAGTGGGTTTACAAATCTACATGCAGTCAAAAATCAAGCTACAGAGGGGAGCTATAAAGTTGCACAGTGCATTCCTAAACATGGAAAACCATTTACTAAATGGGGAATATATCAAGGAGGCTTTCCTCAGAAGTTTGCAGGTTTTATTTGATGGATTGCCTGACAAAGACACAATCATCTCAACGAAAGAAGACATGCCTGTGTCTGCATGTAATGGAGCGGCACACTGTAGAGTTAAAAGACGCACCTGTGTTTAGTGTGGCTCTTGATGAGTGTGGATGTGAATGAGATTCCACGTCTGGCAGTTGTTGCAAGATACTGTGACTCACAGCAGGTACGTGAGGAGCTGCTTTGTCTCAAACCCATGCATGGTACTACTAAAGGGGAAGATGTAGCAAAAGCCTTCACAGATCATTTTGAGAAGAGGTGTCGATTTGTTAAAAACATATTCGCTATTACAACTGACCGTGCCCCCGCTATGGTGGGGAAACCTAAAGGATTCGCAAAGCTGACTGAAGAGAAGATTGGCCACCCTGTGGTTAAATGTCACTACCATTCACCAAGTTAATCTGTGTTCCAAGATCAAGCCTGTGGTGCTAAGGGACAGTGCCTCTGTTTAGCGAGCTTGTGGGCAATTAGATATTCAGTAGACACAATTAGTTGTAATGCACATATGGAAATCATTACTGGCTCGCAGATCTTTAGAAATGGTAGGATAAATTGTAAATTGACACACCACACCAAAAAGTATGCCGACCCCATCCTCTACACTGTACTTTCTTGTTTTGCCACATAAACTGAAATCAGGCAAACTACTAGAATTTGAAAATGCATATTTTCCGGACGTTGAAATCAGGTTAATTTTTGGTTCTGAAAGAATCCGGTGTGCTAGCTCTGGAATAGATCAATTACAATGAACGGCCTGGGATCCCCTTGGAGAGATTTGAGAACCACTACTTCACTATACTGTACTGTCTAAACTTGGGAAACATAGTTGTCTATGATTGGTTCAGATTTGGTCCAGTCTGGAATTTCCAAATTTCTGAAGGTACCACGTTCATCTGTACAAACAATAGTACGCAAGTATAACCATCATGGGACCACGCAGCTGCATCATGTTGTGGGGGTGCTTTGCTGCAGGAGGGACTGGTGCACTTCACAAAATAGATGGCATCATGAGGATGGAACATTAGGTGGATATATCAAAGCAACATCTCAAGACATCAGTCAGGAAGTGAAAGCTTGGTCGCAAATGGGTCTTCCAAATGGACAATGACCCCAAGCATACTTCCAAAGTTGTGGCAAAATGGCTTAAGAACAACAAAGTCAAGGTATTGGAGTGGCCATCACAAAACCCTGACCTCAATCCTATAGAAAATGTGTGGGCAGAACTGAAAAAGCGTGTGCGAGCAAGGAGGCCAACAAACCTGACTCAGTTACACCAGCTCTGTCAGGAGGAATGGGCCAAAATTCACCCAACTTATTGTGGGAAGCTTATGGAAGGCTACCCAAAACGTTTGACCCAAGTTAATCAGTTTAAAGGCAATGCTACCAAATACTTTAGTGTATGTAAACTTTTGACCCACTGGAAATGTGATGAAAGAAATAAAAGCTGAAATAAATCATTCTCTCTACTATTATTCTGACATTTCACATTCTTAAAATAAAGTTGTGATCCTAACTGACCTTAGAAAGGGAATTTTCACTTGGATTAAATGTCAGGAATTGCGTAAAACTGAGTTTAAATGCATTTGGCTAAGGTGTTTGTAAACTTCCGACTTCAGCTGTATATGGGTAAGGGGACAAGGCAATAAGATACACCTGGTAGCAGCAGCCTGTATGTGTGTAGAGTCAGTTACAATGTACAGTGGGGCAAAAAAGTATTTAGTCAGCCACCAATTGTGCAAGTTCTCCCACTTAAAAAGATGAGAGGCCTGTAATTTTCATCATAGGTACACTTCAACTATGACAGACAAAATGAGAAAAAAAATCCAGAAGATCACATTGTAGGATTTTTTTATGAATTTATTTGCAAATCCCAGAACCACACGGGGGGACCTAGTGAATGACCTGCAGAGAGCTGGGACCAAAGTAACACGTCTGGCACTGCAGGATTTGAGTCCCTGGCGGCGTAGTGTGTTACTGATGGTAGGCTTTGTTACTTTGGTCCCAGCTCTCTGCAGGTCATTCACTAGGTCCCCCCGTGTGGTTCTGGGATTTGCAAATAAATTCATTAAAAATCCTACAATGTGATTTTTCTGGATTTTATTTCCTCATTTTGTCTGTCAAAGTTGAAGTGTACCTATGATGAAAACGACAGGCCTCATCTTTTTAAGTGGGAGAACTTGCACAATTGGTGGCTGACTAAATACTTTTTTGCCCCACTGTATGTGCATATTATGTGTGAGTGAGAAAATGGAATGAGCGTTTGTGTGTGTGTTGGAGTGACAGTATGTGTGAGTGTGTAGGGCCCTGTGAGGGTCCATAGAGACAGAGCAAAAATTGAAATAAAAGGTAAATAAAAACGTAAGGTTAAGTCAGATAGACCGTGTAGCTATTTATCAGTTGTATTACTTGGGGATAGAAGCTTTTCAAGAGCCTGTTGGTGTCCAGAATTGATGCACCGGTAACTCTTGCCATGCGGCAGCAGAGAAAATAGTCTATGGCTTGGCTGGTTGGAGTCTTTAACGATTTTCCGGACTTTCTTTTCATACCGCCTGATATAGAGGTCCTGGATGGCATAGAGCTCAGCAGCAGTGATGCACTGGGCTGTCCGCGCCACCCTCTGTAGCGCCACGCGATCGAGGGCGGTACTATTGCCATACCGAGCAGTGAAGTACTGGGCTGTCCGCGCCACCCTCTGTAGCGCCACGCGATCGAGGGTGGTACTATTGCCATAACAAGCAGTGAAGTACTGGGCTGTCCGCGCCACCCTCTGTAGCGCCACGCGATCGAGGGCGGTACTATTGCCATACCAAGCAGTGACGCAGCCAGTCAAAATGTGTCACATGCACAGGATACAGAAGGTGTAAACAGTACAGTGAAATGTTTACTTGTACAGTGGCGTCTTTTGTTTGCTAAACAATGAACCATAATTCCAACTCATAACATTACTACCCTGCATGTATATACAGTGTATTCGGAAAGTATTCAGACCCCTCAACTTTTTCCACATTTTGTTACATTACTTTTTTAATACTCAATCTACACACGATACCGCATAATGACAAAGCAAAGACATTTTTCTTATTTTTTTGCAATTATCTTGAAAATAAAAACAACTTTTAAAATATGACATTTATGTAAGTATTCAGACCCTTTACTCAGTACTTTGTTGAAGCACCTTTGGCAGCGATTACAGCCTCAAGTCTTCTTGGGTATGACACTACAAGCTTGGCACACCTGTATTTGGGGCGTTTCTCCCATTCTTCTCTGGAGATCCTCTCAAGCTCTGTCAGGTTTGATGGGGAGTGTTGCTGCACAGCTTTGTTCCGTTCTCTCCAGAGATGTTCAAGTCTGGTCTCTGGCTGGGCCACTCAAGGACATTCAGATACTTGTCCCGAAGCCACTCCTGTGTTGTCTTGGTTGTGTGCTTAGGGTCGTTGTCCTGTTGGAAGGCGACCGTCATCCCAGTCAGGTCCTGGGTGCTCTGGAGCAGGTTTTCATCAAGGATCTCTCTGTACTTTGCTTCGTTCATCTTTTCCTCGATCCTGACTAGTCTCCCAGTCCCTGCCACTGAAAAACATCCCCACAGCATGATGCTGACACCACCTTGCTTCCCCGTAGGAATGATGCCAGGTTTCCTCCAGACGTGATGCTTGGCATGCAGGCCAAAGAGTTCAGTCTTGGTTTCATCAGGCCATGTTTCTCATGGTCTGACACTCCTTTAGGTGCCTTTTGGCAGATTCCAAGCAGGCTTCATGTGCATTTTACTGAGGAGTGGCTTCCATCTGGCCACTCTACCATAAAGGCCTGATTTGGTGGAGTGCTGCAGAGATAGTTGTCCTTCTTTTAAAAGTTCTCCATGTCCACAGACGAACTCTGGAGCGACCATCGGGTTTTTGGTCACCTCCCTGACCAAGGGCTGTTTTTTTTTTTTACCAGGCAAGCCAGTTAAGAACAAACAGCGCCACCGGTCACCCCAGGCACATTTGTTATTGTCTTATTGTTGTGTTTATGAAATGGAGCAGAGGAGCACCCAGCATTGTGGTAAACCTACTCTGCTTTTCTACTGCGTGTGCAAGGTTGTCAGAGAGGGGAAAAAAACTGTGTTTGTTGTTTGAAGTAACATCTTTGTTGTTGTAATATCGCAAACGGACGTGGCAGTTTTCATCGCTACGGATTCCAGCTGCGACTCTAGCTCACACTACTGTATTTAGTCCGATCATTCGCTTTTGGCCACCTTATTGTTTGTTGATCTCTATGGGCCGAGGATCAGCTGAGTAATAGGTAATAGGAGCCAGGGGAGCTGTTAGTAGTACTTTAAAAGATGTGTTGCCTCTCTCTCCAGGGTGAAAAACATGCTGCTGAAATCCAACTGCGTCCTGGAGGCCTTTGGCAACGCCAAGACCAACCGCAACGACAATTCCAGTCGCTTCGGCAAGTACATGGATATCAACTTCGACTTCAAGGGAGATCCCATCGGGGGACACATCAACAACTACCTGCTGGAGAAGGTAGGGGGCACTGGGGGAGCAGTGAGATCACCTGTTATAAATAAATGATCAATTATGTTTCACTCTGTCTGACTCAAACCATCTGTTTCTCTTATAGTCCAGAGTCATCTTCCAGCAGGAGGGGGAGAGAAGCTTTCACTCATTCTACCAGGTGTGTGTGTGTGTGTGTGTGTGTGTGTGTGTGTGTGTGAGTATAGATGCGTGTGTGTATTACATGCCAGACTATACCACCATTAACTGGTATACAGACCAGATGGGCTGTGGGTCTGTGACTGTGTTGATCATACAGGCTTGGTGATATCAAAGGTCTTACAACTCTGCTATGCTGCTATTTAGAAATATCCATCCTTTCACCCGATTTAACTCCTCAAATACACATTAATCGTTCTCACTCCATAAACTCCCCCATTCTCAAGGTACTTCACCCTACATTGGTCAGGACACATTATTGATCTAGAATCTAGATTATTCTTTACTTTTGCTCCATATTGTGGAGTTACGTACTGTATGACTCACCGCACCATTTGAAATGAAATGGTTTAGAATGTAAATACTGAACAGTCTCCGACGTGTCACTACTGACTCTGTGTCTTCCTTCTCTCTCGCTCTCTTTCTTTCTTTGTTCTCTTCAGATGGTTAAAGGGGGTTCTGAGTCCCTCTTGCGTTCCCTCCACATCTCGAAGGACCCCACAGCCTACAGCTACATCAAAGTAGGAGGCCAGGTCAAGGTAGGTTACCACAGAAGTATATCCGCTTTGACCCTTTGTTTATACAATCACAAAATGTCACTTTATTTCTCACGTTTTAGACCGTGAATGTCACCAATGCTGAGTTTATTTGGTAACACTGTTTATTTTTACAGGAATAAATAAAACGCAAGCCCATGCTCAGCAGATGTGCACGGTTGTTTGAATTTCTGATCACGTGAGCAGCTGTGTTTACAACTGATGCTTTTGTGTTGTGTAACAAAATGTGCAGCTATTGCATGAATTCAAAGTGATATATTACGTACGAATATCCAAAGGGGCCAATGATGTCATGTTTTTGAGTGTCCGTCCCTCTAAAACAAGCCTTTGAAGTTTTTGGGAGCCGTATAATTCCAGCTGTTAACACACGCCAGCAAGCATCTCCGTTCTGCTGTCTCTGCACTTGCAGTTTAATAAGTAGGAACAAAACAAAGTTGTATAACAAACAATGTGACGTCATGGAACAGAGCAAGGCCAAAACAGCTGAAGTGGTTTGTACATGGTGTGCAATGCTCCCATTTTTATAGAAACAGTCCTCGGTTGATGCTCACACCATCCTGTCTTAAAGATATTTGTGGTCATCTTGTCACTCCTACTTTATGACTTTGGCTGCTGGGAGTAGGAACATGTCAGGAATGAACTCATACTTGCCAAAGTGAGGAAGTGGTGTATAGTATTTGGCCGGTGTTCCAGAATAGTGAAAAGTATGTGTCAAGTAAATCATTGTTGGACTAAGTTTTACTTCAAAATTGACAAAAAGTTGAACGTGTTTTGTGTGAAGGGAACAGAAACGCTCCTATTGTTTCCAGTTTGATTGTCCTACTCATCCATTCCTTCTTTCTCCCCGCCACAGTCGTCCATTAACGACGGTGCTGATTTCAAAGCTGTGGCGGATGCCATGAAGGTGATCGGCTTCACACCAGATGAAATCCAGACTGTTTACAAGGTCCTGGCCACTATCCTGCACCTGGTAATACCCCATATTAACTCCTAACTCTTGGCCTTCCAGCAGGGTTAGCATAGGTTAAAATCAAACGGGGTTAAAGGTATACTCAGTAATATGACAACGTCACATACTGAGGGGTGACTCCCTGTTGTGTGCCCAGTGTCCCTTTTTAAAATGGAACAGGTTTGAATTGAAACAGTCCTGCCCTTATTTGTCCTATTCCCCTACCCTTTGCTCCAATGCGATCACTCCACCTAGTCTCTTTAGTTTACAGGTAACTTCCTTGTATTCCTGTATTTATCTCCATGTGACCTCTCCCAGGGGAACCTGACGTTTGGTGTGGACGGCGACACAACGCTGATTGAGAACTCCAAGGTGGTGGCGGTGATCGGGGTCCTGCTGGCCACTAAGGAGGAGAATGTGGGAAAGGCCCTGCTCTACCGCACCGTTGCCACCGGCCGTGACGTCATCGACAAGCAGCACACGATCCAGGAGGCCAGTTACGGCCGGGATGCCTTGGCTAAGGTAGCTAATGCTAGTACGCTACGTTAACCGATTAACAGTTAACGGTCAAAATGCTGACTCTTAGCTAAGCTAGCTAATGCTAGCACGCTACGTTGGCCGCTTCACAGCAGCGAACGCTAACTCTCAATGGTAGTGCTAACCCTCAAAAAGGGTTTGTGAAATGGGCCCCAATGTTAGACGTGGTAGGCCTAACCAGTTTTTAAAGTAGCCAGGGTATTATTTTGAAGGCTTCTGGGTAAAATAGCAGCCAGTGTAGGTAGCTGACCTATAGCACCCTGCTGTCTCTCATGATCTTTATCTACTGTTGTCTGCCTTGGTGTTGGGGCGTGTGACCCACAGGCTATGTACGAAAGAATGTTCTGTTGGATCGTGGGAAGGATCAATGATGTCATTGAAGTGAAGAACTATGACGCCAAAGTCCACGGGAAGAACACGGTCATCGGAGTGCTGGACATCTACGGCTTTGAGATATTTCAGAACAACAGGTTAGGAGACGTGTCCGCTATAAATAATTCAATATTGAATGTATTTCAGTGTAGAATCTCTACTTGATTAAGTCTCTACATCAATATGAAATATACTGATTTTATACACAATCTCTCTGTCATGACACTTGTATGTAACACGAGTATAAAACCAGGGTCACAGCCATTCACTCACCCTCTCCTTCCCTGTCTGTCTGTTTGTCAGCTTTGAGCAGTTCTGTATCAACTATTGCAACGAGAAGCTGCAGCAGCTCTTCATTCAGCTTGTGCTGAGGCAGGAACAGGAAGAGTACCAGCGCGAGGGAATCCCCTGGAAACACGTAAGGCCACATCTTGGTTCCACTCCACTCATCTCTTGTATTGCCTCCAACAGCATGGTCAATTTGCGTCAAGTCATTCTCCTTCCGTTGATTATGACTATTAGGAACGTCTTACTTACTCCCTGTGCTGGTTGTAATGATATACCGATCCCCTGTTTTCTCTCTGTGCCTGGGCGTAGATTGACTACTTCAACAACCAGATCATTGTGGACCTGGTGGAGCTGCAACACAAGGGCATCTTCTCTGTGCTGGACGAGGCCTGTATGACCGTGGGCAAAGTCACCGACGAGGTCTTCTTACAGGGACTCAACAGCAAGCTGGCCAAGCACGCCCACTACACCAGCCGCAAGGTGCGTTGAAAAACTATTTGGAAATCATTTTCAATTCGTGAATTGAATTTCAATTCGTTGACTGAATTGAAAGTGGAATATACCTGAACAATGTGGACACATGGATATGTTAGAGGCTTGTTCCCAGCAATTACCTAAGTAATTATATTAGCCCAACAACCTAGCCCAGTGATTTTGAAACATAAGACAAGACTGAGGACTGTATACTTTGTTAGTTTAAATGATCGGCTCCATCAAATGCTGTTTAAAGGTCCAACGCAGCTTTTTAATCTCAATATGAAATCATTTCTGTGTAACATTAAGTGCAATACTATGATTGTTTTCAATTAAAATGGTCAAAAAGAAACATAAATAGCTTCTTAACAAAGAGTCATTTCTCAGGCAAGAATTTTGCTATGACTGTCTGGGAGTGGTCTGAGCGGAGAGAGGGAAAAACTGAAAATTGGCAGAGATGTTTGAAACACTTTCTTATTGGTCTATTAACTAATTTACCGCATGGTGATGTCACCACGTTGGCCAAAACTCAATCCCACCAAAAAAGGCAAAAATTCAGGCATCCTTTTGAACAACTATTGCCCTTTTAGTGTATTATCATCATATTCACCATTTCACAGTATTATTCCAACCTCATAGTGTGGAAATAAATATAAAACACTACACTGGGCCTTTAAAGTCAAATTGGCATTACAGCCATTGTACACCACCAGACTAAGAAAACATATGGAATTGTTTTAAGAAGGTCATAACGAGGATAATTTAGATATTCCATTTTTATTTTAAGACCCCCTGAAGTATAAAACAATGTATTTAAAAAATGATTTGAATTTGGCCCTACTGCTATTAGCCCATTCAAACGCATTGAATAACAGATTCACTACATGGAACAATAGATAGTCCAGAAAAAAATTGAAAGGTTCTGAAGTGTCTGTCCTATATCTGAGCAATATAAGAAAGATCAGGAAACCATTAAAACAATTATTTTATTTTATTTAACATGTATTTAACCCCTTATTTTTGGCACTTAACTATTCCCATATATACTGCACTTAAATAAATAAATACTGGTACCGGGAGACCTTCAGACGAGTCTTGTGGTCATCCTGGAGCAACACAACCAACATGTTTGTAAGAGTCTCACCTTTCCAGAGGGGTCATATTAGTGTGTAGCCCAAACTGTTCGGATGCTACAGACAGAAGTTGGCAGATCAGCTGTACCGCTGTCAGACGAGTCGCGTTCGGATGCTACAGACAATTTAGTGAGAGAACCAATTTTTCAGGATGTCCCATGGTTTGACAAACATCGCTCTAGCTCTGTCACCTTTCACCGCAGATACAGAAGTGCAACATCAGCGGCTGCTGTGGATTGAGATGCATCCCCCCAAATGTTTTATATATTTATAGCTTAAACTGATGGATTTTGATGGGGATTGTTTTTATTATGCTAATTAGATTTCTGCGGGGCAGTGGAAATCCACTCTAGGCTGCATTTTACAGGGTAGTACTTCACTCAGTGGACCACAAGAGGGCAACAGGCGTCAGAGAAACGAGTGCTGGGCTATCTGACTCGACACTTTGCTCTCGGTGATGTCACTGGCAGCCAATGAGAGTCAATGGAGCTGGCGTCTTGCTGCGCTGGCATGGGTGTTACAGAGAGGGGGAGAAAAGAAGAGACTGAGGATCATAGCAAGAGAAACAGATATTCAGGTGGAGGGGAGGGAAAGGGTGCCCGGTAAAGATAGGGGCCGTGTCACTGACATCCAGGTTGTTTTTCCCTCCAACATCTTAGAATCAGTATTGTGTCATCATCCTGGCTGTTGCTGTCTTGTACCCTGTAAAGATGGTTCCTTAGGCAATGCTACTAGCCACGGTCTCATTCAGTCCAGTGGGTGATGTTCTACAGTGCCTTCGGAAAGTATTCAGACCCCTTGACTTTTTACACATTTCGTTGAGTTACAGCCTTATTCTAAAATGGATTAAATTGTTTTTTCCCCCTCTAACCAATCTACACACAATTCCCCATAATGACAAAGAAAAATTTGTTTTTTTCTAGAAAATGTTGCACATTTATTACAATAAAAATCAACTAAATATCAGATGTACATAAGTATTCAGATCCTTTACTTAGTACTTTGTTGAAGCACCTTTGGCAGCGATTACAGCATCAAGTCTTCTTGGGTATGACACGACAAGCTTGGCACACCTGTATTTTGGGCTCTGTCTGGGCTACTCAAGGACATTGAGAGTTGTCCCATAGCCACTCCTGCGTTGTCTTGGCTGTGTGCTTAGGGTCGTTGTCCTGTTGGAAGGTGAACCTTCATCCTGAGTGCTCTGGAGCAGGTTTTCATCAAGGATATCGTTGTACTTTGCTATGTTCATCTTTGCATGTGGGAGAATTCCAGGGGACTGAATACTTTCCGAATGCACTGTTGACTGCATTCCCCCTCAGGTGAATACATTGATTACATCTGTATGTCATTCATCTAGTTATCGACCAAGTCATAGATTAGCTCAAGGCTGAGGCCTGAAGGACTGGCAGGCAGGTGGCTATCATACTCTGTGTGTGTGCACTGCCCTGTGCAGAGATAAAACACCTAGCGCTACACAGAGTCCCCATAGGCTCCGGCGGAGAAGATTGATAGGCAGACAATGAGAGAATAAAAAATATATAATCAATGTAACCTTTATTTAACTAGAGAAGTTGAAGGAAAAGTAGATTAGAATGCTGGTGCCACGTGAGTATGATGATGTGGATGTCTGTTCCCGTAATGCACTTATGCTATAATCTACATCTATTTGGTTGGACACAGTAACTAAGCTCTGTAACAATACAGGAACTTCTACTTAAAGATGCTTGACTCCTGATACTGTTATCAGTAAAAAAAAAAAAAAAATAAACTCAAATGTTACTTTTAAAAGTTTGATTTATTGCGGGAGCATGACGTTATTGCAGCATAGCAGAGAATGCTCCGAGGCTCATCCCTGGTGCATCGGAGGGACCCATCTTTTTTTGATTCAGATTCCCCTCACCTCTCGTACTCTAGAAGCAGCTCTGATTTGGAAAGTTTTGAAATGTTCATGGCTGCCAGGTTCAAAGTGACTCACAGACTCTGCGGGCCTGAAAGACCTCAGGCAGTTTTTTATTTTTTAAACATTGCAGTTCTTGTCGGGAATCTTCCAAAGTGAGTGTGGAAATTGGAAGTGTGAAAGGGAATGAGGGGGAGGTAAAGATGGAATGAGGAAGAGATTGAGCGGGACCGAGCGAGGGAGTGAAAAAAGGCCAAATGAGGGATGTGTGCGAGAGAGAGCGGGGGAGTGAGAAAAAAGGAGGAGAGTGAGAGAAGCGGTGTCGTATTCCATTAGCCTGTAATAGGAGCCGCACTGTCTGTCAGCACTAATGTCCTCACCCTGGAGCTGCTAGACACCAAGGTTTCTCTGTGTTCTCCTGGCTGACTGTCGCCCTGTAATAACTCTCACAACACACACACTGTTGGCAAAGACCTCACACTCCAGATCAGAGAGCGAGAGGGCGAGAGGGTGGAAACGAAGCAGCGTCTTGATCAGTGGCAGCATCTTCAGGCGCGTCTTTGCTTCAAAAACTCCTCCAGATCTAGTCGCTATGTTATTGCTCTGAGTGTCTGATGAAAACATCCCTTTAAAAAAAATCCCTGTTATTGGTTTTCCAGTCCTGTTAGGGCTGTTAGATATTAATCAAGGGGGTGTTTGAAGCGGTGGAGATGTGTTGATAAAACTACTGGATGTAATTGATACTGTATATAATGGGAGGGGGGTGTCTTGCCGTCATAGTGTGAGACGGGAGTGGTTACTGACAACTGTATATAATGGGACTGTGATGGGCCAGGAGGGGGGGGGGTGTCTTGCCTTCATAGTGTGAGACGGGAGTGGTTACTGACAACTGTATATAATGGGACTGTGATGGGCCGGGGGGGGTCTTGCCTTCATAGTGTGAGACGGGAGTGGTTACTGACAACTGTATATAATGGGACTGTGATGGGCCAGGGGGGGGTGTCTATAGTGTGAGACGGGAGTGTTTACTGACAACTGTATAATAGAACTTTTGAAGACACGTTTAAACAGGACTGCAATTGTTCTTGCTCGATAAAAGTTAAGGAAACACTTCCCTGCTTCCTCTGAGAACTCTCTGCATCGATACCATACTCGATCCTCCCAATTCCCTCTCTGACTCATATGCCTTCTCTTCTGCACTTTATGAGGTTGTACCCCTTTAATACCATGTCGTAAGGCTGAGAATGAATAGTTTTAAGGGCAACTTTTCTACCACCTTTGCATGGGTCCTGGTCCTCTGCCGCACGTACGACTTGTTGTCGTCTGCTTTCCTTCTCCAGGTCGTTTTGATCCTCCCAGATGTTTTTTAAATATTTTTTTACACTGTTAACTATTTGCTGACACAGGCCTTCCTGCTGGGAGCGGTCGTCATGGCAGCCTCTACCCACCCCTCCCTTGCTCTCTCTCCCTCTATCACTCCCTCTTCATTTCCACCTCTTTCTCGCTCTCTCTCTCCCTACTATCATACACACACACACACACACACACACACACACAATCTCTCTCCTCTCCCCCCGTCCCCCTTTTCTCTTTATCGTCTACCCTCTGATCCTACTATTTGCTGTCTCTGCACATGCCCTGTACAGTCGCAGCATAGGATGCTGTGTGTGTGTGTGTGTGTGTGTGTGTGTGTGTGTGTGTGTGTGTGTGTGTGTGCCTGTATGCTTGCGAATGCATGCAGCAGCAGCGGCAGGCTGCCCAAAAGTGATTACCCTTTCATGCACCATGTGGTGGAGATGCTAATAACGTGGTCCTGCTGTTCATTAGCTCTAATGCATTTACATTACAATACAACACAAGGACGGGGGGGGGGGGGGCAGGAAAGAGGTACGTCTAGAGTGGTTTCATGCATGTCTACGAGAAACCTTTCAAACAAGCGCTTCCGGTTCCAACACATAGGCTTTTTACCTTCTCAATGCAGCATATTCTTGATGTCACGTTTTGAACTTCTCCTCGAAGTGGGTGCTTAGTCTCTGTTGACGTTTCTGTTTTTAGAGAATGCAGTAATGATTGGCTCCTGTGGTGAGTGATTACCGGTTTGGAGCAAGTCAGTTGGCCGGCGTGGCACGTGTGCCCTGCAGGTGCCAGCTTAGTTAGCAGGCGAGACTGCGAGGCCCTGGTGGCGAACATGATGGCAGGTGGAAGTGGCAGAGGGGAGGCGCTGGAGGGAGGGCAAGGTTTGGGCAGGAGGACGAGGGAAAGCAGGTGTTAAGGTGATCAGGGTGGTCTCTGTTATATAGCTGTTCACATTTACACGAGGCTATTGGACTCGTGTGACAAGAGAAAATCCGAGTTGGACAGATATGATTGTAGACGTTTTAAATCAAAGAATGTTCAGTGCTTTTGTGGACAGGTGCAGTGTCTTCTTCAAAATAATGAATGTGGAACTAAAAGACCCAAGAGCGCCATGGCCAAAAGACAAGGGAAATAATACCAAGGTTTCCAGTTCTGTATACAGACTGTAATCCACACAATAGGTCTGTTCTGAACCTGTTGTGGCGCCACCTGCTGCCTTAAATGCTCCATCTGTCCTTTCTCTACCTGTCAAGAACCCAATAACCCCCCCCCCCCCCCCCCCCCCCCCCCCCCCCGTTCAAAACATTGCTTCCATCTTCTCCATTCTCATTTCTCTCTCTCTCCCGCTCCGTCTCCCCTCGTAACTCTCTCGTTACCTCTTTGTCCCCGTCATCTCATCCCAAACGTAGCTCTGTCCTTCTCTTTAATTTCCCTTTCTCTTTATTTTCTCCCTCTCTCTAAACCCCCCCCCCCCACCCCTCCTCTTTCTCATCTGAAATGGGCATTAGACTGGATAAAGAGTGAGGCAGACGCGGAGAGAGACGTGGCAATAGCATAGCTGGTAGTGTCTGTGGAGGGGGACGTATTGTGGTAGATGAGGACAAGGTGGCCTCCGTCTGTCTGGCTGTGTGTTTGTGTGTCTAGCTGCCAGGATCACTGTCTGTTTGACTGGCTGGCTGCACTGGCCTGTATAGAGCACAGGGTCCTTCATGGATCAATTCCCTATCACAGTTCGACTGAAGTATTTCTGCGATTGCCATTCCCATTCATTTCCAAGGCTTTGAATGGGAATTTGAATGCGTTCACACAGATTTACACACAGTATAGAGATTTGTGTATTTTCCTCCACGGTTTTCGGCCTGTCAGGTGTTCTCGTTAGCAACATCCTCATTCCAGTCTTCAGGGACTTTCCCTTCTCTCTTCTTCGTGTGTGTGTGTGTGTGTGTGTGTGTGTGTGTGTGTGTGCGCTCCGCTCGATGACTCATCCACTTCGGCACTCTCTTCTCCCTGTTCCTCCTAACATCTTGGATGTCCCTCTTTTATATAACATTCTGGCTCTCCCAATGGCTTAGAGGAGGCTCTGTATCATTGTACTCCCCCCCCACTATACATCCTGCAACCTCGTCCTTGTAGCTCTAATTTCTGCCTTGTTTTTGAATGAGACTGGATGCCCCTCTCTCTCTGATGTCAGTGTAATATTTGATGAATGGCAGTGTAGTAGTGGCACTAATATCATGCTGCTCGCTTGCCTTGTATGTTGCCATGCCACATGGATGGATATGCAGACACAGATAAACGGGTACACACGCGTACAGTCAGGTATACACGCATGCCCACAGACAGGAAAAGGACAGGTGGCAGAGGACTGCGGCAGACCTCTAAAGTCCCCTGCATATTCCTTTTCTCTCCTCTCTGCACTCCACCACTGGCCTACATACAGTTGGCCACATCCAGTTCCTGCGTCACCACACACGGCTCATTCATATTTCACGTGCACACATTGCCCCCTCCTCTCTCTCTCTCTGTCTCTCTGTCTCTCTGTCTCTCTGTCTCTCTGTCTCTCTGTCTCTCTGTCTCTCTGTCTCTCTGTCTCTCTGTCTCTCTGTCTCTCTGTCTCTCTGTCTCTGTCTCTCTGTCTCTCTGTCTCTCTACCTCACACTCCAGTGGGAGAGAATAGCATGTGTCCCACCTGACTGTGCTGTTGTTTTAGTGACCTTGTTGTCTGCACCAGTGGCTCTGCAGCTTCTCTCTCTCTAATGGGGATACAGTACAGTACGTTATATCTGGGGAAGCTGCTTCTCTCTCTCTAATGGGGATACAGTACAGTACGTTATATCTGGGGAAGCAGCTTCTCTCTCTAATGGGGATACAGTACAGTACGTTATATCTGGGGAAGCTGCTTCTCTCTCTCTAATGGGGATACAGTACGTTATATCTGGGGAAGCAGCTTCTCTCTCTAATGGGGATACAGTACAGTACGTTATATCTGGGGAAGCTGCTTCTCTCTCTCTAATGTGGATACAGTACAGTACGTTATATCTGGGGAAGCTGCTTCTCTCTCTCTAATGGGGATACAGTACGTTATATCTGGGGAAGCTGCTTCTCTCTCTCTAATGGGGATACAGTACGTTATATCTGGGGAAGCTGCTTCTCTCTCTCTAATGTGGATACAGTACAGTACGTTATATCTGGGGAAGCTGCTTCTCTCTCTCTAATGGGGATACAGTACGTTATATCTGGGGAAGCAGCTTCTCTCTCTCTGATGGGGATACAGTACGTTATATCTGGGGAAGCAGCTTCTCTCTCTCTCATGGGGATACAGTACGTTATATCTGGGGAAGCAGCTTTTCTCTCTCTAATGGGGATACAGTATGTTATATCTGGGGAAGCAGCTTCTCTCTCTCTAATGGGGATACAGTACGTCATATCTGGGGAAGCAGCTTCTCTCTCTCTCATGGGGATACAGTACGTTATATCTTGGGAAGCAGCTTCTCTCTCTCTAATGGGGATACAGTACGTTATATCTGGGGAAGCTGCTTCTCTCTCTCTAATGGGGATACACTACAGTACGTTATATCTGGGGAAGCTGCTTCTCTCTAATGGGGATACAGTACAGTACGTTATATCTGGGGAAGCTGCTTCTCTCTCTCTAATGGGGATACAGTACGTTATATCTGGGGAAGCAGCTTCTCTCTCTCTACTGGGGATACAGTACTTTATGTTATATCTGGGGAAGCAGCTTCTCTCTCTCTAATGGGGATACAGTACAGTATGTTATATCTGCGGAAGCAGATTCTCTCTCTCTAATGGGGATACAGTACGTTATATCTGGGGAAGCAGCTTCTCTCTCTCTAATGGGGATACAGTACGTTATATCTGGGGAAGCAGCTTCTCTCTCTCTAATGGGGATACAGTACGTTATATCTGGGGAAGCAGCTTCTCTCTCTCTAATGGGGATACAGTACGTTATATCTGGGGAAGCAGCTTCTCTCTCTCTAATGGGGATACAGTACGTTATATCTGGGAAGCAGCTTCTCTCTCTAATGGGGATACAGTACGTTATATCTGGGGAAGCAGCTTCTCTCTCTCTAATGGGGATACAGTACGTTATATCTGGGGAAGCAGCTTCTCTCTCTCTAATGGGGATACAGTACCTTATATCTGGGGAAGCAGCTTCTCTCTCTCTAATGGGGATACAGTACGTTATATCTGGGGAAGCTGCTTCTCGCTCTCTAATGGGGATACAGTACAGTACGTTATATCTGGGGAAGCAGCTTCTCTCTCTAATGGGGATACAGTACAGTATGTTATATCTGGGGAAGCTGCTTCTCTCTAATGGGGATACAGTACGTTATATCTGGGGAAGCTGCTTCTCTCTCTCTAATGGGGATACAGTACGTTATATCTGGTGAAGCAGCTTCTCTCTCTCTGATGGGGATACAGTACGTTATATCTGGTGAAGCAGCTTCTCTCTCTCTAATGGGGATACAGTACGTTATATCTGGGGAAGCAGCTTCTCTCTCTCTCATGGGGATACGGTACGTTATATCTGGTGAAGCAGCTTCTCTCTCTCTGATGGGGATACAGTACGTTATATCTGGTGAAGCAGCTTCTCTCTAATGGGGATACAGTACCGTATGTTATATCTGGGGAAGCAGCTTCTCTCTCTCTCTAATGGGGATACAGTACAGTATGTTATATCTGGTGAAGCAGCTTCTCTCTTGCTAATGGGGATACAGTACAGTACATCTGGGGAAGCAGCTTCTCTCTCTCCAATGGGGATACAGTACGTTATCTGGTGAAGCAGCTTCTCTCTTGCTAATGGGGATACAGTACAGTACATCTGGGGAAGCAGCTTCTCTCTCTCTAATGGGGATACAGTATGTTATATCTGGGGAAGCAGCTTCTCTCTCTCTAATGGGGATACAGTACGTTATATCTGGTGAAGCAGCTTCTCTCTCTAATGGGGATACAGTACAGTACGTTATATCTGGGGAAGCAGCTTCTATCTAATGGGGATATAGTACGTTATTTCTGGGGAAGCAGCTTCTCCCTCTCTAATGGGGATACAGTACGTTATATCTGGGGAAGCAGCTTCTCTCTCTCTAATGGGGATACAGTACGTTATATCTGGGGAAGCAGCTTCTCTCTCTCTAATGGGGATACAGTACAGTACGTTATATCTGGGGAAGCAGCTTCTCTCTCTAATGGGGATACAGTACAGTACGTTATATCTGGGGAAGCAGCTTCTCTCTCTCTACTGGCGATACTGTACAGTACGTTATATCTGGGGAAGCAGCTTCTCTCTAATGGGGATACAGTACGTTTTATCTGGGGAAGCTGCTTCTCTCTCTCTAATGGGGATACAGTACGTTATATCTGGTGAAACAGCTTCTCTCTCTCTCATGGGGATACAGTACGTTATATCTGGGTAAGCAGCTTCTCTCTCTCTCATGGGGATACAGTACGTTATATCTGGGGAAGCAGCTTCTCTCTCTCTCATGGGGATACAGTACGTTATATCTGGGGAAGCAGCTTCTCTCTCTCTAATGGGGATACAGTACGTTATATCTGGGGAAGCAGCTTCTCTCTCTCTAATGGGGATACAGTACAGTACGTTATATCTGGGGAAGCAGCTTCTCTTTCTCTAATGGGGATACAGTACGTTATATCTGGGGAAGCAGCTTCTCTCTCTCTAATGGGGATACAGTACGTTATATCTGGGGAATCAGCTTCTCTCTCTCTCATGGGGATACAGTACGTTATATCTGGGGAAGCAGCTTCTTTCTCTCTACTGGGGATACAGTACGTTATATCTAGGGAAGCAGCTTCTCTCTCTACTGGGGATACAGTACGTTATATCTGGTGAAGCAGCTTCTCTCTCTCTAATGGGGATACAGTACGTTATCTGGTGAAGCAGCTTCTCTCTTGCTAATGGGGATACAGTACAGTACATCTGGGGAAGCAGCTTCTCTCTCTCTAATGGGGATACAGTACAGTACGTTATATCTGGGGAAGCAGCTTCTCTCTCTAATGGGGATACAGTACAGTATGTTATATCTGGGGAAGCAGCTTCTCTCTTGC
This sequence comes from Oncorhynchus clarkii lewisi, assembly GCF_045791955.1. NCBI lineage: Eukaryota > Metazoa > Chordata > Actinopteri > Salmoniformes > Salmonidae > Oncorhynchus > Oncorhynchus clarkii. The sequence goes on from NC_092166.1 coordinate 45,129,361, forward strand.
TAATGGGGATACAGTACAGTACATCTGGGGAAGCAGCTTCTCTCTCTCTAATGGGGATACAGTACAGTACGTTATATCTGGTGAAGCAGCTTCTCTCTCTAATGGGGATACAGTACAGTACGTTATATCTGGGGAAGCAGCTTCTATCTAATGGGGATACAGTACGTTATTTCTAGGGAAGCAGCTTCTCCCTCTCTAATGGGGATACAGTACGTTATATCTGGGGAAGCAGCTTCTCTCTCTCTAATGGGGATACAGTACGTTATATCTGGGGAAGCAGCTTCTCTCTCTAATGGGGATACAGTACAGTACGTTATATCTGGGGAAGCAGCTTCTCTCTCTCTAATGGCGATACAGTACAGTACGTTATATCTGGGGAAGCAGCTTCTCTCTAATGGGGATACAGTACGTTTTATCTGGGGAAGCTGCTTCTCTCTCTCTAATGGGGATACAGTACGTTATATCTGGTGAAACAGCTTCTCTCTCTCTCATGGGGATACAGTACGTTATATCTGGGTAAGCAGCTTCTCTCTCTCTCATGGGGATACAGTACGTTATATCTGGGGAAGCAGCTTCTCTCTCTCTAATGGGGATACAGTACGTTATATCTGGGGAAGCAGCTTCTCTCTCTCTCATGGGGATACAGTACGTTATATCTGGGGAAGCAGCTTCTCTCTCTCTAATGGGGATACAGTACTTTATATCTAGGGAAGCAGCTTCTCTCTCTACTGGGGATACAGTACGTTATATCTGGTGAAGCAGCTTCTCTCTCTCTAATGGGGATACAGTACGTTATCTGGTGAAGCAGCTTCTCTCTTGCTAATGGGGATACAGTACAGTACATCTGGGGAAGCAGCTTCTCTCTCTCTAATGGGGATACAGTACAGTACGTTATATCTGGGGAAGCAGCTTCTCTCTCTAATGGGGATACAGTACAGTATGTTATATCTGGGGAAGCAGCTTCTCTCTTGCTAATGGGGATACAGTACAGTACATCTGGGGAAGCAGCTTCTCTCTCTCTAATGGGGATACAGTACAGTACGTTATATCTGGTGAAGCAGCTTCTCTCTCTAATGGGGATACAGTACAGTACGTTATATCTGGGGAAGCAGCTTCTATCTAATGGGGATACAGTACGTTATTTCTAGGGAAGCAGCTTCTCCCTCTCTAATGGGGATACAGTACGTTATATCTGGGGAAGCAGCTTCTCTCTCTCTAATGGGGATACAGTACGTTATATCTGGGGAAGCAGCTTCTCTCTCTAATGGGGATACAGTACAGTACGTTATATCTGGGGAAGCAGCTTCTCTCTCTCTAATGGCGATACAGTACAGTACGTTATATCTGGGGAAGCAGCTTCTCTCTAATGGGGATACAGTACGTTTTATCTGGGGAAGCTGCTTCTCTCTCTCTAATGGGGATACAGTACGTTATATCTGGTGAAACAGCTTCTCTCTCTCTCATGGGGATACAGTACGTTATATCTGGGTAAGCAGCTTCTCTCTCTCTCATGGGGATACAGTACGTTATATCTGGGGAAGCAGCTTCTCTCTCTCTAATGGGGATACAGTACGTTATATCTGGGGAAGCAGCTTCTCTCTCTCTCATGGGGATACAGTACGTTATATCTGGGGAAGCAGCTTCTCTCTCTCTAATGGGGATACAGTACGTTATATCTGGGGAAGCAGCTTCTCTCTCTCTAATGGGGATACAGTACTTTATATCTAGGGAAGCAGCTTCTCTCTCTACTGGGGATACAGTACGTTATATCTGGTGAAGCAGCTTCTCTCTCTCTAATGGGGATACAGTACGTTATATCTAAGGAAGCAGCTTCTCTCTCTCTCATGGGGATACAGTACGTTATATCTGGGGAAGCAGCTTCTCTCTCTCTAATGGGGATACAGTACGTTATATCTGGGGAAGCAGCTTCTCTCTCTCTAATGGGGATACAGTACAGTACGTTATATCTGGTGAAGCAGCTTCTCTCTCTAATGGGGATACAGTACAGTACGTTATATCTGGGGAAGCAGCTTCTATCTAATGGGGATACAGTACGTTATTTCTAGGGAAGCAGCTTCTCCCTCTCTAATGGGGATACAGTACGTTATATCTGGGGAAGCAGCTTCTCTCTCTAATGGGGATACAGTACAGTACGTTATATCTGGGGAAGCAGCTTCTCTCTCTCTAATGGCGATACAGTACAGTACGTTATATCTGGGGAAGCAGCTTCTCTCTAATGGGGATACAGTACATTTTATCTGGGGAAGCTGCTTCTCTCTCTCTAATGGGGATACAGTACGTTATATCTGGTGAAACAGCTTCTCTCTCTCTCATGGGGATACAGTACGTTATATCTGGGTAAGCAGCTTCTCTCTCTCTCATGGGGATACAGTACGTTATATCTGGGGAAGCAGCTTCTCTCTCTCTGATGGGGATACAGTACGTTATATCTGGGGAAGCAGCTTCTCTCTCTCTCATGGGGATACAGTACGTTATATCTGGGGAAGCAGCTTCTCTCTCTCTAATGGGGATACAGTACGTTATATCTGGGGAAGCAGCTTCTCTCTCTCTAATGGGGATACAGTACGTTATATCTGGGGAATCAGCTTCTCTCTCTCTCATGGGGATACAGTACGTTATATCTGGGGAAGCAGCTTCTTTCTCTCTACTGGGGATACAGTACTTTATATCTAGGGAAGCAGCTTCTCTCTCTACTGGGGATACAGTACGTTATATCTGGTGAAGCAGCTTCTCTCTCTCTAATGGGGATACAGTACGTTATATCTAAGGAAGCAGCTTCTCTCTCTCTCATGGGGATACAGTACGTTATATCTGGGGAAGCAGCTTCTCTCTCTCTAATGGGGATACAGTACGTTATATCTGGGGAAGCAGCTTCTCTCTCTACTGGGGATACAGTACAGTACGTTATATCTGGGGAAGCAGCTTCTCTCTCTCTAATGGGGATACAGTACGTTATATCTGGGGAAGCAGCTTCTCTCTCTCTAATGGGGATACAGTACAGTATGTTATATCTGGGGAAGCAGATTCTCTCTCTCTAATGGGGATACAGTACGTTATATCTGGGGAAGCAGCTTCTCTCTCTCTAATGGGGATACAGTACGTTATATCTAGGGAAGCAGCTTCTCTCTCTACTGGGGATACAGTACGTTATATCTGGGGAAGCAGCTTCTCTCTCTAATGGGGATACAGTACAGTACGTTATATCTGGGGAAGCAGCTTCTCTCTAATGGGGATACAGTACGTTATTTCTGGGGTAGCAGCTTCTCCCTCTCTAATGGGGATACAGTACGTTATATCTGGGGAAGCAGCTTCGCTCTCTCTAATGGGGATACAGTACGTTATATCTGGGGAAGCAGCTTCTCTCTCTCTAATGGGGATACAGTACGTTATATCTGGGGAAGCAGCTTCTCTCTCTCTAATGGGGATACAGTACAGTACGTTATATCTGGGGAAGCAGCTTCTCTCTCTCTAATGGGGATACAGTACGTTATATCTGGGGAAGCAGCTTCTCTCTCTCTAATGGGGATACAGTATGTTATATCTGGGGAAGCAGCTTCTCTCTCTCTAATGGGGATACAGTATGTTATATCTGGGGAAGCTGCTTCTCTCTCTCTAATGGGGATACAGTACAGTACGTTATATCTGGGGAAGCAGCTTCTCTCTCTAATGGGGATACAGTACAGTATGTTATATCTGGGGAAGCAGCTTCTCTCTCTCTAATGGGGATACAGTACAGTACGTTATATCTGGGGAAGCAGCTTCTCTCTCTAATGGGGATACAGTACAGTACGTTATATCTGGGGAAGCAGCTTCTCTCTAATGGGGATACAGTATGTTATTTCTGGGGAAGCAGCTTCTCCCTCTCTAATGGGGATACAGTACGTTATATCTGGGGAAGCAGCTTCGCTCTCTCTAATGGGGATACAGTACGTTATATCTGGGGAAGCAGCTTCTCTCTCTCTAATGGGGATACAGTACGTTATATCTGGGGAAGCAGCTTCTCTCTCTCTAATGGGGATACAGTACAGTACGTTATATCTGGGGAAGATGCTTTCCAGTAAAGAAACATGGAGCATAGCACATCTGAAAATAGATGCCCTTAATATTACAGACTAAAGTGCCCCATTGTTTTTGCTCCTTTGCATAGGAGCTATTAGATTCCTAGGCAGAGTCAAGTAAACTCACCTCCTTGGCTGTGTGAATGTATCCCTCCCTACTTCTCCAGGTTTGTTACTCAATTTATCTCTCTCTCTCTCTCTCTCCATCCACAGCTCTCCCCGACAGACAAGAGTTTGGAGTTTGACAGAGATTTCCGTATCCGGCACTATGCAGGGGATGTCGTGTAAGTTATTGTATACAGTGGTGTACTGTATGGCACCACCCTTTTGTTATCAGTCATTGTGGTGGCAGAAGTGACTTCCTTACACTTCACTTTGTTCTTTAAATACCCTTGTTGGTTTCCATTTTCTGGGCTCCGTTATTTACTTAACAAATAAGGAACACTCAAAATGTGCACTTATAAATCAGTTGTTTTTTAAAATCAAAAGACAGCTGTAGACAGAAGTCAGAGATCAAACATCACACATACAACTGATGTCTCTACTGAGTTCTGCAAAATAGGGAAAGTCCAATTTGCTTTTAAAATGCTTGCAGTCAACCCATAGTGATGTAACTGCCTACATCAACACCTTCTACTCATGAGACCAAACCCATGCATATACAGTTATACAAACCTGCAGGAGAGAACAATAGTTAGTGTTTTCTAAGGGCTCAGCAGTAATTTTCCACTACCCAAGTTGCTTTATAGTGGTATGTCTGACTTGTCTCATCTCTTTCACTCCCCTACATGATTCTGTGTCCTTGAATCTCTTTCAGCCTTGAGGCGCTTTCTCACAGACACCCTGTTTTGACAGCAATAACTCACACAGCTCTCAGACCGTTTCTTGTAAGAGGCAAAGACTAGGAAATAACTGGGGAACAATATTAAACCTTATAATGAATACATATATTGCTAATCTGTAGTCCAGGACCCTATAAATGTAGTGTGGGAGGGGTCTTATAACCCCTCCCCTTCTATTAATACAACCTAAGCATAATCAATTATTATAATACATCAAGCATTTGGTGCAGCCCCTATCATGACCCTAAGGTGACCCCATCACCCTCATCATTACAAAGACATGAGATCATCAAACACTATCATCAACCAAATCACCAGCTGTGTATGCTACAGTATGCAAGTCATCCTCAACGCTTGCATGTCTGTCCTGCCCAGCATCGTCTATCTACATCCCCATGGTTAATATATTTTTATTTAACCTTTGTTTTATCAGGGAGTCCTACTGAGACCAAAGTCTCCTTCACAGAGCCCTGAATTACATGAATTAAAGAAAATACACATCAATTATATGTCTTTAAATATGAGATGAGAGATAAATACCATGGACTGTGAAAATCCACTCTGCCTGCAGCCTAGCCTAACTGGTTCAGAGAGTACTCAAACTTGAGACCCTTAGCATTCCAAATGGCACCCTATTCCCTATATAGTGCACTACTGTTGACAAGGGTCCATAGGGCTCTGGTCAATGGGTCCTGGTGAAAAGTAGTGCACTATATAAGGAATAGGGTGCCATTTGAGATACTGTCTGAGACTGTGGAGTCAAGCCTTTAATGGGCCAGTTTCCTCCTGGGTCTTACTGATGGCTCACACACTCCCACTGTTTTTCTGGAAACAGAGGATTTGTTCTCTAATTCTTCTGTGATTCATCCATTGTAATTATTTCTGAGTAGGTTTTAGGAGACGCTGTTGTCATTTTTAAGCACTGTCTTTGGTGCTGTATGTTGTCTTAGTGTCTGAAAAAGATGATCAAAGTGTGTGTGTACTTATGTACTACCGCAGGTACTCTGTGGTTGGCTTCATCGACAAGAACAAGGACACTCTCTTCCAGGACTTCAAAAGGCTACTGTACAACAGGTTAGAGTCAACACACACCTGCTATCCCCTCTCCTCTCGCCCTCCTCCCTCCCTATCTCATGGCCCCACTGTAGCCTTCTATGATGCACTGATAAACACCTGCTATCCCCTCTCCTCTCGCCCTCCTCCCCCCCTATCTCATGGCCCCACTGTAGCCTTCTATGATGCACTGATAACCAATTTTTCCTCCCCTCTTTTTCCCCCCGCTCCTCTCTTTCTCCCTCTCTTTTCCTCTTCCCCTCTCTTCCTCTCTCTCCGTAGCTCCAACCCAGTGCTGAAGATGATGTGGCCGGAGGGCAAGCTGAGTATCACTGAGGTCACCAAACGACCCCTAACGGCCGCCACCCTCTTTAAGAACTCCATGATCGCATTGGTGGAGAACCTGGCATGCAAGGTGAGGGGTGTGGCCACCTCCTGGCAACTATTTCATTGGCCAACAACAACATTACATTTTTTTTGAGAACGTGTACTACTGATTTGACAGAGCGAGTGCATCTCAATAGTCTAAAGGGGGTTTTCTTTCCTCATCTCCTCTCCTCCGAAATTACACATGTAACCTCACAGGATGTAAAAAAGTGTTTTTTTAAATTCACAGGATGTAAAAAAATAAAATAATAATAAAGTATTTTTAAAAAAGCATGTTGGATATCCTATAGGAATTAGCTTTCACCTGTCCAGTTGTTCCACATCCGTGCCGATAGAGGATAGGAGACGGGGCTATGTCTCCTTGCTGTGTCTCCTTGCTGTGTCTCCTTGCTGTGTCTCCTTGCTGTGTCTCCTTGCTGTGTCTCCTTGCTGTGTCTCCTTGCTGTGTCTCCTTGCTGTGTCTCCTTGCTGTGTCTCCTCGCTGTGTCTCCTCGCTGTGTCTCCTCGCTGTGTCTCCTCACTGTGGTCCCCCTGGTGGTTTGTGTGTACAGGAGCCCTACTATGTGCGCTGCATCAAGCCCAACGACGTCAAGTCGCCCCTGCTGTTCGAGTACGAGCGTTGTCGCCACCAGGTCGAGTACCTGGGCCTACTGGAGAACGTTCGTGTGCGCCGCGCCGGATTCGCCAACCGCCAGGAGTACCCCCGCTTCCTCCAGAGGTATGAGCTTAAACCTCATCTCCAGGTAGAAGGAGAATCAGGTCCCGAGTAGTGGTGATTTAGGGTCAACTCCCTCCTTTCCGTATAATCTTATTCATTATGATATAAAAGGCCTGATCCCCATCCGATAGCAGCATTCCTAGTCTGACAGGGACATTTTCCCAGAGCAAAATCATTGTGCAAAGTTACAAAAATGCACTAAAACGGCTTATAATCTCGCAGTGGTATTTAATTTGAAGATTTTCTTAAAAATTCCCTCTTTGTGAATACGAGCCCCCTCCAACACAATGTCCCTGTGCCCTGCCCTTCACTAGGAAAACAGCCCTGCAACAGAGTGGGTGTGTTTTTAACGACGTGTCTCTTCCATCGAATGCAGTTGACGCGCTGCACTTTAGTGGGGGGGAAAACATGCTCTGTCGTATTGAGACAGTATTCATCAACAATATGAACCTCACAATGATCACTTCTGATTCATTTTACGCTTTCAATGTGTGTCACTACTTCCTGCCTCTGTTTTCGATCCGCTCACCTACTGAACATTCCTTCATTCCTTTTTTTCTCTACCATTATACTATGACATTCTTTTACGTACACTACCGTTCAAAAGATTAGGGTCACTTAGAAATATCCTTGTTTTTGAAAGAAAAGCACATTTTTCGTCTATTAAAATAACATAAAATTGATCAGAAATACAGTGTAGACATGGTTAATGTTGAAAATGACTATTATAGCTGGAAATGGCAGATTTTTTATGGAGTATCTGCGTAGGCGTACAGAGGCCCATTATCAGCAACCATCACTCCTGTGTTCCAATGGCACGTTGTGTTAGCTAATCCAAGTTTATCATTTTAAAAGGCTAATTGATCATGAGAAACAGATGCCTCACAAGTCCTCAACTGGCAGCTTCAATAAATAGTCAACAGATAGTCAACGTCAACAGTGAAGAGGTGACAGGATGCTGGCCTTCTAGGTAGAGTTGCAAAGAAAAAGCCATATCACAGACTGGCCAATAAAACGAAAAGATTAAGATGGGCAAAAGAACACAGACACTGGACAGAGGAACTCTTTCTAGAAGGCAAATGCTGATGCTCCAGATACTCAACTAGTCTAAAGAAGGCCAGGTTTATTGCTTCTTTAAATCAGGACAACAGTTTTCAGCTGCCCTAACATAATTGCAAAAGGGTTTTCTAATGATCAATTTGCCTTTTAAAATTATACACTTGGATTAGCTAACACAACGTGCCATTGGAACACAGGAGTGATGGTTGCTGATATGGGCCTCTGTACACTTATGTACATAATCCATAAAAATAAAATAAAAATCTGCCGTTTCCAGCTACAATAGTCATTTACAACATTAACAATGTCTACACTATTTCTGATCAATTTGATGTTATTTTAATGGACAAAAAAAGTGTTTTTCTTTCAAAACAAGACATTTCTAAGTGACCCCAAACTTTTGAACGGTAGTGTACATCCAGTACTCTTAACACCAAATTGTGACTAAATGAATAGACCGGGGCTGGCCTTGAGTTTGGTAAAGCAGAATCCAGTCAGTACTGGACTAAATCATAGAGAGCTTTGCAGAGGAGAGGAGGGCTTTAGCATCATCACATTGGCTTGTGAGTGGGCGCTATGTGACAGCAGTGTTGTCACTTACGATGCTGCAAGTCTCTCGCATCAGACTAGACGACACCGTAGACAACTAAATGAGATTGTCTCTCAATCATACAAACGTGTGCACTCGCACACTTGTTTTACATAATACATTAGGACAAAATATAGCAAGATATTTCTTCTAAAAGTGTGATATTAAACATCTGGGAAACAGAGGCAGGTTCATATTGTGTGCAAAAGGAGGATTTTTAATAGAATTTATTTTGGACTCTTGGCAGTTAAATTAGGATTTAGTTCAAACTGCACTCACACACCAGGTCCAAATGGTCCCGAACAAATGGAAATACACGCGCAAACACACTCTTTAAAAAAAAACTCTTGCCCCTAATACATTCACAGCTGTCTCGCTCCCCACTGCCCTGCCCTTCCTCGGTCAAGTTAGATGAGGTAATATCTGTGGTAGTTAGCGGTGATAGTTTTGCATAACACACTTCTCCTCTAACTCTGTCCCTCATTTCCTTCACTGATGAATTTGGACTGTGTATTACATCATGCTTTGGCAGTAAAATGCCAGCGAATAACTAATGTAGGAATCGGTTGACAGGCCTGCTAGCAGTGTTTTGACCTCTCTTGGCCGTCCAATAATATCTTGTCACAGTGTCCTGTAATGTTGCCAATCGTTCTGTTTTCGCATGTATTTTGCAGGGCATTTTTTTTTCACTGTCAAAGAACCAATCACTTCAACAAAGTGCATGTTTTGTGAAAGAAGAGGAGTGATGCAGACACAATTGGGGTGACGAACAGTTAACACACCGTTTGCAGTGTGTTTGGGCCCATGCAGCAATAAACCCAATTACGGCATTGCACGCACCATGCTCTGACCTATCAGAACCACTCTGGTTAGCGATGGTGCTAAAGCGTTTTGAGGCCCGCTAATATTGGACCCTCTCTGCCTCCGTTCCGCCCCCTCAGGTACAAGATGATCTCGGAGTTCACGTGGCCCAATCACGACCTCCCGTCGGACAAAGAGGCAGTGAAGAGGCTGGTGCAGGGCTGCGGCTTCGAGCACGACGTGGCCTACGGCAAGACCAAGGTGTTCGTCCGCACGCCGCGCACCCTCTTCTGCCTGGAGGAGCAGAGGGACGAAATGGTTGGGAGAATAGTCCTCTTCCTTCAGAAGGTCAGTTTCAATGTTGTCACCTTTGGCCCTTGGCCTGGTCTCCATGGCAACAGCCCCATGTCGAGTGGTAACATTGTATAGGTGTGACGTCTCCAGGTAAATCTGTTAAATTCAATAGTGTACACGTATTATATTCAATATCCTATTGACAATGAGAAATGAAAAGCCACTACTGTCACTAACATCATTCTATCAGGGAGATGGATTACTAGTCAAAGCTACCCATTCTCCAGTAACCTCATTATCTTGTTTCTTCAACACTCATTGTGTTCTCATTTAAATTCACTCTCTGTACTTTTCATATGAATAGCCAACTCTCGAGGCTTGATATGCCACTATGCGCCGGGATATTTTCTGGGCCTAAAATTATTATAGCGTTAGCTCTCTCTCTCTCTCTCTCTCTCTCTCTCTCTCTCTCTCTCTCTCTCTCTCTCTCTCTCTCTCTCTCTCTCTCTCTCTCTCTCTCTCTCTCTCTCTCTCTCTCTGGGTTCTCTCTCTCTCTCTCTCTCTCTCTGGGTTCTCGCTCTCGCTCTCGCTCTCTCTCGCTCTCTCTCGCTCTCTCTCGCTCTCTCTCTCGCTCTCTCTCTCGCTCCACACATCCACACATCCGCACTGCAGACTTCTGGGAAGCCGCCGGCATTCCTGCACAGTAAAAGAACAAACAATCTCTGGGACTGAGAATATAATGTTCACATAACCCTAAAGCCATTCAACCCTTATTATTGACCCCTTATAATAGTTGGAATATATTACAAATATACCACAGCTCCTGTGGTGCTATGGGAGCATTCCGAGGATGGAAAACGAGATATGAATCTTAATATAAACCATTAGCTATGTAACAGTGTGAATATGCTGGAGCCATAGGGAAAATCTATTTCGTATATATGTGCACCTTTTATCATAAAGACAGTTTTACGACATTGATACAGACCAGAATGTAATCCCATGTTATCGCTCCATTACGACCGATTCTCCATTTAATGTTCTCTATGCTATATAATTGGGATATGGATATTGACTTAAACATCTTCCTCCCTTGATTGGCTGGTAAAGAAAGTCTTGTGATTGTGTTGTGCACGAGAATGAGCCACTGACTTTCAGACACCTCTGGTAAGAATGATAGAATGTGTCATAACATGTGCCATTACACACCCATTAAGCCAGCCTAGCCTAAGACGTACTGTATAATACTTCTGTATAGATGGGAATAGATGGAGGGAATAGTTTTTTTTAAGAGTGTAGTGTTGAATGTGGCCCTGTCATTTTGCTGTCCTTCTAGCTGACCTTCTCAAAAGGTAATGCCCCCTCTGACTGACAGATACAGAGATCAAAACGTCCATTTGTCAGCATCTGACTGCTCTGTTTCCTTCTTCTTGTTTGGGATTTGAGCCCCTATTTTATTCAATCACCTGGGAGCCATTCATACGATTGGTGACAGAATGAAGATTGACGGGCTATACATTTACCGCGCATGTTATTGCTACTCAAATTGCTAGGAGTACAACTACGTTCCTTCACGTTCACAACACCTTTCATTCGGGCAGCTCTCTCCAAGGACTGGCCTGCAATATGACTGCCCGCAGACACCAAAGGGTTAAAGCAACCAAATTGCTTCATTGCAGGATTGATTGTTTGGCCTCTGTATTGATCTACAGAGCCCCGGTTGGGCTGCCCGGCAGACGAGCTCGACGTGTGATCCTATTCGCTCTTAGGACTATCTCAAAGGATGTCGCCACTTTGATAACCAAGCACAAAGACCAGAGATGAATTCCAGATGTTCGACCCAAAGAGAGGTTTTGGGGTTGAAGGAATGGTATAGGGCTCGCTCAGTCAAAAAGAAGCACCCAGGACCACACACACTCCCATTCATCACCCTCCACAAATAAGCAAAATAGACCTCTAACGTTAGTGTATTTGACTCTATTTTCCACCCTGCCCCCTACACACACAGCTCATCATCTGTGCCAAGCAATCCCCTTATCAGCAGCTGGCACACCACTGTGGCTTATGCCAACAGGCCCCACCATGCCAGGGGTGGCAGTACCTCAAGCTCTCTTCCCCTCCCCCTATGAGCCTCCTTCCCCAGACAACCACAATACCCTGTCATTGTCTGCACCCTACACATAAATAAGTGAGGGATCCCATATTACATTTGAGGTGCCCTTCTCCATACTTGGTTCTAGTACACAATGTGGCCTTTCTCCCTACCCCCCCTTCGCCCCTCCTTGCACCCTGACTCTCTCCCGCCGCGTCTCATTTCACACTGCCTTTTGCTCCGTCGTTCCTCGTTTCTGCTCCGTCGTTCCTCGTTTCCGCCCCGTCAAAGCCGTTCCGCTCTGGCTCTCTTCTCCTCCCCGCGGATAGAAGCGGATAGAACTCTGGATCCACTGAATCCACCCTCACGTTCACGGCTATCAACTCTGCCCTCGCCACTGACTGACTGCACTACATCCCGCAATCAGTGGTCCATATCTGCTCCACTAGACACTCCCTAGTATGGACTGTGCAGTCAGTTGAACACACAAGCATGCATCCATACCACAATCAGAGCCTTATCCTCAGGAAGGGGCAATAGTCCCAATCTGAACCAACCTAAAGGGGATTAAATACTACAATCCAACACAAATACATACTTTATGAATGATTCATGAGCTTCCCCATTTTTTTTAATGAATTTTTCATAAATGGAAGCTCATCCATCCACATCGGTGTCTGTCAGGCCTGGGAATGGCGAGAGAGAGAGAGGGAGACATGAGAGAGTCCCCTGTGTATTGGGAGCCAGGGAATTAAAGCTGCAATCCGCAGTTAAAACAATAACAAAGCGTACTCACCGCCACTGGTTCCGTAAAATCTGAGGGATGGGGCTGGAGAAATGCATCCATTCTCAAATTCCATAGACGGCGCTATGGAGGCAAGGACTGACCCTCCACGATATCAAAATGATAGTTTTTACATGTTTATAAACATTTGGAGTAAAACAAGCTTATATTTTTGGGTTCTGATGGGATACGCCAGTTGAGCCACTCATGAGGCATTTATAAGGTATATTCTTCAAGAATCAATGGGTACATATCATTGATTTATAAGTCCAAAAATGGATGTTGCAATGCACATTGCCCCTTTAATTGCTGTTGTTACATGTGTCTGAGTGACTGGATTTATCAGTGAGACTGTAGGCTAGCATTAGCCTAGCCTACAATCTGACGACTGGGCCAGAACTGATCCCACCTCTATCCACACGCCTCAGCAGTACTTAACCTGATCCTAATTCATCTGATGTAGGCATTATTAAAATAGAGTGGGAAGTGTTCTGTTACTTATGGTACATTTACAAATGCATGGCACCTGCAAAACACCTACAGTAGCTACCTCCCAAAATGGTCACTCTTCCAGACAAAATCAAAGGGAAACATGTTTCTCTTGTCACTCCTTGTATCAGTGACTTTGGCTTCGCCTAGGGAGATGCTGTACCTGCACCCTCTGTTGTTGTGGAAGACTTTGATGATGAAATATCTCTTGATTATACTGAAGGATTTTTCCCTTCTGTCTCTCGGAGCTCATCCGTGTTCACATCTTGTGTTCTTTGATGCTCTTTGTTTTCCACTGTGCTGTCAACTATGCTCAGTAACCGTTTGAGTATTCTCTTACTGCAATTTCCCACTGCCTCAACAACCTCCTAACAACTTCCCACTGTTAAAGAATGAAACGCATTCAGGCACGTGTCCTTTTGAATTCACTAACACTTATACATGAATAGTGTTTTTATATTTGAGATACAATGCAAAATAAATTAATACCGGCTTATATTTTATTCATAAATCCTGGTCTGTGCATCCTTGAGTTGGTAATGTAATTGATTCTCACCAGAACAAAACGTTGCAGGCTGTTTGAGTATAATAATTCACACTTGGATTCACTGCACTAACAACAAGAATAGAAAATAGTGCCGGGCGTTTTTACACTCAAAACAATCCACTGACCTGACAGCAATGCATCTCCTCGACAGTGTGGAAGGATATGGGTACAGGGGGCTCTCGCCATGGCAACCAAGGTTTGGCTCCCAGCCAAGGTGCACTGCTTTCCTCTGATATGACCTTCACTTGCCATTCTCTCTATTTCCTCATAGAATCGCCCCTTTTCTTTCTATCCTTTGACATGTCTATTCATGTATAATACCGTATGTTATAATTAACAGACCTGACTGTAAGATACAAGCATTCATTTCTAAAGGTTTATTTGTTTCAGTTAGTGGCTGACAATCTGACCATGGAGGCAACGCAAATTGCTAACAACTTCCAATGATTTCCATCAATATTTGAATCGATCAACATGACAAAGAGTCTATTCTATTTTAACCTCAATTCCGCACAATACATGAACCAAATGATGGAACATAATGAACATGTATAGAGGATGTTAGTCTAGAGAGGGTTTTGGAGCAAGCCACTGGCTGCTGCCTTGAGCATGTGGTGATGGTGTTCACCCGAGCTCTGAATTGATTAATCCGAAAAACCCATTGGCCCAGTGTCTCGGCCCAGTGTCCCCAGTGCTTGCCTGAGGTCAGTGTGTGTGTGTGTGCGTGGTGCCCTTGATAAATTGTGTCACACACTCTGCTTGATGCCGTCTCCGCCCACCTCGGTGTATTGAGCATTTCACTGGAAAAAACAAATGTCCCGGGAGGACAGGGAAATAGTGGCACTCGATGTGGCATTTGATTGCAGTCAAGTGTGTCGCCCCGCCGGTCTTTCCATGTTTGATTTGTTTTGTGGATGACATGAAGGATATTTTGTTTAGCGTGTTTAGTCAGAGACTATAAATGGTATTGCCAACCCTGGCTTGTTTTACGGATGGATTGATGGCCTCTTTATTAGGCCTTAAGCAGTTGCAGCACTTAGTCTAGCCTATAGTGTATGATTTACTATATTTTTTTATTTAACCTTTATTCTACTTGGCAAGTATATATATTTTTTTACTTTAGTTTATTTAGTAAATATTTTCTTAAAACTGCATTGTTGGTTAATGGCATGTAAGTAAGCATTTCACTGTCAAATGCTTACTTTACAAGCCCTTAACCAACAATGCAGGCGCATGTGACAAATAACATTTTATTTGTTGCAGGAAAGTTTGCAGGAATTTGAAAACGTGGAGTGTATTTTAGGCTTCTGAAATTCCAGACTAGATTTTTCCCTACAAAAATGTCAATTATAATCCACATAATAATTCACATTTCCTGTTGATGCAGGATTATTTTCCTGCTCTGGCGGGATCCTACATCTGTATGTGATTTGTGACAGACTCTCTCTACCCAAAATGCATTTCAAAGTGCCCTAATAAAGCCGTACCAATCTGTCCCACTTTGTCTGCCCGAGACGCCCCCAATTTGGCTTTGACGAGCTCGTAAATCTGGATCCCCAGAGCCATGGGAGTGTGTGGTTAGTACGACTCCATGATGGAGGGAGGGAGTCTGTTAAAGGATGATCAGATAGCTTTACTGGAGAGGAGGGAGTTTCGGCCTTGTTATTGACCTGATTTACCCACGCTCCCCTGGGTGTCGTCTCCTCTCCTCTCACCACCTTCCCACTCGTGATAATTCTACACCGTCTGCCCCTCTGTGTTTAAGCACAGCCAAGCAACAGTGTGTGTGGGAGATAGAGCCATGGGCATTTGAAATAATTGTACCATTTGAATAATATCATGATAATTTAGGATATATGGATAGTCGACATGTTTTATTTAAACTTTGTTTAAACTTGGATACTTGTTTGCTGCGCAGCCTGCACACTAAGCAAGGCGGGGGATGGACAGAGGCCGGTGGTGTGTGTGACCATAGAAATAGAATGAATAGAACGGTCTTGGAACGTCTATCCCTGGCAATTTGACTGGTAAACTCATGGGAACACGATGCAATAATTCCCATTGTAATGTAGAATGTTCATTCAAATGATGTTAGCCAGAGACATATACAGTGAGCTACAAAAGTATCCATAGGTTTCACCTCCGTCACTCGGTCGCGTCATACCATTGTTATGCGCCATAGTGGTGCCCGAAATTGGTGATAAACCTAGACCTTCTGGACGGAGGCTAATTACTGTTTCGTCTAAATTACACTATATTGCCTGGAAATACGATGACATTGCTAAAGTAGTCAAGTGTTCAGTAGGATACTACTTTGCCAGCATTATAATTTCATCAAATTTACTTTAGACAGTTGGCAATGTTGTCATTAACTAACAAAGTTCATCAAAACAGCTAGCAATGCCAACGTTAGCTAGCTAAAATCCATCCCCATTCTTTTGTTTTTCTACTAGTTATTTGCCTCCTTTTGAATGTCATCGTATTTCCAAGCCACTGTAATGCATTTTTGATAATCTTCATCAGCGCTCATTGACGATGCATTGAGTAGAATGCTCAGTCCAAAATATTGTGACGAATTGTAACTTTCGCAATTTTTGTTGTTGTTTTGGCTCTGTACTCCAGCACTTTGGATTGGAAACTATACAATGACTATGAGGTTAAAATGCAGACAGTCAGCTATAATTTGTGGGTATTTTCATCCATATCGGGTGAACTGTTTAGAAATTACAGCACATTTTGTACATAGTCCTCCCATTTTAGGGGACCAAAACGATTGGGACAAATACACTTTTAAATTTTTAATTTTTAATTTAACCAGGTAAGCTAGTCATTTGCAACTGCGACCTGGCCAAGATAATGGTGCAAATTATGGTGGAAAATAAGTATTTGGTCACCTACAAACAAGCAAGATTTCTGACTCTGACAGACCTGTAACTTCTTCTTTAAGAGGCTCCTCTGTCCTCCACTTGTTACCTGTATTAATGGCACCTGTTTGAACGTGTTATCAGTATAAAAGACACCTGTCCACAACCTCAAACAGTCACACTCCATACTCCACTATGGCCAAGACCAAAGAGCTGTCAAAGGACACCAGAAACAAAATTGTAGACCTGCACCAGGCTGGGAAGACTGAATCTGCAATAGGTAAGCAGCTTGGTTTGAAGAAATCAAATGTGGGAGCAATTATTAGGAATTGGAAGACATACAAGACCACTGATAATCTCTCTCGATTTGGGGCTCCACGCAAGATCTCACCCCGTGGGGTCAAAATGATCACAAGAACGGTGAGAAAAAATCCCAGAACCACACAGGGGAACCTAGTGAATGACCTGCAGAGAGCTGGGACCAAAGTAACAAAGCCTACCATCACACACTACGCCGCCAGGGGCTCAAATCCTGCAGTGCCAGACATGTCCCCCTGCTTAAGCCAGTACATGTCCAGGCCCGTCTGAAGTTTGCTAGAGAGCATTTGGATGATCCAGAAGAAGATTGGGAGAATGTCATATGGTCAGATGAAACCAAAATATAACTTTTTGGTAAAAACTCAACTCGTCGTGTTTGGAGGACAAAGAATGCTGAGTTGCATCCAAAGAACACCATACCTACTGTGAAGCATGGGGGTGGAAACATCATGCTTTGGGGCTGTTTTTCTGCAAAGGGACCAGGACAACTAATCCGTGTAAAGGAAAGAATGAATGGGGCCATGTATCGTGAGATTTTGAGTGAAAACCTCCTTCCATCAGCAAGGGCATTGAAGATGAAACGTGGCTGAGTCTTTCAGCATGACAATGATCCCAAACACACCGCCCGGGCAACGAAGGAGTGGCTTCGTAAGAAGCATTTCAAGGTCCTGGAGTGGCCTAGCCAGTCTCCAGATCTCAACCCCATAGAAAATCTTTGGAGGGAGTTGAAAGTCTGTGTTGCCCAGTAACAGCCCCAAAACATCACTGCTCTAGAGGAGATCTGCATGGAGGAATGGACCAAAATACCAACAACAGTGTGTAAACCTTGTGAAGACATACAGAAAACGTTTGACCTCTGTCATTGCCAACAAAGGGTATATAACAAAGTATTGAGAAACTTTTGTTATTGACCAAATACTTATTTTCCACCAGAATTTGCAAATAAATTCAAAATATTCTAAATTCTAAATACTTTTTTGCCCCACTGTACAACAACACAGAGTTACACATGGAATGAACAAAACATACAGTAGAAAAAAAGAAAACAAAGTCTGTATACGGTTAGTGCAAATTAGGTCAAATAAGGGAGTTACGGCAATAAATAGCCCATGGTGGTGAAGTAATTACAATATGGCAATTAAACACTGGAATGGTAGATGTGCAAAAGATGGATGTGCAAGTAGAGATACTGTGGTGCAAAAGGAGCTAAATAAATAAATACAGTATGGGGATGAGGTAGATAGATGGGCTGTATACAGATGGGCTATGAACAGGTACAGAGATCTGTGAGCTGCTCTGACAGCTGGTTCTTAAAGCTAGTGAGGGAGATGGGAATCTCCAGCTTCAGTGATTTTTGCAGTTCGTTCCAGTCAGTAGCAGCAGAGAACTGGAAGGAAAGGCGACCAAAGGAATTGGCTTTGGGGGTAACCAGTGAGATATACCTTCTGGAGCGCGTGCTACGAGTGGATGCTGCTATGGTGACCAGCGAGCTGAGATAGGGCGGGGCTTTACCTAGAAGAGACTTGCCGATAACCTGTAGCCAGTGGGTTTGGCGACGAGTATGAAGTGAGGGCCAGCCAACGAGAGCATACAGGTCGCAGTGGTGAGTAGTGTATGGGGCTTTGGTGGCAAAACGGATGGCACTGTGATAGACTACATCCAGTTTACTGAGTAGAGTGTTGGAGGCTATTTTATAGATGACATCGCCAAAGTCAAGGATCGGTAGGATGGTCAGTTTTACGAGGGTATGTTTGGCAGCATGAGTGAAGGAAGCTTTGTTGCGAAATATGAAGCCGATTCTAGATTTCATTTTTGATTGGAGATGCTTAATGTGAGTCTGGAAGGAGAGTTTACAGTCTAGCCAGACACCTAGGTATTTGTAGTTATCCACATATTCTCAATCACAGCCGTCCAGAGTAGTGATGCTGGATGGGCGGGCAGGTGCGGGCAATGATCGGTTGAATAGCATGCATTTAGTTTTATTTGCTTTTAAGAGCAGTTGGAGGCCACGGAAGGAGAGTTGTATGGAATTGAAGCTCGTCTGGAAATTAGTTAACACAGTGTCCAAAGAAGGGCCAGAAGTATACAGAATGGTGTCGTCTGCGTAGAGGTGGATCAGAGAATCGCCAGCAGCAAGAGCGACATCATTTATGTATACAGAGAAGAGAGTCGGCCCGAGAATTTAACCCTGTGGCACCCCCATAGAGACTGCCAGAGGTCCAGACAACAGGCCCTCCGATTTGACACACTGAACTCTGTCTGCAAAGTAGTTGGTGAACCAGGCGAGGCAATCATTTGAGAAACCAAGGCTGTTGAGTCTGCCAATAAGAATGTGGTGATTGACAGAGTCGAAAGCAATGGCCAGGTCGATCAATACAGCTGCACAGTAATGTCTCTTGTATCGATGGCGGTTATGATATTGTTTAGGACCTTGAGCGTGGCTGAGGTGCACCCATGACCAGCTCGGAAACCAGATTGCATTGCAGAGAAGGTACGATGTGATTCAAAATGGTCAGTAATCTGTTTGTTAACTTGGCTTTCGAAGACCTTAGAGATGCAGGGTAGGATAGATATAGGTCTGTAGCAGTTTGGGTCTAGAGTGTGTCCCCCTTTTGAAGAGGGGGATGACCGCGGCAGCTTTCCAATCTTTGGGAATCTCAGACGATACGAAAGAGAGGTTGAACAGTATACACTTACAGTATATGTGTATTAAAGTTTTAGTATTTGGTCCCATATTCCTAGCACACAATGATTACATCAAGCTTGCGACTCTACAAACCTGCTCGATGTATTTGCTGTTTGTTTTGGTTATGTTTCAGATTATTTTGTGCCCAATAGAAATTAATGGTAAATAATGTATTGTCATTCTGGAGTCACTTTTATTGTAAATGAGAATAGAATATGTTTCTAAACAATTCTACATTAATGTGGATGCTACCATGATTACAGATAGTCCTGACTGAATCGTCAATAATGATGAGTGAGAAAGTTACAGATGCACAAATATCATAACCGAGGTCCAGATCTGGGGAAAGGTACCTAAACATTTCTGCAGCAGTGAAGGTCCCCAAGAACACAGTGGCCTCCATCATTCTTAAATGGCAGAAGCTTGGAACCACCAAGACTCTTCCTAGAGCTGGCTGCCCGGCCGAACTGAGCAATCGGGGGAGAAGGGCCTTCATCAGGGAGGTGACCAAGAACACGATGGTCACTCTGACAGAGCTCCGGAGTTCCTCTGTGGAAATGGGAGAACCTTCCAGAAGGACAACCATCTCTGCAGCATTACACCAATCAGGCCTTTATGGTAGAGTGGCCAGACGGAAGCCACTCCCCAGTAAAAGGTACATGACAGCCGGCTTGGTGTTTACCAAAAGGCACCTAAAGGACTCTCAGACCATGAGAAACAAGATTCTCTGTTCTGATGAAACCAATATTTAACTATTTGTCCTGAATGCTAAGCGTCACATCTGGAGGAAACCTGACACCATCCCTATGGTGAAGCGTAGTGGCAACATCATGCCGTGGGAATGTTTTTCAGGGACTGGGAGACTATTCAGGATCGAGGGAAAGATGAATGGAGCAAAGTACAGAGAGATCCTTGATGAAAACCTGCTCTAGAGTGCTCAGGACCTCAGACTGGGGCAACGGTTCACCTTCCAACAGGACAATGACCCTAAGTACACAGCCAATACAATGCAATAGTGGCTTCGGGACAAGTCTCTGAATGTCTTTAAGTGGCCCAACCAGAGTCCGGACTTGAACCCAATCGAACATCTCTGGAGAGACCTGAAAATAGATGTGCAGCGACTCCTCCATTCAACCTGACAGAGCTTGAGAGGATCTGCAGAGAAGAATGGGAGAAACTCCCCAAATACACATGTGTAATCGCTGCCAAAGGTGCTTCAACAAAGTACTGAGTAAAGGGTATGAATACTTATGTAAATGTGATATTAATTTTTGTTGTTGTCTAAAAACCAGTTTTTGCTTTTGTAATTATTGTGTGTGGATTGATGGGGGGGGGGACAATGTAATCCATTTTAGAATAAGGCTGTAATGTAATAAAATGTGGATGAAGCCTGAAAATATAAACGCAACGTGCAACAATTTCAAAGATTTTGCTGAGTTACAGTTCATATAAGGAAATCATTCAATTGAAATACATTTGTTAGGCCCTAATCTATGAATTTCACATGGGTGGGCCTGGGAGGGCGTAGGCTCATCCACTGGGGAGCCAGGCCCAGCCAATCAGACTGAGTTTATCCCCACAAAAAGGCTTTATTACAGACAGAAATACTCCTCAGCACCCCGCCCTCCCCACTCTGTTGTCAGGCCGGTTGGATGTACTGCCAAATTCTCTAAAACGACGTTGGAGGCAGCTTACGGTAGAGGAATTAACATAAAATGATCTGGCAACAGTTCTGGTGGACATTCCTGCAGTCAGCATGCCAATTGCACACTCCCTTAAAACTTATAGACATATTTGACATTGTGTTGTGTGACAAAACTGCACATTTTTTTGTGGCCTTTTATTGTCCTCAGCACAAGGTGCACCTGTGTAATGATCATGCTGTTTATTCAGCTTCTTGATATGCCACACCTGTCAGGTGGATGGATTATCTTGACACAATATAAAATGTTCACTAACAGGGATGTAAACACATTTGTGCACAACATTTGAGAGAAATGAGCTTTTTGTGTGTATGGAACGTTTCTGTGATCTTTTATTTCAGCTCATGAAACATGAGACAAGCACTTTACATGTAGCGTTTTTGTTCAGTGTAGGAGCAGATCTATGGGATCAATATCATGCCAAATGTATTCACAAATGTAAATAACCAATCCACAAATGTAAATCACCAATCCACAAATGTAAATAGCTTTCCACAAATGCAATTCACTATCCACAAACAAACACCTTTTGATTTGTATTTGTAAATCAATATATTGCATTTAAAACCTTTTTTATAACTGCAGACATGCAGGTCATTTCCAAGGGCCGTAAGTAAAATGACTGCCATAAAGAAAGCAATTTGTATTCGGAGAAAAAATAGTTGATCCCATTGATGCTGTTGACCCGGGTCACTTGTTGCTGCGGAAAAGGAGGCGGTCAAAGGGGGTGAGTGTAACCGGTGTGAAATGGCTAATTAGTTGATGCGCGCTAATAGCGTTTCAATCGGTGACGTCACTCGTTCTGAGACCTTGAAGTAAACTCAGCAAAAAAATAAATGTCTCTTTTTCAGGACCCTGTCTTATAAAGATAATTCGTAAAAATCCAAATAACTTCCAAGATTTCATTGTAAAGGGTTTAAACACTGTTTCCCATGCTTGTTCAATGAACCATAAACAATTAATGAATATGCACCAGTGGAACGGTCGTTAAGACACTAACAGCTTACAGACGGTAGACAATTAAGGTCACAGTTATGAAAACTTAGGACACCTACGAGCTCTTTCTACTGACTCTGGAAAAACACCAAAAGAAAGATGCCCAGGGTCCTTGCTCATCTGCGTGAACATGCCTTAGGCATGCTGCAAGGAGGCATGAGGACTGCAGATGTGGTCAGGGCAATACATTGCAATGTCCATACTGTGAGACGCCTATGACAGGCTTCCTGCAGGCTCATCTCTTCCGTCCTCCATTATTTATGAGTACGCTAGGGCAGCGAAATGGAGGGGCAAAGGGGAGTTTGAGGTCATCAGTGAGGGACAGTTCACTCTTGACTGTCCTTCATTTATCTCTGTGTGATTGATCCACTAGACTAGAGATGGCCTCTGAATGGACCGTAGTGTTACTGTAGCTGTGGTGAAAATTTAAAGTAGATTAGATTAGATTTTGGATACTTAAGACATCTTTTTGGCATTGAATTCTGTGTATTTGTACTTTGTAGGTTAAATGAATAAAAGCAAACACGCAGAAATCAATGGTGTTTAGCTACAGTTGAAGTCGGAAGTTTACATACACCTGAGCCAAATACATTTAAACTCAGTTTTTCACAATTCCTGACATTTAATCCTAGTACAAATTCACTGTCTTGGGTCAGTTAGGATCACCACATTATTTTAAGAATGTGAAATGTCAGAATAATAGTAGAGAGAATTATTTATTTCAGCTTTTGTTTCTTTCATCACATTCCCAGTGGGTCAGAAGTTTACATACACTTAATTAGTATTTGGCAGAATTGCCTTTAAATTGTTTAACTTGGGTCAAATGTTTCGGGTAGTCTTCCACAAGCTTCCCACGATAATTTGGGTGAATTTTGTCCCATTACTCCTGACAGAGCTGGTGTAACTGAGTCAGGTTTGTAGGCCTCCTTGCTTGCACATGCTTTTTCAGTTCTGCCCACACATTTTCTATAGGATTGAGGTCAGGGCTTTGTGATGGCCACTCCAATACCTTGACTTTGTTGTCCTTAAGCCATTTTGCCACAACTTTGGAAGTATGCTTGGGGTTATTGTCCATTTGGAAGACCCATTTGCGACCAAGCTTTAACTTCCTGACTGATGTCTTGCGATGTTGCTTCAATATATCCACATCATTTTCCTTTCTCATGTTGCACCCCTGTAACCGAGGAGGATAACACAAGCACAGAAATGCCGGTGGATGAACTCACCCAACCACAGAGACCTCTAAAAGAGGAAAAGATCAAAGGGCACAGACCGAGTGTGAAGTGGCCCAAAGCTGTTGAAAAGAGAGTTTGGGAAACAATCAACAACGACCTGACAAACTAAGAAATAAACCTCCCATGCCACTCTGTCAACATCACGGTAAATCTCATGCGAGTGCATTCCATCTATTGGCACAATGGACAGTTTTTAACATCTCGTTTTATGATTCTGTACCCCCACAACATGATGCTGCCACCCCCGTGCTTCATGGTTGGGAGGGTGTTCTTCAGCTTGCAAGCCTCCCCTTTCTCCTCCAAACATAACGATGGTCATTATGGCCAAACAGTTCTATTTTTGTTTCATCAGACCAGAGGACATTTCTCCAAAAAGTACAATCTTTGTCCCCATGTGCAGTTGCAAACCGTAGTCTGGCTTTTTTATGGCGGTTTTGGAGCAGTGACTTCTTCCTTGCTGAGCGGCCTTTCAGGTTATGTCAATATATGACTCGTTTTTACTGTGGATATAGATACTTTTGTACCGGTTTCCTCCAGCATCTTCACAAGGTCCTTTGCTGTTGTTCTGGGATTGATTTGCACTTTTCGCACCAAAGTCTCTAGGAGACAGAACGCGTCTCCTTCATGAGCGGTATGATGGCTGTGTGGTCCCATGGTGTTTATACTTGTTTACTATTGTTTGTACAGATGAACATGGTACCTTCAGGCGTTTGGAAATTGCTCCCAAGGATGAACCAGACTTGTGGAGGTCTACAATTTTTTTTGCTGATTTCTTTAGATTTTCCCATGATGTCAAGCAAAGAGGCACTGCGTTTGAAGGTAGGCCTTGAAATACATCCATAGGTACACCTCCAATTGACTCAAATTATGTCAATTAGCCTATCAGAAGCTTCTAAAGCCATGACATCGTTTTTTGTTTAAAGGCACAGTCATCTGTGTATGTTAACTTCTGACCCACTGGAATTGTGATGAAGTGAAATAATCTGTCTGTTAACAATTGTTGGAAAAATTACTTGTCATGGACAAAGTAGATATCTTAACAGACTTGCTTTAACTATAGTTTGTGAACAAGAGATTTGTGGAGTGGTTGAAAACCAAGTTTTAATGACTCCAACCCGAGTGTATGTAGACTTCCGATTTCAACTGTATATTTAATAACCACATAATCAACCTCCCCAGGTGAAACACTTCCCCAATATTTAATATGCTAATGTCAGAGACTATTTTTCAAATCAACCACCGCCAAACATACATACGTTAAGGAATCAAATATTCATGATCTGCAGAATTACAGCATATTAGAATTCATGTACTGTGTGACTAAGACTGATGCGTTACCATTGATATACAGTATATGAATCATATGACTGCAACATTAATGAGTTGCGCTTGAGTGTCAACATCAAACACAATTGAGACTGTCAGCACTGTATAGGGTCTTTGTTGTTTACAGTAAGTTAAATAGACTGGTACGGGTCTATGAATCAATATGAAGTCAAAAAGGAGCATATGGCAATGGTTTTAGTGAGGAAGGAGCAGGAGACATGTCTCCCTGGGGTCCCACTACCATTTATTATTCATGTTTTCTGGGGGGTGTTCCGGAGCGGTTGATAGGGTGGGGGTGTAACTGAAAGTTTGGTTACACCGGCTCAGAGCATTCTTTTCAATACGAGTCCAACACACATGCTGTTCAGATTTACAGTAACATTTTATGATGTGAATCTTTGTTTTGGCTTTCTTGCTTCAGATCATAAAAATGTACATACCAGTTATTTTAGGCATTATTTTCGATAAGACTCCCAACATACACGCTGTTCCGATTTACAGTTACTAACATGAATGTGTCATTGAATTATGTGAATCTTTTGGTCTGTCTTGCTCGAGTTGAACGTACTGTATCTCATTTGAAATGTGTCCGAGAAAATGTTGCTCAAATATAGGCTGCCTTCATTTATACGTTTTTGTTATATTAACAGTGTGTTTCATACTCTAGACACACATCCTGTTAAACTAATAGTTGTTATTGGGAGGTACAGGATCCATAGAGGCTTACTCATTCCCACTGTGTTAACCTATCCATTCTCTTCACCAGGTATGGCGCGGTACCATAGCCAGGATGCGTTACCGGCGCATGCGAGCCGCCCTCATCATCCTGCGGGCCTACCAGCACTACAAGGTCAAGTCCTACATCAAGGACGTCAACCGCAAATTCAAGAACGTGCGCTCCATGAAGGACCATGGCAAGCACGTCAAGTGGCCCACGCCGCCCAAAGTCCTGCGGAAGTTTGAAGAGGCGCTACGGAGCATCTACAACAGGTAAACAAAGTGTCACGCGTGCACACACACACACAAACACAAGGGGTTGTAGTATGAGTAATCCCACCTCTGTTTGGGTAAAACATCAACCCTTGAACACGATGCACTGTAAGCCCTTCCATCAGTATTATCTGTGTAGTACGAGTTGTGTGGAGTGTACAGTTTTCTACTCCAACTGGTTTCCTTTGAAGGTTTTTACCCATGTGTCTTCCAGCCTCAGGTCTGTGGTGGACATAGATTTTTCCCCCATCAAAGCCTCGTTCAATACTTTCATCCGGAGAAAGTGAAATTTCACACTTGATGCTTTGAAAGTACAGTTTAAAGGCAGGATGTTTCATGTCAGAGAGAGTGCAGCCCCCCCCCCCCCCCCCCCAAATCCCTGTTATGCAGTATCATCACGTCAGAAATAGCCAATCATGTTATCAAGACCATAGACTCTACAGTGTCAGAGTCTATCTTGGCTCCATTGCTATTCCTGTGGGTGTTTCCATGCTGCTCTAGGTGGTGGGCGTGGACTCTGATCAAAGACCTGACTCCAGAGGAGAAACTGCAGATCAGGGCCAAGGTGGCCACCCTGGAGGCCCTCAAGGGCCAGAGACCTGACCTGGGGCTGCAAAGGACCTGGGAGGGCAACTACCTGGTGAGTTGGATTGGCTAGGGGGGTTCTGACACTTGCTCTGAGCTCCTCAAAGGGAGAGGTTAGAGGTTGATATGTGTGTGTTTCTGATGTTGTTTTACATTTTTATATAGTTGTAAATGTGTGTGCGTTTTTTGTCGGTGGTGCAGTAGGGGAGGGGGGGGTGCGACGTGTGTGTGTTGTTGAACTAAATTTTTATGGAAAGTGTTTTTTCTTTGTAGAGGAGTTGATCTTAATGACAGTCTTTGTCTCTCTCTCTGTGTGTGTATGTGTGTTTTCAGAAGCGAGACAGTCCTGACACAGCATCCTCCTTCACCTTGGTGTCCTGTGAGTTGCAGCGTAAGGACAAGTTCATGAGAGTGCTCTTCTCCTGCAACGTGCGCAAGGTACATTAGGGTTGGGGACTATTACCTAACCCAAACCCTATACCACACAGGTGGACACATACACCATACACAGAATAGAGAATACGATCACATCTATTGCGCACACACCCTACACACACAGGGGCAGACTGGGACCAGAAATCGGCCCTGACATTTTTAACACACCAGACAATTATTTTCCTTGAGGCCCCAGAAAATTCTAATTTTGCGGAGAAAAAAAAATTACAATAAAATTTAAAAAAATGGACCAGCCATCTGGCATTTGCCCAACATGCCAGATGGCCAGTCTGCCCCTGCACACACACACACATTCTCACCCAACTGTCCCTGAGTTTAGCCAACTCCCAGTTGTGTGTGTTGGCTGTGTGTGTGGGGTCTCCTGTGGGGTGACGGATAAGGGTCTTTGTGTATCCCAGATCAACCGTTTCCACAAGGCAGAGGACCGGGCCGTCCTCATCACAGACCGCCACCTATACAAGATGGACCCCCTCAAGCAGTACAAGCCCATGAAGAGCATCCCCCTCTACAATGTAAGAGCACCTCCCCTGTGTGGTTAATATAGTGTATTGTGTAGTTTAAATTAATGGACATCTTACTAGCTGTGGCTCTAAACAGTCTAAAGGGTCTCTCAAAATCATTCTCAATTGATAATTGATTAATAGCATGATTTGTGGAACAGGAAATGAAACACTATGTAGAGATAATGGAATAATTGCCCTTTTCACGTCTCCGTAGACTGATTTAAAGGAGATGAAATGGAATTTAGTTTTGTTTGAACTAATCGTAATTGTTATCAACTCTCGTCTTAGAGATGATCTTATCATACTACGTACGGAGACTGTTATTTGTCGCTAAGGCAACAAGGTTTAAATGTACAACTCTTCCCATCCTTTATCCACTGCATTAATGTTGTGTTCAAAAAAAAAACGTTCTCACTGATTTGGTGGACGATAAGGCACACAGATCCTATGATCCTTGTTTCCCGTGGTTAAGTCCTCTGGGTTCTTTTTAGATTTACAGCAGCACGTCCCTGCTATTGATTTATTTTTTCATGGCTTTTCATCACAACTCTGTTTATGTAACCTACAGTACACCTGAATTTGAACCTCTCGTTTTCAAGTAGTCAAAGTGCGTCCCAAAGTATAATCTCTAGTATTGCAGTACATGCGGCTTATATCTTGAAAGTTGACCTTGTGGATAAAGAGCAGAAAGGGGGAAAGAAAAGGAGGAAGAAACAGCGAGTGAGATGGGGGGGTGAATGAAAGAGAGGCTGAGGAGTGAGAGAGGTAGTGGTAGCGAGGCAGAGGGGGGAAGAAAGGGAGAAGGTAGAAAGAGAGAAAAAAGGAGAGAGAGAGAGGGGGGCCAGATATCCCCTCCGTTCTTTTGATAAGGAAGCACAGTGTTCAATCTGACAAACTGTCAGGAAAGAATTATAGGACAAACACCCCGGTCTTATCGTTGCATCTGTAATGGAAATGAGAAATGGAAAAGCAGGGCTAGGAGAAGAATAGTGCTGCCTGAAGGGCTATCGGCTATTGTTTACACACACACACACACACACACACACACACACACACACACACACACACACACGAGAGCCCGGAGAGGGAAGGCTGTGTGTTGGACACTCAGTCTAATGCAGAAGACAGAATCATCAGTATTGTTAAATGGTGCAGACTTGGAGATATAGACTGAGTGTACAAAACATTAGGAACTCTTTCCATGACATAGACTGATCAGGTGAACGCTATGATCCTTTATTGAGCTCACGTGTTAAATCCACTCCGATCAGTGTAGATGAAGGGAGGAGACGGGTTAAAGAAGCATTTTTAAGCCTTGAGTGGATTGTGTGTGTGTGTGTGTGTGTGTGTGTGTGTGTGTGTGTCATTCAGGGGGTAAATGAAAAACATGTAAGTGCCTTTGAATGGGGTATGGTAGTAGGTGCCAGGCGCACCGGTTTGAGTTAGTCAAGAACTGCAATGTTGCTGAGTTTCCTGTGTGTCGAGAATGGTCCACCACCCAAAGGACTTCCAGCCAACTTGACACAACTGTGGGAAGCATTGGAGTCAACATGGGCCATCATCCCTGTGGAACGCTTTCGACACCTTGTAGAGTTAAATTGAATTGAGGCTGTTCTTGAGGGGAAAAGGGGGTGCTGAGAAGGTGTTCCTAATGTTTTGTACACTCACTGTATAACAAGACGTACGCAGAGGGGTAGAGAATGACATAACACACAATACAGACAGTATAGAACATTGTGTATAGTTACATGTATGACATCATGTATTGTAACTAACACACACACCACACACAACATATTACATGTGTGCCATGTTTTATGACTTTACGATAGGTCATACATTCCTGGCAGAGACTCTCTCCCCTGGTCATGCAGAAAGAGAGGGGAAATAAACCTATGGAACAAAGAGCTTCTCTTTGTTCAACTCCCAATCCCCAAAATTGGAGGATTAAACAATATTTATATTTTTCAGAATGTGGGAATGGTCCGTGGGTATTTTAAAGAACAATCCTGTCGAAGTTGCACAGAATAACGGTAGCTTTGGAAGTGTACATTTCTCAGTTATTGGTTTTCTACCTGAATGTTGTGTAAAATATATGATTAAATATGAAACTATTTGTGTCATGTTGGCTTTCTAAATTAGATACTTGTTTAGTTTTAACTAGTCAGGGGCCACACCCCCGTGAGCCCAGACATTATGTCGGCGTCATGGACCGCCCTTTTCTCAGAAGTGTATAAAACCCACGAAATGTACATAAGACCAGTCAGCGTGCAGCAGTGGCTACATGGCTGACAAATGGTTTAAAACTACAAGACCAGTGTTGGCCACACGGCTGGAAATGGTTAAACTCTGAGACTCTCGATCACTACAGAATAAGAGCAAGGAAGGGCATTGTGACTTCTGGGGAAGTTAACTAGAGACTCTCTGATGAACTGAATTCCAACAGAGAAGACAAAACGACATACGGGCATAAATATATACATTGCAATTATTCTCGAATGAGCGGCCGTTAATGTGCAAAAGATTAGCATTTCAATTAATATAATTATAGACTGTGTGTAGTGAATCCATTTGGTATTTTCTCCTCTTTCTCAATCCCCACCCCTTTCCTTTGTCTACCAAGCCTTCATATCGGCTTCGTCCGCTAGGGACTTTTTCTTTGTATCATGTAGTAACCCAAATATCTAAAGTTTGTATGTTTAATATAATTCTGTGTCATTATTTAGTTAGTTAGTAAATAAATAATTAAGCCAATTTGTATATCGCTGATTCATGATTTAGGCCAGGGTTTGTGCAGATATCCAAGAGTTTGCTGGTGAGGTAATAATAATACCGTAATTGCTGGACTATAAGCCGCTACTTTATTCCCACACTTTGAACCTCGCGGTTTATACAATGACGCGGCTAATTTATGGATTTTTCCTGCTTTCGCAAGATTCATGCCGCCGCCAAAAAACAGCACCGTCACATAATGTGACGTAAATCGAGCGCGCTCAAACTTCCCATCATTCTGATTACGGTAGTAATTTTGTCACCCTCATCATGGTAAAGACACGGAGAAATGCATATGATGCAGCTTTCAAGTTGAAGGCGATCGATCTGGACATCAGCGTAAATCGTGCATTTAAGGTGGCGCTCCGTGTTCAGTGGGAGGCTTGGATGACAAGTGGGGAGAAATCCTTCACTAAAACGGGCCGCATGCGAAGAGCAACTTATGGTCAAGTCTGCCAGTGGGTCCTGACAGCGTGGAGCATTGTCAAAAAATCCACTATCATCAACGGGTTTCGAAAGGCTGGACTGCTGCGTGTTGAAGGGGCAGCATGAGCTCAGCGGGGTATTTGCCTCCGGATGAAAGAGACGAGAGCGACAATGAAAACGATCCAACATCGGATGAAGCAATTCTGAGGCTATTCAACTCCGACACCGAAGGAGATGACTTCAGTGGTTTCAGTGCACAGGAGGAGTCTTGGTAGGCTACTGTTTTAATTTTTGTTACAAGCCGTGTTTCGTTAAAGCCTATTTATTTTTGTTACAAGCCGTGTTTCGTTTAAAGGCTGTGTAAAGTTAATTTGTTTCAATGTACCGGTAGGCACCTGCGGCTTATAGACATGTGCGGCGTATTTATGTACAAAATACATATTTTTTAATAATTCAGTGGGTGCGGTTTATATTCAGGTGCGCTTAATAGTCCAGCAATTACGGTACATTAATGAGAATGACTAATCGATACGATATGAAAATATCTGAAGAGTTATATTCGGGAAATTGACACTCTATAAACAACATTTTCCCGTGGTGTGCCCCGACTTCATAGTTAATCAAAGTTACATGATTAGTTTAATCGCGTAATTAAATGACTCACGGAGAATTGATTTGCTAAAATAAGTTTTCACATTTAATAATAGTCACAGACACGACACCATCATATTGTAACTGCATCCCACCATACGCATGATGAAATAATCAATTATACTAAATGTCATCAAATCAAACATTATTGGTCACATGCACATGGTTAGCAGATGTTATTGGTCACATGCACATGGTTAGCAGATGTTATTGGTCACATGCACATGGTTAGCAGATGTTATTGGTCACATGCACATGGTTAGCAGATGTTATTCCGAGTGTAGCTTGTGCTTCTAGTTCCGACAGTGCAGCAATATCTAACAAGGAATATCTAACAAGTAATACCTAACAATTCGACAACAAATACCTAACACACACAAATCTAAGTAAAGGAATAGAATAAGAATATATTAATATAAATATATGGATGAACAATGTCAGAGCGGCATAGACTAAAATCCAATAGATAGTATAGAATACAGTATATACAAATGAGATGAGTAATGAAAGATATGTAAACATTATTAAAGTGGCATTATTAAAGTGACTAGTGTTCCATTTATTAAAGTGGCCAGTGATTTCAAGTCTGTATGTAGGCAGCAGCAGTCTGTGCTAGTGATGGCTGTTTAACAGTCTGATGGCCTTGAGATAGGGGTGAGAGAACTGGTCAAGGTGAGCGAGTCGATGAAGATGGAGACGTATCGTTGCTAGGGGAGCCGGTGAGGCATGAGCAGGAGCCATTGATTACTGGAATGTCGGATGGAGGGGAAAGGCAGTTAACGCCTGTTGATTAGCAAGCCAGCAACGTTGCTACCCTACTAAACCTTGGCTACCCTTCTGCTTATTTTCTACCCCTGCTGGAACCAAAGGCATTGATTCCATCCCAAATGGCACCCTATTCCCTATATAGTCCATAGGGCTCTGGTCAAAGGTGGTGCACTACGTAGGGAATAGGATGCCATTTGAGACGCAACCTCTATACCAGACACCATCCTTTGCTATCTACCTCTGCCGCTGTCATGCCAACTTTGCAATAGACGTAGTTGTCATGGCGATTGTGCGGGAGGGCAGATCAGCTGATGTCTGGTATTGTTCAGGCATGTTCACAAATCACCTGGCTGCAACGTGTGCTGTCCACTTTCCAATAAAGCTTTTTGGTCTTTCCTCTGTCACTCTATTTCACTATTTCTATTCCTGAATCTTACTCCCTCTCTCCATTTCTCCAACCATGCGTTCTTTCCCTTGATTCCTTCTCTCCTAGATAGAATATGACTTATTTGTCATAGAGTACAGTAAAGTAGTGCAATGTATGGATCCTTTCATTTAGAGGTGCTAAATGGGAATGTAATGTGTTAGTAAAGATTGATTGCTGGCTGACTGGGGATCCCACTAGAGGCAAGTTGCCAAATCTTGTCTCATGGACGCATGGATGTACCACTTCACCTCCTCCCCTTTCCTCTTGCTCCATCTTTGTTTTGCAGTGTATTCCTCTATCTCTCTCTATCTCTCTCTATTCATCTCTCTCTCTCTCTCTATCTCTCTCTATTCATCTCTCTCCATCTCTCTCTATCTCGTAGGGATTTTTCAATTTGCTAGTCAGAAAGAGTCTGCCAAGCCCTCTCCCGCTACAGTGAACGATATATATCTTTTGATAGGAGGACAGATGCCTGTCAGTCACAAAGTGAGCGATGACCGGGAAACACTACTGGTACACAGAGGGGTAGAGAATGACATAACACACAATACAGACAGTATGGAACTCCCCTCCCGCTGTGGTTGCAGTTAATTTTCTTTACACAGAGGGAGAGAGCTTGAACTCGCACGTCCCGTATAATGTGGTAACAATCCACTAAGACAATTTTTTTCTGGCACGTTCATTTATTTTCTTTTGTTTACAGGTTTCGACATTAACGATGGCCTGCTGGCCCGCGGCCTGTAAAAACATGTCGGTCGGGCCAGTGGATGTTGACAGTCTTGACCGACAGGGCCAGTAACTTTTCAGCACTTTTTTGCATTCCAATTCAACATTTACCTTCTCTGTTGCAGTCTACCATTGAAAACCGTTGAAGACTACACTCGTAATTGTCAAGCTATTTGCGAGGCACAACTTCTCGAGCAGTACATGACTTGATGCCTTCACACAGCACACGCGAGATCGAGCTATCCAGAGCAATAAAAGTGCCCATCAATCTACTTGCTGAGCTTATTT
The DNA here is from genome assembly GCF_045791955.1 of Oncorhynchus clarkii lewisi. Classification (NCBI taxonomy): domain Eukaryota; kingdom Metazoa; phylum Chordata; class Actinopteri; order Salmoniformes; family Salmonidae; genus Oncorhynchus; species Oncorhynchus clarkii. The sequence continues at coordinate 45,162,815 of NC_092166.1, forward strand.
ATTTTATGGAAAGTGATTTACAAAATGAACATATTAGCAATATTCTGACTACTGTTGATAGTCTGCAAAAAGAAAGCTATACAAATACACCTAGCATTCGTATTGGCTAGCCTACTGTATCCATGTTGATGTCTCTTTTGGAACGTTTGTCTTAAAGTCCTATTTTCAAATATTCTCAAAATTACATACTTTAGAAGCAAAATTGAATGCAATTAATACAATGCAATTATTTCCATGACTTAATTTTAAAGACATTTTGGACTGGCTGTTCAGATACACTGACAAAATATAGAAACACAACATGTACAGTGAGCTGAAATAAAAGAGCCCAGAAATGTTAGACACACGAAAGCTTATTTCTCTCAGATTTTGTGCACATATTTGTTTGCATCCCTGTTAGTGAGCATTTGTCCTTTGCCAAGATAATCTATCCACCTGACAGGTGTGGCATATCAAGAAGCTGATTAAACAGCATGATCATTACAAAGGTGCACCTTGTGCTGGGGACAATAAAAGGCCACTACGATGTGCAGTTTCATTATACAACACAATACCACAGATGTCTCAAGTTTTGAGGGAGCCCACAATTGCCATGCTGACTGCAGAAATGTTCACCAGAGCTGTTGCCAGAGAATTGATAGTTAATTTCTCTACCATAAGCTGCCTCCAACACCCTTTTAGAGAATTTAGCAGTACATCCAAACGGCCTCACAACCACAGACCATGTGTAACCACGCCAGCCCAGGACCTCCAAACCCGGCCTTATCACCCGCGGAATCGTCTGAGACCAGCCACCTGGTCAGCTGATGAAACTGTGGGTTTGCACAAACAAATCATTTCTTCATAAACTGTCAGAACCCATCTCAGGGAATTCTCATCTTTGTGCTTGTGATCCTCACCAGGTTCTTGACCTGACTGCAGTTCGGTGTCGTGACCGACTTCAGTGGGCAAATGCTCACCTTCTATGGCCACTGGCACGCTGGATGAATCTCAGTTTCAACTGTACTGGGAAGATGGCAGACACAAGTATGGCATCGTGTGGGCGAGAGGTTTGCTGATGTCATCGTGTGCCCCATTGTGGCGGTGGGGTTATGCCATGGGCAGGCATACGCTACGGACATTGAACAAAATTGCATTTTATTGATGGCAATTTGAATGCACAGAGATACCGTATCCAAACCCTGAGGCCCATTGTCGTGCCATTCATCCGCCGCCATCCCCTCATGTTTCAGCATGATAATGCATGGCCCCATGTCGTAAGGATCTGTACACAAATCCTGGAAGCTGAAAATGTCCCAGTTTTTCCATGTCCTGCATACTCACCAGACATGTCACAGATTCGGCACAGCCATTGAAGAGGAGTGGGACAACATTCCACAGGCCACAATCAACAATCTGATCAAATGTATGTGAAGGAGATGTGTCGTGCTGCATGAGGCAAATGGTGGTCGCACCAGATACTGACTGGTTTTCTTATCAACGCCCTTATAATTTGTTTAAGGTATCTGTGACCGATAAATGCATCTATCTGTATTCCCAGTCATGAAATGCTTAGGTTAGGATTAATTTCAAAGATATTGAAGTATGTGGACACCTGTTCAAATTAGTGGATTCAGCTATTTCAGCCACACCTGTTGCTGACAGCTGTATAAAATCGAGCACACAGCCATGCGATCTCCATAGAAAAACATTAGCAGTAGAATGGTCCGTACTGAGGAGCTCAGTGACTTTCAATGTGGCATTGTCATAGGATGACACCTTTCCAAGAAGTCAGTTCGTCAAATTTCTGCCCTACTAGAGCTGCCACGGTCAACTGTAAGTGCAGTTATTGTGAAGTGGAATCGTCTAGGAGCAACAACAGCTCAGCCGCAAAGTGGTAAACATTTTCTGTCCTCGGTTGCAATACTCACTATCGACTTCCAAACTGCCTCTGGAAACAACATCAGCACAATAACTGTTCGTCGGGAGGTTATTTAAAATTGGTTTCCATGGCCGAGCAGCCGCACACAAGCCTAAGCTCACCATGCGCAATGCCAAGCATTGGCTGTAGTGGTGTAAAGTTCTCCACCATTGGACTCTGAAACAGTGGAAACGCATTCTCTGTAGTGGGGAATTTGGGTTTGGCGGAATCCAGGAGAACGCCACATGCCCCAATGCGTAGTTCCAACTGTAAAGTTTGGTGGATGAGGAATAATGGTCTGGGGCTGTTTTTCATGGTTCAGGCTAGGCCCCTTAGTTCCAGTGAAGGGAAATCGCTATGCTAGAGCATACAATGACATTCTAAACGATTCTGTGAATCCAAATATGTGTTAACAATTTGGGGAAGGCTCTTTCCTGTTTTAGCATGGCAATGCCCCCGAGCACAAAGCGAGGTCCATACAGAAATTATTAGTTGAGATTGGTGAGGAAGAACTTGACTGGCCTGCACAGAGCCCTGACCTCAACCCCATCAAACACCTTTGGGATGAATTGGACCGCCGACTGCAAGCCAGGCCTAATCGCCCAACATCAGTGCCCGACCTCACTAATGCTCTTGTGGCTGAATGGAAGCAAGTCCCTTCAGCAATGTTCCATCATCTAGTGGAAAGCCTTCCCAGAAGATTGGAGGCTGTTATTGCAGCAAAAGGGGGGACCTATTCCATATTAATGCCCATGATTTTTGGAATGAGATGTTCGACGAGCCCCTGTCCACATACTTTTGGCCACGTATATCTGTAGGTCTACAGATTTAATCAAAGTGTTGACATCTGCTGTTTTCTTCAATCATACCTGTATTACAGATGGCTGAGAAAATGCCTCATAAAAAGAAGCTTGAAACCTTTGGAAGTCGACAGACTCATACAGGATTCTTTTAAAAGTGCAGTCAAAATTAAGTTTTTCCTGTGTTTTACAGTATATCATATTTACAACAGCTGATTAAACTAACACTGTAAAGCGTGGAAAAAATGTGATCAGTGTTATTTCCTGATAGTTGCTCATTCAAAATACAATCTAGCATTAGAATGTACCAGAGGCCAGCAAAATAGAGCTTTTTCTGCCTGGCTGGCTACTTTTTCTATTTGGCTGACTACTCCAACTCCATGTGTTTGTGGAAAACACTGGGATTCGTCTGTGTTACGTAACGACAGACTCGTCTCCCTCAAGAATAGACCGAAGGTGTACCGAACAGGACACTCGCTGCACTACCATCAGTATCGCTATGAGAACTCGAACACTCATTAAAAAGAAACAAGGCTTGTTTCGATCAATTAACCCTTTCATGTACTGTACATGTAACCTGACCCTTGTAAACTGCTCTCATGAACACAAGCATGTGGTGTTGGGGTATACCTGTTGAAATCGTTTCTAACCACGGGGCTCATTTCGCATTCTGTTATTTAGCTATTGGTAAAGCAGCTAGCTGTTGTTCACACCTCGATGCGTGGTGCCGTGGTGGCGGTGTAACATTTCCTTAACCTGATGGAGATTGAATAATGATTATTTTTCTCCCAGTATGGTGCCCCTGCAGTTCTGGGCTGAGGGGGTAATGTGTCTGACTCCCCTGGCTGTTTCCATGGTCTACACTGTGCTCAATGGGACCTGGACTCGCGGGGGGAGGGTGTAGGAAAAAGAGCAGGAATTGAAAAAGAGTAATTCCAAGCAGATGCACAATAAACTCTACTTCTCATTATCTTCCTTAGAGATGGTATGTTATCAGGACCATTAACCCTTGAAGCAGACAAACATTGCACACAGAACCTTGGGGTTTTACTCGTCCATTGCAGTCTGTGTGAAGGACTAGGGCTGGGAATTGCCGGGGACCTCAAGATACGATATTATCACGATTACTTAGGTGCCAATACGATATGTATTGCGATTCTCACGACTCTATGTATTGTGATTCAATAGTGGGATTGTATTGCGTTTTTATGTTCCAAACATATTGCTCACCATATGTCTGCTGCAGAGGGACGAGAGAGAACATGAGAAAATGAGTTTTGATCAGTCATGGAAATAAAAGTGCTGAAAACAAATTTCAAAAGATGGAGAACAAGCTATGAGTTTTGGCGCAGGTACACCAACTAGCGCAAAAATAAGATTGCGATATTGTCAAATAAAAATACGATACAATATATCGTCAAAAAGAATATCCCGATATGTAACTGTATCAAGTTTTCCCCCATCACTATATAGGACCATGTCAGAATCCCCCTGCACCCGTTCCTTAGCAAGTAAATGACGGGTGACGGATTACAGTTTTGATTCAGTGTGAGAACCCCTAGTCTATTGCTATGTCCATTGAGCCATGCTAACTCAAACTCCCGTCGTGTTTTGTCTGTGTGTGGCGCTTGCCCGTGTGCGTGTCTGCGCGTGTGTCCTCTCTCTCTCTGTCCTCTCAGGTGACGGGGGTGAGTGTGTCCCCGGGTAAGGATCAGCTGGTGGTGTTCCACACTAAGGACAGCAGGGACCTAGTGGTGTGTCTACAGGGCATGGTGCCTGCTGGGGACAGCCGCATCGGAGAGCTGGTGGGCACCCTTCTCAGCCACTTCAAAAGGTAACCAGTGTGTGTGTGTGTGTGTGTGTGGCATGTATGTGTTTGTCTGCCTGTCTGTCTGTGTTGAACGGTCGGGTCAGTGGGTAAGTCCGTTGGGTGAGTCGGGCAGGTCTTTCTACTTCTCGTTCTGTCTATCTGCCTGCCTGCGTCCTTCTGTCTTTACATGTGTGCGATGTTGTGTGTCTGTCTACAGTAAAATATACTGTATGTATGTGCTGGGAGCAAACTATGCAGTACCTCTCCTCAAAGCAAAGTCCAGTACCTCCTTGTGTGGCGCATTCTCCCAGAGAAGCGCATGGTGCAGACGGTGGAGATTATCGCACAGACCAGCTGTGTGTCTCCCACATATTGCGGAGAGAAGTACATTATTACTTATTGTCCCTTCGGTCAACCCCTGGAAAAACTACACAGGTAGCAGATTGGAACCGCTATACTGCCCCCATCTGATAGGGTACTGTACATGTAAAATTATAGCATACTGTCCTGCTTTTAAAATGATCTTTAAGTGGATATAGGAGAATGGAGAAAACGGACAAGGCATTATTGTGATCATTTTACTGCGCTTTAAGTTGGGGCTTGTGTGATAATTCAGTAATGTATGATAGATGATTTGCGGCATACATTATATTTAAGCTGATCTCTCGTGGAAAGGTCCTGCGCGTAAACCGAGAGAATCTGCTGGGACTGAATGGGATGTGAGGATTAGAGCAGCGGTAGTTCCAGTGTTTGGGTTTTTCCTCACTGGTTATTTGGGGGGAAACTCCCGGTTTTCGCAGGTGTTTGCATCTTTTGAATTTCAGAAGGGGAGGGGACATTCGGCCCGTGACTTTGAAAAGAGAGAGGGTGGAGCTCCTCGTGCCACTTCCCTTAACATTTACGGACTCAGGACTTAATCGAGCAGCTGACCAATTACGTGAACCTTAGTTCTGGGTTAACCAAGATTATTTTCAAGCTATGCTGCTTTATTATATCCTTGGTCTGGTCTAAAACTGGTCTGATCTGTGTGTGAATGTGCCTGAACACGGCCCATCTTCAACGATATCTTGTCTCATTGTATACAGGCTCACAGTGACAGATGGCAAGGGTCCTTCTTATTGACTCTCCATGTGCTTCCTATAGAAGCCCATCCATCACAGTGAAACATGGGCACAAGAAAAGGCTGTGTGTGTGTGTGTGTGTGTGTGTGTGTGTGTGTGTGTGTGTGTGTGTGTGTGTGTGTGTGTGTGTGTGTGTGTGTGTGTGTGTGTGTGTGTGTGTGTGTGTGTGTGTGTGTGTGTGTGTGTGTGTGTGTGTGTGTGTGTGTGTGTGTGTCAGTAGATGTAGATTTAACCTTTATCTCCACTTGAGCGTGGTGCACAGCCCACACAATGCAGAGCTCTGTAGCAGTTTACAACACACACAGGGACCTAAGAGTCAGTGGCTGGCTTTTTATCCTCCAAATGTACAGCATTAGAAAAACGGTGTGACCGTGTCATTGAGCCTAAGCCCAAATAACTTACAAAATGACAAAATGGTTCCAACTTACAAAATGGCATCTTGTTTTCCTGGGGGTTTTCAAAATGTGTCCCCTCAAAAGTCTTTTAGATTGAATTTGCGACTTGACAAGTAAAAAAAAAAAATGCCAACACTGTCACATTTTAGGAGTAGCTTGTCAAAAGGCGTCATGGCCAAATCTGTTGAGAGTTAAAACAGACACTGCGAATTCTGCTCCACGTTAACCCTCTTATCCCCTGTGACGCGCCACAGTTGTTTAGAAACTCACAAATAGTCCAGAGGCTTTTATACCCCCATGGCCTCACTGCCTCCCTCACTCTTCTCCTTCTTCTTTCTCAACCTTTTTCCCTTTTTTGTCATTCCCCTATGTCATCCCTCTTCTTTGTAACTCCCTCTCTCTCTCTTTGCACCCTCTATCTCTTCCTCTCACCTCTTTCCCTATATCTGTTTCTCTTCCCCACTCTCCAGCTCTTTTTCTCTCTTGTTCTTCCTCTTTCTTTCTCTGTCCCCACCGATCTGTCATTCTCTTTCCCCCCACCCTCTGCCCCCTCTCCTCTCTCCTCCCTCCTCCTCTATCCCCCCTCCCTCCATCTCAGAAGAGGAGACATGCAATGTTTAAGGAGATGTGCTGCTCCACTGTGAAAGCTTGCATGGGCTCTAGTCTATATTTAGCCCAGACCTCTGCTGTATTGACGTGCACCCCACACAGCTCGCACCAGGCAGCCACTGCTACTGCAGCACACCACACCACACCACACACTCTTCACTCCTGGGACAGAGGGGGGAGAGACGCTCTACATCTGTCACACACACACACACACACACACACACACACACACAGATGTGGATAGCACAGTCTCACACACTAGCACACACACAAACACAGATATCATTCTTGATCAGCAACTCATTAGTCGAATTAGGGTCGTTCGTTGTCCTTTTGGAAGGTGAACCTTCGCCCCCAGTCTGAGGTCCTGAGTGCTTTGGAGCAGGTTTTCATCAAGGATCTCTCTGTACTTTGCTCCGTTAATCTTTCTCTCGATCCTGACTAGTGTCCCAGTCCCTGCCGCTGAAAAACATCCCCACAGCATGATGCTGCCACCACCATGCTTCACCGTTGGGATGGTGCCAGGTTTCCTCCAGACGTGACGCTTGGCATTCAGGCCAAAGAGTTCAATCTTGGTTTCATCAGACCAGAGATTATTGTTTCTCATGGTCAGAGTCCTTTAGGTGCCTTTTGGCAAACTCCAAGCGGGCTGTCATGTGCCTTTTACTGAGGAGTGGCTTCCATCTGGCCACTCTACCATAAAGGCCTGATTGGTGGAGTACTGCAAAGAAGGTTGTCCTTCTGGAAGGTTCTCCCATCTCAAGCGAGGAACTCTGGAGCTATGTCAGGGTGGCCATCGGGTTCTTGGTCACCTCCCTGGCCAAGGCTCCTCTCTGCCGATTGCTCAGTTTGGCCGGGCAGCCAGCTCTAGGAAGAGTCTTGGTGGTTCCAAACTTCTTCCATTTAAGAATGATGGAGCCCACTGTGTTCTTCAGGGAAAAAAATCCTGTTTTCGCTTTGTCATTATAGGGTATTGTGTGGAGATTGATGAGGGGAAAGAAATATTTTAATCCATTTTAGCATAAGGCTGTAAAGTAAAAAAAATGTGGAAAAGGGGAAGGGGTCTGAACACTTTCCGTATGCGCTGTACAGTAGCATCAGAAATATTCATATCCCTTGACTTATTCCACATGTTGTTAGTTTGAATTTAAAATATTTTTCACCCATCTGCACTCTCTATCTCATAATGACAAACTGAAAACAGGTTTTTTTTAGTTGTTTTTTTAGCAAATTTATTGACAATGAAATACAGAAATAATTCATTGATGTAAGTATTCCCAATGTAAATCTTACGCCCCAGTCTAAAGTTGTTTGCACTCTGATGCAGGTTCTCATCAAGGATTTGCCTGCATTTGGCTCCATTAATTGTTCCCTCTATCCTTACTTGTCTCCCATTCCCTGCTGGTGAAAAACATTACCATAGCAAGACAGTGACTCCACCATGCTATGGGATATTATGGGGTATTGTGTGTAAATATTTTATCCATTTTGAAATCAGTCAGTGACACAACAAAATGTGCAGTATAGTCAAGGGGTATGAATACCTTTTGAAGACATTGTACATTACATTTACATAATATTCAGCTTAATGTTACCTGATAATTATTTCTCACTGGATCTAACACATACCCACCCCTTGGTTCACACCCGTCATAAAAATGGCCTCCATGTTAGTTTATTCAGCAGAGACTTCACTTCTCTCTGGAATTATAACTGTGAAGGTAAATAAGTAACTCGGCGAAAAAGCAGCAATGCATAAAATCAGTATCCATTACAAATCTACTTTAAGCCTACTTACAGTACATGGGAACTTTTCACTTTGTTGCCCTTTCTAAACTATAAATAGCGCTTCAGTGGAAACCAATCGAATGAGAAAATTCTACTGAGTTTTGTAAGTGTTCTAGATTGTTGTGTAATGCTGTGTTTGATCTACTGGGATCTCAGAAAATGGCTTTCTGTGGCAGCTTGTCTTGCTGTTGTCCACAGTGACTACTAAAAGTCCAGACAGTATTGACACGGGCAATGGAGGGAGAGACTGTTATGTAGAGCCAAAAAGCATATGATGTGTGTGTGATTTTATTCTGGGCTCAGCCTAACCCTATAATGAGAAGGAAGGCGTCACTCTCTTATGACCGTTAGGGAAAGATACTGTAGGAAGACACCAGTTTGTGGACTTACCTACTTCATCTTTATTCATGTTTTCTCTTCCTTTGTTCTCTCTCTCCCTCTCTGCCGTGTCACTTCCTTGTTATGTGTAGCACAGACTGTAGGTTGGCCCAGATTTGTCAGGGCAGCAGGGTTACGTGATCAGTTGAGAGCGAGAGAGACAGAGAGCGAAAGAGATGCACGCATGACTGTAAGGTCGCTTTGGATAAAAGCTTCTGCGTAATGGCATACGTTATTATATTATGTGTTGCTTCTCAGCTATGTGGCAGATCCCCGATTTGCTCTGAAACATCCTCTGCTCCCATTGTGCATTGGGCTGTCCTCATCATTGTCTGACCCCATGATATCAGGGTTCTGTCCTCTTCCATTCAACTCCAGCATGAAACCTCTCTGTCAGTGCCGGTACATCGACATTTGAAATCGTTTTCTAAAGAATTGCATTTCTGAGCCACAGCAGCCACCTGATCGAGCCGCTGTCCCTCTCCATCTTTGGAGGATGCGTGCGCTCAAAGACTTGATGTGTTTCTTGTTTGTTTTTTGCTTTTCAAGCCTTTTTGAGATTCTTATGAAAAGCATTATAGAAATGTAGTAAATTATTATTATTTTCCCTTTTTTATTCTGTGAAAGCGATTTAGATTTTGAAGCTCAGGTTTAATAGAGGAATCCGTGAGAAGATAAGTCGGGATCTGTTTTCCTCTCCGGAGAAAGACGATCCATTACGTTTGTGTTACAGTACGAGGGAAGCGTGAGGAACATTCAAAGTGCTGCAATGCGTGAACAAATGTGCGGTACTGCACTTTCCTGTGTAATCGGAGATGGCATCACCATCATCATTCAAGACACTAAAACAGAGAGACAGAGGCGCTGTGTGTGTGCTGCTAGCTGGTGCTTTTTTCTCCCTACCCCGTCAAGGTCACCCTTTATGCTGAATCCAATATTTCAGACTTGAGGAAGTCATTCTCCCCTCCCATCTCATCTCCTCCTCTATCTCTATATCCCTTCCTCTCACTTCCCCTCCCTCTAACACCCTTCCTCTCCAGCCCCCCCCCCCCCCCCCTGTTTTTAGCTCTCACTCCACCCTCCCCTTTTCTCCTCTTTCCTTCCTCCTCCTCCGTCCCTGTGCAGTGCTGCAGATGCAGTTGCCATAGCGACCAGCCAATCCATGTTTGTCTGATATTTAGTCCAATAATAACACTGCTGCCTGAGAATACTAACGACTCATCTCCTCTGGGGGGAGAGAGAGAGAGGGTGGGAGATGGAGGGAGAGAGAGAGGGTGGGAGATGGAGGGGGAGAGCTGGAGAGAGGCAGAACAACTGTGTGAGAGAGGTAAACAGAAGCTGAGGGAGAGGAGAAACAAGGGGGTGGAGAGTATTTTTAAAGCTCATCTTGTTTTAGCCGTGAATGAATCCGTCTCCATCATTATACACTATGGATTGGATGGATTGGATAGTATTCCTGTCATGTAAAACTATGCAGAGCACCAGTTCCAGTCATCCATACAAACGCTAATTTGCCATCCAAAAACATATGCAAAGATTGTTTTTGCTCCTCCTGCGTAAATGTTATGCAACATGTAATTCCCCAGTGTGTGTGTGTGTGTGTGTGTGTGTGTGTGTGTGTGTGTGTGTGTGTGTGTGTGTGTGTGTGTGTGTGTGTGTGTGTGTGTGTGTGTGTGTGTGTGTGTGTGTGTGTGTGTGTGTGTGTGTGTGTATTGTCACAAACTCTTACATTTGGCTACAGTCCCCAAACACACATGCTCACCTATACATACACATATATTATACATATATACATATATTTTCTAGATTAACACACACACACACATACTGTTTAAGCTGGACAGTAGAGAGTCCTGCTCTGTTTGGTTTATTTCCTTACCCTGCGGCCTGGGGGGGTTGGTTGGTGGAGTGATGGAAGAGGAGGGCTTTAGACTGACTGTGTGTGTGTGTGTGTGTTATGAATGTGTGTGAGAGCTAGATCTGACCTAGTTTCCCTCTGTGTCGATCTCTGCATCCCTGTGGTGCTCTCTGCCTGCCTGCCAGCCTGCCAACCAACCACTGGGGGATGCAGTGAGGTACAGGTAATGAGGCCTCTGCCATGCACATAGAGCAGTGCTGCAGCCCAAGACATCCCCTCCCCTGACCTCCCTTCCATACCTCCAGCCTTTCCACCTACCCAGAGTCTGTTACTTATTGTGCTATCTTGCTGCTCTCACTGGTCATAATGCGAGCCACCTTCTCTCTCTCTCTCTCTCTGTCTCTCTCTCTGTCTCTCTCTCTGTCTCTCTCTGTGTGTGTGTATCCTTGTAGAGTATACCAAGATGTAGCCCCCTGCTTGACCCTGACCCTCCACTTGTTTTCCTTCATACTCTGTTCTTCACCTCCATCACCCCTCTCTCTCTCATCCCTCTCTTTTCCCCATTTTGTCTTTTCTCCTGTCATCTCCAGCTTGGGCCTGATCAACATGATTATCTTGGTTCAATACAACCTAGTCCCCTCGCCCAATGTCTCTCGAACCCGTGAAGCGTTGATAAACTGGAATGAATGGACTTGTCATTGACGTATTGATTTGATGGGGTGACCAAGTATGAGCCACTGTATGTGTCTTTAAAAGCGTGTGTAATGGATAACTTTTATAGTTATTTAACCTTTATTTAACTAGTCAAGTCAGTTAAGAACAAATTGTTATTTACAATGACAGCCTACCCCGACCAAATCGAACTTGAGCCATGAGCCAAATACAACAAGTGTAGACTTTACCGTGAAATGCTTACATACAAGCCCTTAACCAACAGTGCAGTTCAAGAAGAAGAGCATATTTTCCAAGTAGACTAAAATAAAAAGTAATAATAAAAAGTAACGCAATAAGAACAACAATAATGGGGCTATGTACAGGGGGCACCAGTACCGAGTCAGTGTGCAGGGGTACAGGCTAGTTGAGGTAATCTGTACATGTAGGTGGGGGCGAAGTGACTATGCATAGATAACAAACAAACAGCGAGTAGCAGCAGTGTATGGGGGGGGGGGGGTCATGCGTGCATGTCATGCGTGCATCAAGTCAATGTAAATTGTCCGGTGGTGATTTTTATTAATTTTTCAGCAGTCTAATGGCTTGGGGGTAGAAGCCTTTTGGTCCTGGACTTGGACGACGCTGGGCCAATAGTGCGCCACTCTATGGAACTCCCAATCACGGCCGGTTGTGAAGCAGGGTCTGTTGTGACGCCTCTAGCCCTGGGATGCAATGCCTTAGACCGCTGCTTTTCCTTCTCTCCACTTGGCTCATCCTCAACAACCTATTGATTTCCGTAATGGTCGTTTAGCCAAGTCCAACCACCCTTGTGATTATACTGGGTGCTTCAGAAGACAAGAGAGAGACTAGGGGTGCTGGTTCATTGACGAGCAGACACGGTCGGCTATGAGTGTCATGATAGGCCTATTGAACAGAATGGAGAGAAAAGTAACTGGAGGAGGGAAGAGCCAAGCGTGATTGTTTAAGACCGAAGGAGCCTCCTGCTGTGAAGCCATTGTGGCTCCAGCAGTGTTAAGACTCAGCCATCTGTGTAGGGTGTACTACTATCAATGGTCCCTCAGGGAAAGTGCTCCCTTGCTTTGTCCACCACTGGCACACATCACCATCACTGACCCTATGATCCTTTTAAAGAGAGGATCACAACACAGATCACAGCACAGGGAGGATGTGTGTGTGTCTTTGTCTAGGATGAATACTCTCTACTACCCTTGGTAATAATAGTCTCTTTACCCTTATGGAAGTAGAGTTGGGCTCACATTACTATGCGTTAAACCTGTGGCCGCTACACGTGTTCTGTTCACACTCACATTATCAATCCTATCGGTACTTATGTTGATATATGGTATACATGGGTATTTAGAAATACCAACAGAATGATTTTCAATACCTTTTTTTTTATGCGGGGGTTGGGGAACCCGACCTTGCGGGTGCTTTGGGAGTGCGTGCTACACTGCTTATAACTAACTAGAAGTTAACTATCTAAGAGGTGCCAAATAAATTATCTCCAGCTCAGGGCTCCAGCAATGCATTTGGTTTGCTAACTTGCTAGCTAATCGGTTTACTAGATCAACCTACTTGGTTACAGTAGAGACAATCAATCCCCTCCCGTGATCAAGATCCCTGCTGCCTAAATTTGTTTTGTGCGACCAAAAATGTGTGTGCACTGCCGGTAACACCATAAGGTACAGGAACGGGATGAAAATCTGTATATCATCTAACCCTAGAGGAAGTCCTATGGAAGTGTATTGTTAGTACAGTTTGTCACTCCTGTTAATTTATCGTGCTCTTATAATTCATACCATATGAATTAAGCACATAATATACAGTTGGCACCCTTTTTTTCTATTTTCTTTTTTCTAGTTCCCTTTTTCCTTCTAAAATACATTTTTGTATACTGTATAATCACATGTTATTGGTCACATGCGCCTAATACAACAAGTGTAGATCTTACAGTGAAATGCTTACTTGCAAGCCCTTAACCAATAATGCAGTTTTAAGAAAAATAATGGTTTAGTAAAAAATAGATATGTAAAACATTAAAGAGTAACAAATAATTCAAGAGCAGCAGTAAAATGACAATAGCGAGGCTATATGCAGGGGGTACCAGTACAGGGTCAATGTGCGGGGGCACCCGTTAGTCGAGGTAATTGAGGTAATATGTACATGTTGGTAGAGTTAAAGTGACCAAGCATAGATAATAAACAGAGAGTAGCAGCAGCGTAAAAGTATGGGGGGATGTACTGGGCCGTACGCACTACCCTTTGTGGTGCCTTGTGGTCGGAGGCCGAGCAGTTGCCATACCAGGCAGTGATGCAACCAGTCCTCGATGGTGCAGCTGTAGAACTTTTTGAGGATCTGAGGACCCATGCCAAATCTTTTCGGTCTCCTTAGGGGGAATAGGCTTTGTTGTGCCCTCTTCACGACTGGCTTGGTGTGTTTAGACCATGATAGTTTGGTGACGTGGACACCACGGAACTTGAAGCTCTCAACCTGCTCCACTGCAGCCCCGTCGATGAGAATGGGGCATGCTCGTTCCTCCTTTTCATGTAGTCCACAGTCACCTCCTTTGTCTTGATCACGGGGAGGGAGAGGTTGTTGTCCTGGCACCACACGGCCAGGTCTCTGACCTCCTCCCTATAGGTTGTCTTGTCATTGTCAGTGATCAGGCCTACCACTGTTGTGTCATCAGCAAACTTAATGATGGTGTTGGAGTTGTGCCTGGCCATGCAGTCATGAGTGAACAGGGAGTACAGGAGGGGACTGAGCACGCACTCCTGAGGGGCCCCCGTGTTGAGGATCAGTGTGGCGGATGTGTTGTTACCTACCCTTACCATCTGGGGATGGCCTATCAGGAAGTCCAGGATCCAGTTGCAGAGGGAGGTGTTTAGTCCCAGGATCTTTACCTTAGTGATGAGCTTTGAGGGCACTGTGGTGTTGAACGTTGAGCTGTAGTCGATGAATAACATTCTCACATAGGTGTTCCTTTTCTCCAGGTGGGAAAGGACAGTGTGGAGTGCAATAGAGATTGTATCATCTGTGGATCTGTTGGGGCGGTATGAAAATTGGAGTGGGTCTAGTGTTTCTGGGATAATGGTGTTGATGTGAGCCATGACTAGCCATTCAAAGCACTTCATGGTTACAGATGTGAGTGCTACGTGTCGGTAGTAATTTAGGCAGGTTACCTTTAGGCAGGTTACCTTTTAGTCTGCTTGAAACATGTTGGTATTACAGACTCAGTCAGGGACAGGTTGAAAATGTCAGTGAAGACACTTGTCAGTTGGTCAGCGCATGCTCGGAGTACACGTCCTGGTAATCCGTCTGGCCCTGCGGCCTTGTGAATGTTGACCTGTTTAAAGGTCTTACTTTCATTGGCTACGGAGAGCGTGATCACACAGTCATCTGGAACAGCTGGTGCTCTCATGCATATTTCAGTATTACTTGCCTTGAAGTGAGCATAAAAGTAATTTAGCTCGTCTGGTAGGCTCGTGTCACTGGGCAGCTCGCGGCTGTGCTTCCCTTTTGTAGTCTGTAATAGTTTGCAAGCCCTGCCACATCCGACGAGCGTCAGAGCCAGTGTCGTACGATTCAATCTTAGTCCTGTATTGACGCTTTGCCTGTTTGATGGTTCATCGGATGGCATAGCGGGATTTCTTATAAGCGTCCGGGTTAGAGTCCCACTTCTTGGAAGCGGCAGCTCGACCCTTTTGCTCAGTGCGGATGTTTCCTGTAATCCATGGCTTCTGGTTGGGGTATGTACGTACGGTCACTGTTGGGACGACGTCATCAATGCACTTATTGATGACGCCAGTGACTGATGTGGTGTACTCCTCAATGCCATCGGAAGAATCCCGGAACATATTCCAGTCTGTGCTAGAAAAACACTCCTGTAGCTTAGCATCTGCTTCATCTGCCCACTTTTTTATTGCCCGAGTCACTGGAGCTTCCTGCTTTAGTTTTTGCTTGTAAGCAAGAACCAGGAGGATAGAATTATGGTCAGATTTGCCAATTTGAGGGCGAGGGAGAGCTTTGTACGCATCTCTGTGTGTGGAGTAAAGGTGGTCTAGAGTTTTTCACCTCCGGTTGTGCATTTAACATGCTGGTAGAAGTGAGGTAAAACGGATTTTAGTTTCCCTGCATTAAAGTCCCCAGACGCCGGGAGCGCCACCTCTGGGTGAGAATTTTCCTGTTTGCTTATCGCCGTATACAGCTTATTGAGTGCGGTCTTAGTGGCAGCAGTGGTTTGTGCTGGCAAATAGACAGAACTCTCTTGGTAAATAGTGTGGTCTACAGCTTATCATGAGATACTCTTCCTTAGATTTCTTGCACCAGCTGTTTACAAATATACATAGACCGTCACCCCTTGTCTGACGAGAGGCTGCTGTTCTATACTCACAAAAAAGCTTAAATCCCGCCAGCTGTATGTTATTCATGTCGTTGTTCAGCCACGATTCTGTGAAAACATAAGATATTACAGTTTTTAATATCCTGTTAGTAGGATATACGTACTTGTAGTTTTTAAATGTTATTATCCAATGATTGTACGTTGGTTAATGGGACCGATGGTCAAGGCAGATTACCCACTCGCTGTCAGATACAAGGCACCCAGACCTACCTCCCGATATCGCTGTCTCTTTCTCTTGCGAATGACGGAGATGAGGGCCTTGTCGGGTGTCTGGAGTAAATAATTTGCGTCCGACTCGTTAAAGAAAAAATCTTCTTCCAGTACAAGGTGAGTAATCACTGTCCTGATATCTAGAAGCTCTTTTTGGTCATAAGAGACGGTGGCAGAAACATTATGTACAAAATAAGTTACAAATAATGCAAAAAAACACACAGAATAGCACAATTAGTTAGGGGACTTTAAAAGGGCAGCCATCTCCGGCGCCATTATCAACCCAAACACACCTCAAAAAAACTGTCATCATTCCAGAAGAATTGCTGGACTGTTCTTGATCTGAATCTCATCCAAAACCTATGGTGAGATCTGAAAATAGCAGTTGGTTGAAAACATTGAAAAAGTGGGCCAAATTGCCAGTAGAAAGGTGCAACGAGCTCATTGATGGCTACAATAAGCATTTGTATTTAGTTATCTTGGCCAAAAGCTGTGCAACCAAGTACAATTTCCAGGTGGCCAATATTCTTGTTATTGCCATTTGTCTTTATTTTCTCAATTCAGATTGTAAACATAGGTTGTTGAAAATCCAATGACAATGTGTGGTGACCCAACGTTTTTTTATTTAAACTTATTTTATAAAAAATGGGGAACTATTTTTTAAAAAGTGCAAGGGTGTCAATATATTTGGTCGCAACTATCAGTGTTAATTTCATCAACCAAAATAGTGACTCAAATATTCATCAAATAACACATTTTCGATGGCAATTGTCGAGACTCTAAGTGACTAAATAAACCCAGAAAAAACTGCAACAAACAGAAGCATATTTTTCATTTCAGTTGACTAAAACGAGACGAGGCGAATTTGTCTCTGAGACTAAAATCTGCCTACTAAATGGACTGGACAAGTGTTTTTGGAGAAATTGAGAGCTTTTCTGTGATAAGCACAACTAATATTAGCAGCAGAGATATGCAGCGATGTTCTGTTCATCAGTGAGAACGATATTTCACACCCAGCACACACAGCCTACATAAGCTGGTGAACTGCGGGAGCAAGCGATAAGTGTGGGTGGACTGGCTCCCTCCGGCTCTGCCTCCAATTATACAGCTCGCGCAGGCGACTCTTGCTTCCCCGTAGCTAACCAGTCACCACCAGCCTTCTAGTTAGCTACCCTTTGCCTGGTTAAGAAACACATGCTGCTTTACAACATTTTGAACAATAGCAGTATCGAGTTTAATAGTAAAACAACAGTCTAGCTATGTTTTTCTCTCTCTTGAGTATGGAAAAGTAGACTGTCTTTGAATTTGGAGTCTCGCTCAAGCTCCCATTTTCTCAACTGCATTTCATAGCCAGGCTCTGTAGCCAAGTCTCCCTCTTTTCCTCAGATAAAACGGCTTGAGAGATTACCGTTAAAAAGATATGTCCCATACGTTTTTTTCTTTCGATCATGCATTGACAGGTCGCATTTTACATTCAAAAGCACATCGCAGGCCGTTCTAAAACTAGGCTACTTACGGACTGGACTGTTAACCGTTTGTTTAGGCTACACCTTGTTCAGTCATGTTACCTCATTAGCTAGCTATAGCTAACAACCTGGGGCACGTTCAGCAGGACACGTTTTGGAAAGAAATATGCTATGCAGAACAAACATAAATCTCTGACA
Organism: Oncorhynchus clarkii lewisi; assembly: GCF_045791955.1. Lineage (NCBI taxonomy): Eukaryota > Metazoa > Chordata > Actinopteri > Salmoniformes > Salmonidae > Oncorhynchus > Oncorhynchus clarkii. The sequence continues at coordinate 45,180,422 of NC_092166.1, forward strand.
TGTTGAATCAGGAATAACGTTGGCTTTATTCATGACATATCTATCTGCAACTTTCGAGAATGTTTTGCATCTTAAAGTGGCCCTGGTAATTGCCAGGAGCCTATATGTAAACATTTTGTGACGCAAAAAGAAAGGAAAAGGGATAGCAAACAATTTATTGACTAAATTCCTCTTGCCACCACACTATCTGTTTGGTTAAATAACTTTATTTTGTGTCGTGCAGGTGAGTGAGGACCCAAAAGCGGTTTAACAAAAATAGAGTATTTTAATGTAAACACAGGGAAGACAGATCCTCTTCAGATGTAGATAATGGAAAAATAGACAACCCGCAGAGAGGGCGACAAATGAAACAAAAAGTCCTTCTGATAATTACAAAAGAGCCCCCTTCTTAGCAGCAGAGGAGAATAGCTGGGTTAGCGGCGACAGGCTGCAGGTCTCTCTGGGTAGGCGCGGGTCGTAGAGGAACAGTGGTACCTGATCTCACGTAGCATCAGATGAACTGGACACAGTACAAACGACAAGACAGTTAGCTGAGTACAGGATGCACTTGCCAGGCGGATTCCGACAAGACGGGACAGGACAAGGGTGAAGCAAACGAGACGATAGTTTGTTTCTGGCATGATAAACTCAAACGAGAATCTGACAAAGAAAGAAGCAGGAACAGAGAGAGAAATAGAGACCTAATCAGAGGGAAAAAGGGAACAGGTGGGAAGAGGGTGAACGAGGTAGTTAGAGGAGATGAGGAACAGCTGGAGGAGGAGAGAAAGAGAAGGTAACCTAATACGACCAGCAGAGGGAGACAGAGTGAAGAGAAAGAACAGGAACAAGACATAACATGACAAGACATGACAGTACCCCCCCACTCAACGAGCGCCCCCTGGCGCACTCGAGGAGGAAACCTGGCGGCAACGGAGGAAATCATCGATCAGCGAACAGTCCAGCACGTCCCGATAGGGAACCCAACTCCTTTCCTCAGGACCGTACCCCTCCCAATCCACTAGGAACTGATGACCACGGCCCCGAGGACGCATGTCCAAAATCTTACGGACCCTGTAGATAGGTGCGCCTTCGACAGGGATGGGGGGGGGCGCGAAGAACGGGCTTAACACAAGAGACATGGAAGACCGGGTGGACGCGACGAAGATATCGCAGGAGAAGAAGTCGCACCGCGACAGGATTAATGATCTGAGAAATACGGAACGGACCAATGAACCGCGGGGTCAACTTGCGAGAAGCTGTCTTAAGGGGAAGGTTTTGAGTGGAGAGCCATACTCTCTGACTGCGACAATATCTAGGACTCTTAGTTCTACACTTATTAGCGGCTCTCACAGTCTGCGCCCTATAACGGCAAAGTGCAGACCTGACCCCCTTCCAGGTGCGCTCACAACGTTGGACAAAAGCCTGAGCGGAGGGGACGCAGGACTCGGCGAGCTGAGACGAGAACAGCGGAGGTTGGTACCCGAGGCTACTCTGAAAAGGAGATAGACCGGTCGCAGACGAAGGAAGCGAGTTGTGGGCGTATTCTGCCCAGGGGAGCTGTTCTGACCAAGACGCAGGGTTACGAAAAGAAAGGCTGCGTAAGATGCGACCAACAGTCTGATTGGCCCGTTCGGCTTGACCGTTAGACTGAGGGTGGAAGCCGGACGAGAGACTGACGGAAGCCCCAATCAAACGGCAAAACTCCCTCCAAAATTGAGACGTGAACTGCGGGCCCCTGTCCGAAACGACGTCTGACGGAAGGCCATGAATTTTGAAAACATTCTCGATGATGATTTGTGCCGTTTCTTTAGCAGAAGGGAGCTTAGCGAGGGGAATAAAATGAGCCGCCTTAGAGAACCTATCAACAACCGTAAGAATAACTGTCTTCCCCGCTGACGAAGGCAGTCCGGTGATAAAATCTAAGGCGATGTGAGACCACGGTCGAGAGGGAATGGGAAGCGGTCTGAGACAGCCGGCAGGAGGGGAGTTCCCGGACAAGCAGCCACGAAACGACGCGTGTCACGTTCCCAAGTGGGCCACCAAAAACGCTGACGAATGGAAGCAAGCGTACCCCGAACGGCGGGGTGGCCGGCTAACTTGGCAGAGTGAGCCCACTGAAGAACGGCCAGACGAGTAGGAACGGGAACGAAAATAAAGTTCCTAGGGCAAGCGCGCGGCGACGGAGTGTGAGTGAGTGCTCGCTTTACCTGCCTCTCAATTCCCCAGACAGTCAACCCGACAACACGCCCCTCAGGGAGAATCCCCTCGGGGTCGGTGGAGACTACTGAAGAACTGAAGAGACGAGATAAAGCATCAGGCTTGGTGTTCTTAGAGCCCGGACGATAAGAAATTACGAACTCGAAACGAGCGAAAAACAGAGCCCAACGAGCCTGACGCGACTTAAGTCGTTTGGCAGAACGGATGTACTCAAGGTTCCTATGGTCAGTCCAAACGACAAAAGGAACGGTCGCCCCCTCCAACCACTGGATCTCGAAGGCTGAAGACATAAGAGGGAGCGGATAACGATTCTTAACTGTTATCTCATTCAGCCCTCGATAATCTATGCAGGGGCGCAGGGACCCGTCCTTCTTCTGAACAAAAAAAACCCCTGCTCCGGCGGGAGAGGAGGAGGGGACTATGGTACCGGCGTCGAGAGCTACAGACAAATAATCTTCGAGAGCCTTACGTTCGGGAGCCGACAGAGAGTATAGTCTACCCCGGGGGGGAGTGGTTCCCGGAAGGAGATCAATACTACAATCATACGACCGGTGCGGAGGAAGAGAGGTCCTGGACCGACTGAACACCGTGCGCAGATCGTGATATTCCTCCGGCACCCCCGTCAAATCACCAGGCTCCTCCTGTGAAGAAGAGACAGAGGAAACAGGAGGGATAGCAGACATTAAACATTTCACATGACAAGAGACGTTCCAGGAGAGGATCGAATTACTAGACCAATTAATAGAAGGATTATGACGAACTAGCCAGGGATGGCCCAAAACAACAGGTGTAAAAGGTGAACGAAAAATTAAAAAAGAAATGATTTCGCTATGATTACCAGAGACAGTGAGGGTTGGACCAAAAAGGTAGTGCAGGATCTTGAAGGAGAGACCAGAGTTGTAGCGCTCACCAGTAGCCCTCCTCTTACTGATGAGCTCTGGCTTTTACTGGGCATGAAGTGACAAAATGACCAGCGGAACCGCAATAGAGACAGAGGCGGTTGGTGATTCTCCGTTCCTTCTCCTTAGCCGAGATGCGGATACCCCCCAGCTGCATAGGCTCAGAACCCGAGCCGGCGGAGGAAGATGGTAGTGATGCGGAGAGGGGGGCAACGGAGAACGCGAGCTCCTTTCCACGAGCTCGGCGACGAAGATCAAACCGTCGCTCTATGCGAATAGCGAGTTCAATCAAGGAATCCACGCTGGAAGGAACCTCCCGGGAGAGAATCTCATCCTTAACCTCCGCGCGGAGACCCTCCAGAAAACGGGCGAGCAAAGCCGGCTCGTTCCAGTCACTGGAGGCAGCAAGAGTGCGAAACTCAATAGAGTAATCTGTTATGGATCGATTACCTTGACATAGGGAAGACAGGGCCCTGGAAGCTTCCTCCCCAAAAACAGAACGGTCAAAAACCCGTATCATCTCCTCCTTAAAGTCCTGATACTGGTTAGTACACTCAGCCTTCGCCTCCCAGATTGCCGTGCCCCACTCACGAGCCCGTCCAGTAAGGAGAGATATGACGTAGGCGATACGAGCTGTGCTCCTGGAGTAAGTGTTGGGCTGGAGAGAAAACACAACATCACACTGAGTGAGGAACGAGCGGCATTCAGTGGGCTCCCCAGAGTAACACGGCAGGTTATTGATTCTGGGCTCCGGAGATTCGGAAGCCCTGGAAGTGGCCGGTGGTTCGAGGCGGAGATGGTGAATCTGTCTTGTGAGGTCGGAGACTTGGGCGGCCAGGGTCTCGACGGCATGTCGAGCAGCAGACAATTCCTCCTCGTGTCTGCCTAGCATCGCTCCCTGGATCTCGACGGCTGAGTGGAAAGGATCCGGAGTCGCTGGGTCCATCTTGGTCAGATTCTTCTGTCGTGCAGGTGAGTGAGGACCCAAAAGCGGTTTAACAAAAATAGAGTATTTTAATGTAAACACAGGGAAGACATAGATCCTCTTCAGATGTAGATAATGGAAAAATAGACAACCCGCAGAGAGGGCGACAAATGAAACAAAAAGTCCTTCTGATAATTACAAAAGAGCCCCCTTCTTAGCAGCAGAGGAGAATAGCTGGGTTAGCGGCGACAGGCTGCAGGTCTCTCTGGGTAGGCGCGGGTCGTAGAGGAACAGTGGTACCTGATCTCACGTAGCATCAGATGAACTGGACACAGTACAAACGACAAGACAGTTAGCTGTGTACAGGATGCACTTGCCAGGCGGATTCCGACAGGACGGGACAGGACAAGGGTGAAGCAAACGAGACGATAGTTTGTTTCTGGCATGAGAAACTCAAACGAGAATCTGACAAAGAAAGAAGCAGGAACAGAGAGAGAAATAGAGACCTAATCAGAGGGAAAAAGGGAACAGGTGGGAAGAGGGTGAACGAGGTAGTTAGAGGAGATGAGGAACAGCTGGAGGAGGAGAGAAAGAGAAGGTAACCTAATACGACCAGCAGAGGGAGACAGAGTGAAGAGAAAGAACAGGAACAAGACATAACATGACAAGACATGACATTTTGAGTTAATGTGGACCCATTGACTAAAGACTTGAGCACTTGGACCAGGACTCGAACACTGAGACTCGGACTTCAGCTATAGGGGACTTCGGGGTCGATTCTGACTCGAGGTTTAGTGACTAGACAACATCACTGGGCGAAATGGTAATTAGATCCTGTTCAACGTCATTAGCACCTGTTCTACACTGTACAAAAATATACACGCAATGTGTAAAGTGCTGGTCCCATGTTTCAAGAGCTGAAATAACAGATCCCAGAAATGTTCCATACTCAAAAACTTATTTCTCTCAAATTTTGTGCACAAATGTGACCCGAATCAGGAAACTAGGCGTATGTCGCAAGTCACGATTTCACATGAGAGCAGTTTTATCAAAATGTGTTTTGGGGCAGAAATACCTTCTCGACCATTGTGAACTTTCATGTGCCTTAATAACAAACCTTGTATGCCATCTGTTAATACAAATAAAATTGTTAAATTACGGGCCTTATTGGTTAAGCCACAGAAAACGTGAGCAACCTTCCCACTAGCCATGATTGAGTGGGCTGGACATGCCAAGAGATGAGTTCAGATTGGTCTGCCATATAGAAGGCTTCTGACTATTTGAGCTCGTCAGTCTGTGTTGGTAATCCTGTCGAACGCGTCTCTTTTTTAAATGTATTTTGTAGTGGAGCTGCATAGGTGTTGCTCTCCACTTTCTGGAGGATCACGTTTTGAAGTGGAATTAGAGTATGATAGCTAAAGAGGTGGGGAAAACACTGGTCTCCGGATTACATCTTCAAACTAAGGGCAACTGTGGTATGGCATTCCTGACAGGGAGACGCATCCATCATGCATGATGATGTATACAGGTAAGATAGTCTAGCGTAAGCTAGCTACATTTTCAGATATTACACGTTTCTAATTTTGACAGAAAGTGGTTTAATTTCAAGTGTACTATTAGCTAGCTAGCGGTATTCATGCAGGGTAGTAACGACATGATTTGGCACTGTGTTCATTGTTGTTTAACTAGCTAACGTTAGCTGGCTGGCTCGTTAGCAAACGTTACGTGACGTGTGATCTTAAACGCTGTTTACATAGCTAGGTTAATTTGTATCCCAGAGACGTTAGCTTTTCTACTTAGAGCCTAATGTTAGCCAGCTAACATTGAACCTGGTTGTTTAGCTCCCAGGACTGTGGCATTGTTGGCACTGTTCATTGTTGTTTAACTAGCTAATGTTAGCTGCCTTAGCTGTTATCTAATCATCGGCCAGTCAAGTGTTCGCTCTGACAGCTAAACGAGATGGGTGGGGCTAAAGCTTAAGAGGGTGTGAACGATGCTGAATGGGTGTAGACAAAGAGCCTTTCACTAGATACCAAAACATTCAAAGTCCATTTTCTCAAAAGTGAGTTAACAAGTTGATCATCTTTTAAAGCAGAATTACTTTCCCATTGTTCCTCATATGCAGTGTATGATATACCATTTTGTAGCTCTGAGTCTCTACTTTTATCTAATGTAAAAAACACTATTTCAAATTTTGCTACATAAAACCGAATCCAGATGGTCAGTCACAATTTGATTACATCCCTGTTAGTGAGCATTTTAGTCTTTGTCAAGATAATCCATCCACCTGACAGGTGTGAAATATCAATAAGCTGATTAAACAGCATGTACATTACACAGGTGCAATAAAAGGCCACTCTAAAATGTGCAGTTTTGTCACGCAATGCAATGCAATGCCACAGATGTCTCAAGTTTTGAGTGAGTGTGCAATTGGCATGCTGACTGTAGGAATGTCCACCAGAGCTTTTGCCATAGAATTGAATGTTAATTTCTCTACCATAAGCCACCTCCAACATCGTTATAGAGAATTTGGCAGTACGCCCAACCGGCCAGATAATTTTTCTATATTCTTATATACATGTTTGTTTGTCATATTTCTGCTGTTGGGAAGAGAAAATCATATTATTCAGAAAGATATGTTGGTAGGAGAAGGTTATGTATGTTTGTGCACAACACAGTCAGTGATTGAAGTTTACTATAAGTTAATGAGGCAATACAAATGTGATGTGACTGACTCACTGTTTTTGTCATTTTGACAGTAAGTTGACTAAATCATTATTCAAGTACAAAAATGTGATTAATGCTTAATAATATTTTAGTGAAAATCCAAACACTTATTGTCAATTGTCAGTGAAGGTTGGAATGAACACCTGCATAATAGCTGTGTCCTTCAGGAGGAGGATAGGAGTGGAGTGCGGTATAGAGGTGAGGAGAGGAGTGGCGAGGAAGGGCAGCAGGTAGCCTAGTGTTTAGAGTGTTGGGCCAGTAACCGAAAGTTTGCTAGATCGAATCCTCGAGCTGACAAGGTGAAAATCTGTCATTCTGCCGCTGAACTTGGCAGTTAACCAACTGTTCCTAGGCCATCATTGTAAATAAGAATTTGTTCTTAACTGACTTGCCTAGTTAAATAAAAGTTAAATAAAAAATATAAACAATTCTGCACCAGCTTGAAGAACCTCCACTATGATGACACATGGTGTAGAGATACATTATAGGATCTCTATAACTAAGAAAGGGACTTCTAGTATTATTGTCCCGTCCTTTTGACCCACCCCTCTCTCCACTTCTACAGTACATTAGGCGCTGAGCTAGGCTACACTATGGAGGCGTTTGGCTGTGATCAATGCTCTCCTTGGCAGCCGCACTTCATGGCTCCTGTGTGGCTGTTGTGTGAGTGTGTTTGTGTGTGTGTATGTCTCTCTCCCTCTTTCTCAATCTTTCTCTCTCCCTCTTTCTTCATCTTAACCTCCTTTTAAACCTCTCAGATTGCTTTTGTTCTTCCTCCTCTCCTCTCTAAGTTCAGCGGGGAATGTCTTTGATCAATAGACTTTTTGCTGCTAAGCTGTTTTCCCCAACATTTTTAGATGACCTACTTAGTAATCTCCCCAGTTAGAGTATATAGCGCTTCTTTTCATAAAAAAAGGAGAAGAGGAGAAAGAGACAGAGAGGAGGAGATATCTGCAGGCAGATTTGCCGCACTCTCACAGCTTAATAACTATTGGAGGAGAAGGCTGGCTTCCGTAATGATTTGTTCAATAATAACCTGGGATTAGGGTGGTTTTGAAGGGCAGCTGTTGCTGCATTTGAGCAGGTTTTAACTTGGGAGGGGTTCTTTGCCTCCTGGTGTTGTATTGTATGTGGTTCACAGTCTAGTCTTCAGGTTCAATATTTATTTGTTTTATTTATTTTTTTCATCTTTTATTTAACCAGGTAGGCAATTTGAGAATAAGTTCTCATTTACAACTGTGACCTGGCCAAGTTAAAGCAAAGCAGTGCGACAACAACACAGAGTTACGCATGGGGTAAACAAACGTACAGTCAATAACACAATAGAAAAGTCTATGTACAATGTGTGCAAATGTAGTAAGATTAGGGCGGTAAGGCAATAAATAGGCCATAGAGGCAAAATAATTACAATTTAGCATTAACATTGAAGTGATAGATGTGCAGATGATGATGTGCAAGTAGAGATACCGGGGTGCAAAAGAGCAAAAAATAAAAAGTAACTATATGGGGATGAGGTAGTTGGATGGGCTGTGTACAGGTACAGTCGGTAAACTGCTCTGATAGCTGATGTTTAAAGTTAGAGAGGGAGATATGTTTCCAACTTCAGTGATTTTTGCTATTCGTTCCAGTCATTGGCAGCAAAGAACTGGAAGGAAAGGCGGCTAAATTAGGTGTTGGCTTTGGGGCTGACCAGTGAAATATACATACTGGAGCGTGTGCTATGTGTGGGTGTTGCTATGGTGACCAGTGAGCTGAGATAAGGTGCTTTATCTAGCAAAGACTTATAGATGACCTGGAGCCAGTGGGTTTGGCAAGGAATATGTAGCGAGGGCCATCCAACGAGAGCATACAGGTCGCAGTGGTGGGTAGTATATGGGGCTTTGGTGACAAAATGGATGGCACCGTGATAGACTACATCCAATTTGCTGAGTAGAGTGTTGGAGGCTATTTTGTAAATGACATCGCCGAAGTCGAGGATCGGTAGGATAGTCCGTTTTACGTTTTAATTTCTGTTTGAAAAAGCTAGCCTTAGCTTTCCTAACTGACTGTGTATATTGGTTCCTGACTTCCCTGAAAAGTTGCATATCGCTGGGGCTATTCGATGCTAATGCAGTACACCACAGGATGTTTTTGTGCTGGGGCAGTCAAGTCTGGGGTGAACCACGGGCTAGATCTCTTCTTAGTTCTAAATTTTTTTAATAGGGCATTCTTATTTAAAGAGCAACCAGGCATCCTCTACTGACGGGATGAAGTCAATATCCTTCCAGGATACCTGGGCCAGGTCGATTAGAAAGGCCTGCTCGCTGAAGTGTTTAAGGGAGCGTTTGACAGTGATGAGGGTTGGTCGTTTGACCGCAGACCCATTACGGACGCAGGCAATGAGGCAGTGATCACTGAGATCCTGGTTGAAGACAGCATTTGTGTATTTAGAGGGCAAGTTGGTCAGGATAATATCTATGAGGGTGCCCATGGTTACGGATTTAGGGTTGTACGTGGTAGGTTCCTTGACAATTTGTCTGAGATTGAGGGCATCTAGCTTAGATTGTTGGACGGCCGGGGTGTTAAGCATATCCCAGTTTAGATCACCTAACAGTACGAACTCTGAAGATAGATGGGTGGGCAATCAATTCACATACGGTGTCCAGGGCACAGCTGGGGCAACGGTGAGAGAATTATTTCTGGAAAGGTGGATTTTTTTAAAGTAGAAGCTCAAATTTTTGGGGCACAGACCTGGATAGTATGACAGAACTCTGCAGACTATCTCTTTTGCAACCCCGCCCCCTTTGGCAGTTCTATCTTGTTGGAAAATGTTGTATTTGGGGATGGACATTTCTGAATTTTTGGTGGCCTTCCTAAGCCAGGATTCAGACACGGCTAGGACATCAGTTGGCAGAGTGTGCTAAAGCAGAGAATAAAACAAACTTAGGGAGGAGGCTTTTAATGTTAACATGCATGAAACCAAGGCTTTTACGGTTATAGAAGTCAACAAATGAGAATGCCTATGGAACAGGTGTGATGCTGGGGGCTTCAGGGCCTGGGTTAACCAGTGTTTGGCTAAAGGCTATAAGAACTGGTCGTCTAGTGCGTTGGGAACACAGAATTAAAGGAGCGGATTTCTGGCCGTGGTAGAATAGATTCAGGGCATAATTTACAGACAAGGGTATGGTAGGATGTGAGTACAGTGGAGGTAAACCTAGGCATTGAGTGACGATGAGAGCGGTTGCGTCTTTCGAGGCACCAGTTAAGCCAGGTGAGGTCTCAGCATGTGTGGCAGGTGGGACAAAAGAGCCATCTGAGGCATTTAGGGCGGGGCTGTGGGCTCTACAGTGAAATAAAACAATAATAACTAACCTAAGTGGCGGTATACAAGGCATATTGACATTAGGGAGAGGCATGTGTAGCCGAGTGATCATAGGGTTCAATGAGCAGCAATAGGGGAGTCAGGGAGTCGTTGGTATTCGCTACAACATGAGGCGAGCTGGAGACACGGCGATTCAGAAAGCTAGCGGGCCGGGGCCAGCAGATGGGTCTTCGGCCTGTTGAAACCATCTCAGGCGATTATGTCGGCAGACCAGTCGTGATGGATTGACCGGGCTCTGTGTCGGCAATAAAGGGTTCAGGCCAATTGGCAAAAGAGGTATTGTAGCCCAAGAATTAGCTGGTAGACCTCTTCGGCTAGCCGGGAAATGGGCCTAGCTCGAGGCTAGCTCAAGGCTAGCTGGTGCTTGCTTCGAGACAGAGGCGTTAGCCAGGAGTATTCACTCGGATTGCTAGCTAGCTGCAATGATCCGGTGTAATGATCCAGAGCTTGCGGTAGGAATCCGGAGATGTGGTAGAAGAAAAGCAGTCCGATATGCTCTGGGTTGATATCGCGCTGTGCAGACTGGCAGGTATTGACCTAGCTGAAGCTGGCTGGTGTCCGAGTTAACGGTGAAGACAGCTAGCAGTGACTAACTGACTACTAGCTAGTAGCTAGTTAGCTGTCTAGCTTCTGATGGGGGTTTTGGTTGTAAAGTATAAAAATAGCAGATCTGTATCACATTGGGTGAGACGGGTTGCAGGAGAGTATATTCAGTCTGTAGATGGAAAGTGAGATTAAAATATATATGAAATATATACGGGAAAGAAACGAGAAGCGATTATTTACACGGGACAAGAAAAACACACGTCCGACTGCTACGCCATCTTGGATCTATGAATTACATTGGATTTTTTGGGGCAGGAAAGTCAGGAGGAGACATGTCTGAGAACAAATAGAAGGAACTTAGAGAAGGTATAATTATCTGGAGCCAGTGGTCCATAGAGCATTTCTCCTTTTTTCATCTTTTCTCATCTATTCCTTCTCTCCTCCTCCCCCTTCTTTTGTATATCATCTCCTATCTCATCCTCTCTCGCCTCCTTGGGGGGAGGTTTGTTTGCTTGTGTTCTGGAAGACTGGATTGGGGGTTGGCCGTAAGACGTGTGTTGAATTTGGGAGGGGAGTTGGCTATCTGTCAAACATGAATGGACTATCGGTCCATCTCTACACTCTACTAACCTCAGCCCCCTCCCCCCTCACACAGTAGTAACAGGCAGAAACACCTGAACATGCTGTCCACATACACTGCTCAAAAAAATAAAGGGAACACTAAAATAACACATCCTAGATCTGAATGAATGAAATATTCGTATTAAATACTTTTTTCTTTACATAATTTTTGTCTGATTTTGTTGTAAGCACATTCAACTCTCAATGGTAATCAAATTTATCAACCCATGGAGGTCTGTATTTGGAGTCACACTCAAAATTAAAGTGGAAAACCACACTACAGGCTGATCCAACTTTGATGTAATGTCCTTAAAACAAGTCAAAATGAGGCTCAGTAGTGTGTGGCCTCCACGTGCCTGTATGACCTCCCTACAACGCCTGGGCATCCTCCTGATGAGGTGGCGGATGGTCTCCTGAGGGATCTCCTCCCAGACCTGGACTAAAGCATCCGCCAACTCCTGGACAGTCTGTGGTGCAATGTAGCGTTGGTGGATGGAGCGAGACATGACGTCCCAGATGTGCCCAATTGAATTCAGGTCTGGGGAATGGGCGGGCCAGTCCATAGCATCAATGCCTTCCTCTTGCAGGAACTGCTGACACACTCCAGCCACATGAGGTCTAGCATTGTCTTGCATTAGGAGGAACCCAGGGTCAACCGCACCAGCATATGGTCTCACAAGGGGTCTGAGGATCTCATCTCGGTACCTAATGGCAGTCAGGCTACCTCTGGCGAGCACATGGAGGCCCCCCCAAAGAAATGCCACCCCACACCATGACTGACCCACCGCCAAACCGGTCATGCTGGAGGATGTTGCAGGCAGCAGAATGTTCTCCACGGCGTCTCCAAACTCTGTCACGTCTGTCACATGTGCTCAGTGTGAACCTGCTTTCATCTGTGAAGAGCACAGGGCACCAGTGGCGAATTTGCCAATCTTGGTGTTCTCTGGCAAATGCCAAACGTCCTGCACGGTGTTAGGCTGTAAGCACAACCCCCACCTGTGGACGTCGGGCCCTCATACCACCCTCATGGAGTCTGTTTCTGACCGTTTGAGCACACACATGCACATTTGTGGCCTGCTGGAGGTCATTTTGCAGGGCTCTGGCAGTGCTCCTCCTGCTCCTCCTTGCACAAAGGCAGAGGTAGCGGTCCTGCTGCTGGGTTGTTGCCCTCCTTTGGCCTCCTCCACGTCTCTTGATGTACCGGCCTGTCTCCTGGTAGCGCCTCCATGCTCTGGACACTACGCTGACAGACACAGCAAACCTTCTTGCCACAGCTCGCATTGATGTGCCATCCTGGATGAGCTGCACTACCTGAGCCACTTGTGTGGGTTGTAGACTCCGTCTCATGCTACCACTAGAGTGAAAGCACCGCCAGCATTCAAAAGTGACCAAAACATCAGCCAGGAAGCATAGGATCTGAGAAGTGGTCTGTGGTCACCACCTGCAGAACCACTCCTTTATTGGGGGTGTCTTGCTAATTGCCTATAATTTCCACCTGTTGTCTATTCCATTTGCACAACAGCATGTGAAATGTATTGTCAATCAGTGTTGCTTCCTAAGTGGACAGTTTGATTTCACAGAAGTGTGATTGACTTGGAGTTACATTGTGTTGTTTATGTGTTCCCTTTATTTTTTTGAGCAGTGTATATACACACACACACAATCTCAATATTGATCAGAGGAGGCTGGCGGGTTTTTATTTTAGACTGTTAAGGAAAGCAGGGCCAGAGATCTGACAAACAAACAGTGGGAGCTCATCTCCCTCTCCCATCCACATAAACAGAACCTTGTGGAGACCCTCCCTCTGGCTCGGGTGTGCATGCGTGCGTGTGCCTGCGTGCACTGTGGGCATGTGATTGCTCTTGGCACAGAACCTGTGCTCTTGTTGATCATCTGGCCCATCATTGCGCCGTCTGTCTCTGCCACAAACACTCTATTCACATGCGCTGCCCATATTTGCAATAATCTGCCAGTATTTGCGTCATACTACTACAAAACTACTACAAAACCTATCTGTCATTAGTTAGTTTGATAGATACTTTGCAGCATTGCACTTCGAAAGAGACTTTAACATATATGTAACCTATATATAACCTGATCCTGAGCACAAGTCCAGAGTCTTCTGCAAGTCATGATGGTTTTGCTGAGTGACTTTACCTGTATATCTTAAGTATGGGAATTTCTCATATATTTTGCAGGAGGCAGGAGAGCTTGGCTCCATGACGAAAAAAAAAAACCTTTTAAAAGGATAACTGAGTCAATTGTGTTGCCTGGATGCAGATTGCCATGTTGATTTCCCTGAGTCTCTTCCTCCACTCTATCCTCGGAGAGGATGGGGTAGATGGGCCAGAAGATCTCTAGTGAAGAAAATACACAGTTACTGCGAAAGAGATTAGGAAATAATAGATTTTCTAGTAGGAGAGTAGAAGCAGTGGTGTCTGTCTCTCCCTGGGGAAATGGCTTGACTAAGACTGGTCACTAAATATTGGATTGAGTACGTTTACATGCACACTAATAACTCGGTATTAAACCGATTATGGCAGGTTATGCAATAGGCATGTAAACAATGTACTCTAAATTTACTCAATTTACCTTAATCTTGTCTCAAAATTGAAGTACGCATACGCTGATTAAAACCCCTGGCATTCTGAGCAGTCTTTCGAATGATTAGGACATGTAAACACCTTAATCGATCTCCAGCGGTGTTTTTGATCTGTGCATGTGCCAGCACCAGCCGATCGAGCCTCCCTCTTTAGTGCGAGTGAAGTGTGTTCGGAAACAACTGAATGAATGTGTCTTAGAAGTAGTTTTCACACTTTATGTCCGTACTCAGAATCAAATAAGCTTCCCAAAAATAACATGCTCGCTGTGGTAGAATGTCTATTTTGATTGGTGTTTTCCTGCATTCATCAGAGTGCCACCAGGTAGACCTGATTTCAGATGTGTCCATGTAAACAGAATGATTAGGGAAATCATTATTCTCGCAAATCATGTACTTTTTAATCAAACTATTTTATTAATCTGACTTTCCACAATAATCGCATTATTCGGTGCATGTTACCGTCCACAAATGACCGTTTTTTTCCACAGCATTTTTGTGTGCCAGGGATTTTACAAGGGATATTACATTTTTTTAAGCGTTTCTTAGTATTTACCACATATAAAGGTGTCCAATACATTGTCTGTATATTCTATGCACAACGTCTGTCTGTGCATACTACGTGTATTTGTAAGCTTAACCCTGCTTGTCCTTCAAGTGAGCTGATAGCAGCCCTGTGGATATGCTTGCCATGCTATCCTCTGAGACAGACAGACAGACGAGAGACATTTATCAGAGCTGCCGTCCTATTGGCTGTCAGGGGCGGCCATGACAGATGTAGAGGTTCACATGGTTTCCATGGTAACCCTGCACCGCCGCAGCCCTCATCGCTGGGCTACAGTAATGTATGTATAATGCAGACGAAGAAGTCTGGCATGGGTAGTTTGAGTTAATTGTTGTTGCTTGTGAGGCGTTGTTGCGTAACTAACTTTAATACCACTGGCTGAGTGGATGCTTTGGCTCCGGGCGTTTCCGCGAATCACCAAGGGTGTTTTAATTAATTACGTATTTTGACAAACGGTGCGAGCGGTCGTTGTTAACAGTGCCTAGCGAGAAATGGTGTCAGGGTGAGAGGGAAGCATTTCTCTCTCCCTCTCTTTCAATGAGCTGTAGTTCTCTCTCTAGCATGGTAGCTCTAGTTACAGTGCATTCAGAAATGTTTCAGACCCCTTGACTTTTTCCATATTTTGTTGCATTACAGCTTTATTCTAAAATTTATGGAATCGTTTCCCCCACTCATCAATCTACACACAATACCCCGTTTTTATATATATAAAAAAAAATGAAATATCACATTTACACAAGTATGCAGACCCGTTACTCACAATGTTGTTGTAGCACCTTTGGCAGAGAACACAGCCTCAAGTCTTCTTGGGTATGATGCTACAAGCTTAGCACACCTGTATTTGGGTAGTTTCTTCCGTTCTTCTCTGCAGATCTTCTCAAGTTCTTTCCGGTTGGAGGGGGAGTGTCGCTGCACTACTATTTTCAGGTCTCTCCAGAGCTGTTAGATCGGGTTCAAGTCCGGGCTCTGGTTGGGCCACTCAAGGACAGTCAGAGACTTGTCCCGAAGCCACTCCTGCGTTGTCTTGGCTGTGTGTTTAGGGTCGTTGTTGAAAGGTGAACCTTCTCCCCAGTCTAAGTTCCTGAGTGCTCTGGAGCACATTTTCATCAAGGATCTCTCTGTACATTGCTCTGTTCATCTTTCCCTCGATCCTGACTAGTCTCCCAGTCCCTGCCGCTGAAAACATCCCCACAGCATGATGCTGCCATCACCATACTTCACCGTAGGGATGGTGCAGGTTTCCTCCAGATGTGACGCTTGGCATTGAGGCCAAAGAGTTCAACCTTGGTTTCATAAGACCAGACAATCTTATTTCTCATGGTCTGAGAGTCCTTTAGGTGGCTTTGGGCAAACTCCAAGTGGGCTGTCATGTGCCTTTTACTGAGGAGTGGCTTCTGTCTGGCCACTCTACCATAAAGGTCTGATTGGTGGAGTGCTGTAGTGATGGTAGTCCTTCTGGAAGGTTCTCCTATCTCCATAGAGGAACTCTGGAGCTCTGTCAGAGAGACCATTGGGTTCTTGGTCACCTCCCTGACCAAGGCCCTTCTCCCCTGATTGCTCAGTTTGGCTGAGCGGCCAGATCTAGGAAGAGTCTTGGTGGTTCCAAACTTCTTCCATTTAAGAATTATGAAGGCTACTGTGTTCTTGGGGACCTTCAATGCTGCAGAATTCTTTGGTACCCTCCCTGTGCCTCGTCGCAATCCTGTCTCGGAGCTCTACAGACAATTCCTTCTACCTAATGGCTTGGTTTCTGCTCTGACATGCACTGTCAACTATGGGACCTTATATAGACAGGTGAGTGCCTTTCCAAATCATGTCCAATCAATTGAATTTGCCCCAGATGGACACCAATCAAGTTGTAGAAACATCTCAAGGATTATCAATGGAAACAGGATGCACCTGAGCTCTATTTCGAGTCTCATAGCAAAGGGTCTGAAAGCTTATGTAAATAAGATTCTTATTTTTAATACATTTGCAAACATTTCTAAAATCATGTTTACACTTTGTCATTATGGGGTATTGTGTGTAGATTGATGAGTAAAAAATGTAATTTAATCAATTTTAGAATAATGCTGTAACGTAACAAATGTGGAAAAAGTGAAGGGGTCTGAATACTTTCCGAATGCACTGTATGTTTCTTAGACACACACTTTTCAACACACCTTTTTTTTGCAGACACTCACACCCTGACTCCCTCACAAATAACGGTTTCTTCCTCAACACATTTTTGATTTGCCTCATTGATCCTCTTAAAGAGGGAATAGTGCAAAATGGCCGTTCAGACAGAAAATCCCTAACTAGATGTGACAAGCACTTAAAGGCAATCGGCTGGTGAGCCATACCAACAGTACAGGCACATGGATCATTCCTGGGGTATATGCTAAAATGTTCTATAGTCTATATCTATGCCCATTAGCATCAAGTTTGCTTTAGGTCTTTTCCATATTATGACGACGCATATCCACAACAGTGAAGGATGCACAGTCAATTGAAGGTGAACCATATAAATGTTTTTGGTGTAAAAAGCCCTTTAGCATTTACTACATATCATACACCATACTTTCTCTCTTTCTCTGTTAATATTGATGTACCAGCTGTAAGGTATATACGATACATGCTTAACAAGGTGCATCAAAGCTGGGACCGAGAGACTGAAAAACAGCTTCTATCTCAAGGTCATCAGAATGTTAAACAGCAATCACTAATACCGGGCGGCTGCTGCCTATATACAGTGGGGCAAAAAAGCATTTAGTCAGACACCAATTGTGCAAGTTCTCCCACTTAAAAAGATGAGAGAGGCCTGTAATTTTCATCATAGGTAGACTTCAACTATGACAGACAAAATTAGAAAAAAAATCCAGAAAATCACATTGTAGGATTTTTTATGAATTTATTTGCAAATTATGGTGGAAAATAAGTATTTGGTCACCTACAAACAAGCAAGATTTCTGTCTCTCACAGACCAGTAACTTCTTCTTTAAGAGGCTCCTCTGTCCTCCACTCGTTACCTGCATTAATGGCACCTGTTTGAACTTGTTATCAGTATAAAAGACACATGTCCACACCCTCAAACAGTCACACTCCAAACTCCACTATGGCCAAGACCAAAAAGCTGTCAAAGGACACCAGAAACAAAATTGTAGACCTGCACCAGGCTGGGAAGACTGCATCTGCAATGGGTAAGCAGCTTGGTTTGAAGAAATCAACTGTGGGAGCAATTATTAGGAAATGGAAGACATACAAGACCACTGATAATCTCCCATGATCTTTGGCTCCACGCAAGATCTCACCCCGTGGGGTCAAAATGATCACAAGAACGGTGAGCAAAAATCCCAGAACCACACGGGGGGACCTAGTGAATGACCTGCAGAGAGCTGGGACCAAAGTAACAAAGCCTACCATCAGTAACACACTACGCCGCCAGGGGCTCAAATCCTGCAGTGCCAGACGTGTCCCCCTGCTTAAGCCAGTACATGTCCAGGCCCGTCTGAAGTTTGCTAGAGAGCATTTGGTTGATCCAGAAGAAGATTGGGAGAATGTCATATGGTCAGATGAAACCAAAATATAACTTTTTGGTAAAAATTCAATTCGTCGTGTTTGGAGGACAAAGAATGCTGAGTTGCATCCAAGGAACACCATACCTACTGTGAAGCATGGGGGTGGAAACATCATGCTTTGGGGCTGTTTTTCTGCAAACGGACCAGGACGACTGATCCGTGTAAAGGAAAGAATGAATGGGGCCATGTATTGTGAGATTTTGAGTGAAAACCTCCTTCCATCAGCAAGGGCATTGAAGATGAAACATGGCTGGGTCTTTCAGCATGACAATGATCCCAAACACACAGCCCGGGCAACGAAGGAGTGGCTTGGTAAGAAGCATTTCAAGGTCCTGGAGTGGCCTAGCCAGTCTCCAGATCTCAACCCCATAGAAAGTCTTTGGAGGGAGTTGAAAGTCTGTGTTGCCCAGCAACAGCCCCAAAACATCACTGCTCTAGAGGAGATCTGCATGGAGGAAAATACCAGCAACAGTGTGTGAAAACCTTGTGAAGACTTACAGAAAACTTTTGACCTCTGTCATTGCCAACAAAGGGTATTTAACCTCTTGATATTCCCCATCCTGGATCCGGGAGCGTAATCATCGCCTGACAATAATTAGCATAACGCAACAGACATAAATATCCCTAGAAAATATTCCTATTCATGAAAATCACAAATGAAATATATTGAGACACAGCTTAGCCTTTTGTTAATCACCCTGTCATCTCAGATTTTCAAAATCTGCTTTACAGCCAAAGCTAGACAAGCATTTGTGTAAGTTTATCGATAGCCTAGCATAGCATCATGCCTTGCTAGCAGCAGGCAACCTTGTCACAAATCAGAAAAGCAATCAAATTAAATCGTTTACCTTTGAACTTCGGATGTTTTCACTCACGAGACTCCCAGGTAGATAGCCAAAGTTCATTTTTTCCCAAAATATTATTTTTGTAGGCGAAATAGCTCCGTTTGTTCTTCACGTTTGGCTGAGAAATCGACCGGAAATTGCAGTCACGAAAACGTCGAAAAATATTCCAAATTAGCTCCATAATATCGACAGAAACATGGCAAACGTTGTTTATAATCCATCCTCAAGGTGTTTTTCTAATATCTATTCGATAATATATCCGTCGGGACAATTTTCATTAGGACCGATTGGAGTAATGGCTACCTCTGCCACCGTGTGACCACTTACCCAATGTGGCCGCCTACGGCTATTCTTCAACATAAATGCGTAAAACTATGTCACAATGCTGTAGACACCTTGGGGAATACGTAGAAAGTGTAAGCTGGTTCATAGCACACTCACAGTTCAATAGGGACTCATTTTAACGCAGCGCTTTCAAAACCTGGGGCACTTCCGGATTGGATTTTGCAACATCAGTTCTGTTATGCTCACAGACAATATCTTTACAGTTTTGGAAACGTTAGAGTGTTTTCTATCCAAATCTGTCAATTATATGCATATTCTAGCATCTTGTCCTGACAAAATATCCCGTTTAAAACGGGAACGTTTTTTTTCCAAAAATGAAAATACTGCCCCCTAGTACCAAGAGGATAACAAAGTATTGAGAAACTTTTGTTATTGACCAAATACTTACTTTCCACCATAATTTGCAAATAAATTCATTAAAAATCCTACAATGTGATTTTCTGGATTTTTTTTCTCATTTTGTCTGTCATAGTTGAAGTGTACCTATGATGAAAATTACAGGCCTCTCTCATCTTTTTAAGTGGGAGAACTTGCACAATTGGTGGCTGACTAAATACTTTTTTGCCCCACTGTACATACTTGAAATCATTGGCCACTTTAATAAATGGATCACTAGTCACTTTAAATAATGCCATTTTAATAATGTTTACATATCTTACATTACTCATCTCATATGTTTATACTGTATCTTATACCATCTATTGCATCTTGCCTATGCCGCTTGGTCATAACTCATCCATATATTTATATGTACATATTCTTATTCCATCCCTTGAGACTTGTGTGTATTAGGTAGTTGTTGTGGAATTGTTAGATTACTTAGATTATTATTTTTTATTTTATTTTATTTAAACGTTATTTAATCTCTTTTTCAAGAGAGACCTGGTCCAATAGCATCCGGAGGAACAAAGTTTCAAACAAAACAATTTCCATACACTAACACAACATTAAACAAAACTATATACACACACAGTACAACAATGACATATTATGTAAAAAAAAACACAAAAAAACAGCTGTCCTAAAGACAATTACACTCTTTTATGATATTTACATCGACCAAGTGTTTAAACTCCACCAACGAGACTAGATCATCAAATGTTAAAATGTTCAGGAGAGAATTCCAGGACCACGGAGCTGAGTATCTAAAACTCTTTCTACCATAACCTGTTCTAATTCTTGGTACTGTTAAATATTACTGCTCTGTCGAAACTAGAAGCATTTCACTACGCTCGCATTAACATCTGCTAACCTTGGGACCAATACGATTTGATTTGACACGTTTTTCTTTTTATCTCTCTTTCTCCCTCTCTGCAGTGAGAAGAGGAAGCTGCAGGTGAATATCGCCAGTCCCATCCAGTGCAGTATGAATGGCAGGAAGTGCACTGTCATTGTGGAGCCCAAGATCAACCAATCGCAGCCAGACTTCACCAAGAGCCACTCCGGTTATATCCTGGCAGTGCCTGGAAACTAAAAGGGCCACTCGGGGGCCACTCGGTCTGTGACAAGGACAAGTGACGATGAGGTGTCAAATGAGGAATATGTGAATCATAACTCTGTTTGTAATAGAGCTCATTTGTGAACTAGATGGCATGATATGATACATGGGAGGGTTGAACTCTCAGAATGAAAGCCATGCCAAATTTGTAACTCTGATTAGATATTTATTTGACGTAACTCAATGTTTTTCAATAGGACATGTAAGATGTTTAATACATACACATGTGTTTAGTTAATTAGACAGACTCACACACATGCACAACATTAATTCACCAAAGAGTAGATTTTTTTCGCCTAATTTTTCGACATCAAGTTGAGTTCACATGTACAACCGAGCTGTTTTGTCGGGGCATCGATCATTATGTGTTACGCTAGCTTTGGTTAATCATGATTAGTGTCACATTATCCGGCATTTCATTTGAGTAGAATGTCTTGTTCAGAGATGTATATTCTCACGGCTACAGTGCCTTCAGAAAGTATTCATACCCCTTGACTTATTCCACATTATGTTGTGTTACAGCCTGAATTCAAAAAGTGATTTAAATAAGATTTGTTTTCTGACCTATCTACACAAAATACCCCCATAATGGAAACATTTGAAATGTTAGCAAATGTATTGAAAATGAAATACAGAAATACAATTTTACATAGGTATTCACACCCCTGAATCAACAAGGCATGTTAGAATCACCTTTGGCAGTGATTACAGCTGTGAGTTCTTTTGGGTACGTCTTTAAGAGCTTTGCACACCTAGATTGTACAATATTTTCAAATGATTCTTTCAAAAATTCTTCAAGCTCTGTCAAGTTGGTTGTTTATCATTGCTATACAGCCATTTTCAAGTCTTGCCATAGATTGTAAAGCTGATTTAAGTCAAAACTGTAACTTGGCAACTCCAGTGAATATTTGGCCTTGTATTTTAGGTTATTGTCCTCCTGAAAGGTGACTTTGTCTCCAAGTGTCTGTTGAAAAGCAGACTGAACCAGGTTTTCCTCTAGGATTTTGCCTGTGCTTAGCTCTATTCTGTTTATTTTTATCCTAAATAAACGTCCTATTCCTTGCCAACGACAAGCATACCCATAACATGATGCAGCCACCACCATGCTTGAAAAAAAATGGTACTCAGTGATGAGTTGTGTTGTATTTGCCCTAATAATAATGCTTTGTATTCAGGACATAAAGTTTTTCTTTGCCACATTGTTTGCTGTTTTAAGATAGTGCCTTATTGCAGACAGGATGCAAGTTTTGGAATATTTCTAATCTGTACAGGCTTCCTTCTTTTCACTCTGTCATTTAGGTTAGTATTGTGGAGTAACTACGATGTTGTATCACTGCCATTAAACTGTTTTAAAGTCACCATTGATCTCATGGTGAAATCCCCTAGCGGTGTCCTTCCTCTCCGGCAACTGAGTTAGGGTTAGGAAGGCCGCCTGTATCTTTCTAGAGACTGGGTGTATTGATAAACCATCTAAAGTGTAATTAATAACTTCACCATGCTCAAAGAGATATTCAATGTCAACATTGTTATTGCACACAGAATGTGTCCATGCAACTTATTATGTGACTTGTTAAGCACATTTTTACTCCTGAACTTATTTATAACAAAGGGGTTGAATACTTATTGACTTGAGACATTTCAGTTTTTATTTAAGTGTAAAAAAAAAGAAGTAAAAACATCATTCTAATTTGACATTATGGGGTATTGTGTGTAGTGGGGTATTGTGTGTAGGCCAGTGACACACAATCTAAATGTAATCCATTTTAAATTCTGTAACACAACAAAATGTGGAAAAGTCGAGGGGTGTGAAAGCACTATGTATGTTTTCATTATTTATTTGTATCTAAAATGGATATTTGATGGAAATATGTTTAACACAACCCTTGTTTTAGACTACAGATAGACCACAGCCAGTCCTACATACACACATTTTCCATTCCTTTTGTTTTTTGGAAGAAGAATGGGAGAGTTGTTGTTCTATGTACTTCAATGACGGAACAGTGTCAGAGGCACAGATGAGAAGTGTGTCGTTCTTAACTTAAGTTAGTTTGTCACAGGGTGTGAGTGGGATGTGTTGAGCATATCCTGAACCTGAACGTCACGACATGCTCTGAGAGGAGCATTAAAATATATATTTTAACCTCTTATTTCTATGCATATACTGTACAGATGTAGCATCATGTTATGGGTATGCTTGTCACTGGCAGGGACTGGGGAGTTTGTCAGGATTAAAATAAATATGAAAGGAGCAAAGCCCAGATAAAAAGTTAGAAACCCTGCCTCATTCTTCTGAATACCTAACCCTCGGATAATTATATTTTTCAGCGGGACAATTGCACAATTGTTAATGCCAAAGACACACCAGAATGGCCTTCCAATAGGTGTTGAGTGTTCCTGAATGATCCAGTCTGTCATGACTCATATCGGCTTGAAAATAAGAGACTAGGCTGACAAACACAATGGATATATGTTGCCCTAAGAGTTGTGTGAAGTTGATAGAATCTTATTCCAAATGTTTTACAGCTGTAATAGCTGCCAAAAGTTATTACACAAAGGAATAACTCTCCGGTGTGAAGATATACGCAATCAAGACATCTTTGTGTTTTATATTTTATTTATTCAGACGATTTTCTATCATTTTCTTTGACTTTGGAAATGTGCAGTAGGTTGTGTAAATCAGTAGTAAAAAAAACATTTAATTAATTGTTTTAATTTTATGGCAGCAAAATGTGAAGACTGTGCAAGGGGTGTGTAGTATTTCATTAGGGACTGTATCGCTCTGTCAGTTGGCATTATTTTCAGTTAAAAATCTCCAATCAGTTTCAGAATTGCTGCCGAGTGCTAATTGCTTTGCAAATTGGCCAGGAAAATTGGTACATAATTAGTTAATTAGCGTGTCTCATCTCAACTAAAGAAATCTTCCTTTACCTTGCAGCAATGGCGTATGATGACATTGTTCTGTTGCTTGATAAGGCACTTTAGACCAGAAAATGGCTGCAACCTGCTGGAAAATGTCCCTCTATTAGGGGAAAGTTGTAGGCTATGTATTGTGGATAGTATCTCTAATGGCAGGTGTTTTAATATGTGGTTAGTCCTCAGGGCTGCCTGTAAAACTTGCTTATTATAGCCCGCCCCCATATCCCCTGACTGTCTGTGACTGTTTGTCACATCCGACTGAAATAGGTTTCTCTCTCCTGTCTCCCGACATGCCTGTCTTGAAAGGAAGGATACTTTTATCTGAGAACAAAAGCCTGGCTTGGCTGCCTCTCCTCTCCTCCCCTCTATTCTCTCTCCTCTCTCTATCGCTCTATCTCCTCCTTCGCTCAATCACATCTCTTGGCACTCTGCCCGGGTGGGTAGACTGACACTGCAGGGCCAATGAGGAGTTTATTCTGAACCCCCCCTGTTCCCCGGAGGAGAGAGGGGGAGAGAGAGAGAGAGGAAAGGGAGAGAGTGTATCAATGAAGACAGAGAGCTAGATGAGATGCCCACTTTCCTCACCACTACATAAATAAGACCGGTACAAACGCGTGATTATTTAGCTGAGTGAGGATTCTAATGGTTCACTGTCACTCTGGGATGCAGCATGGAGACTGTTAATATCCTGAGTCATCTACTGGACATTCAGTACACATGGATAAAAAGGCGGTTGAAAATAGTTTACCTGTGCCATCACATTCTTTCAGCTTTACCCTTCAGTTTGTGATCTGTGTCTAGAAGGTGTTGTGCCCGCCGAATCCTTGCCCTCCTTGGTTTGTGTTGGGCTTGACTTTTCTTATCCAAAGCTTAACCTACAGTACGGTAAATCCCCTTGATTGTTTGTTTTTTTGCTCGCCAGGTAGCACTCCTAGTGCCTTCAGAAAGGGAACCCAGTCTATAACATTTCATTGAGTTTCTTCTGTCTTCTGTTGGTAACCATTTTGATTACAATTGTAAGATGTGTACCCAATTCTCAGCAATTGTGTTAATTTTAGTGCAACGATATCTGCAAATTGAGTATTGGGGAAGGTTGATAACATGTTGGAACATTGTTGTAATCTAGGGGGTGGTAACGTTGAGTTTCTGTAATGAGTATACAGTGAGGGGAAAAAACTATTTGATCCCCTGCTGATTTTGTACGTTTTCCCACTGACAAAGAAATGATCAGTCTATAATTTTAATGGTAGGTTTATTTGAACAGTGAGAGACAGAATAACATAAAAAAAATCCAGAAAAACGCATGTCAAAAATGTTATAAATTGATTTGCATTTTAATGAGGGAAATAAGTATTTGACCCCCTCTCAATCAGAAAGATTTCTGGCTCCCAAGTGTCTTTTATACAGGTAATGAGCTGAGATTAGGAGCACACTCTTAAAGGGAGTGCTTCTAATCTCAGTTTGTTAACTGTATAAAAGACACCTGTCCGCAGAAGCAATCAATCAGATTCCAAACTCTCCACCATGGCCAAGTCCAAAGAGCTCTCCAAGGATGTCAGGGACAAGATTGTAGACCTACACAAGGCTGGAATGGGCTACAAGACCCTCGCCAAGCAGCTTGGTGAGAAGGTGACAACAGTTGGTGCGATTATTCGCAAATGGAAGAAACACAAAATAACTGTCAATCTCCCTCGGCCTGGGGCTCCATGCAAGATCTCACCTCGTGGAGTTGCAATGATCATGAGAACGGTGAGGAATCAGCCCAGAACTACATGGGAGGTTCTTGTCAATGATCTCAAGGCAGTTGGGACCATAGTCACCAAGAAAACAATTGGTAACACACTACGCTGTGAAGGACTGAAATCCTGCAGCGCCCGCAAGGTCCCCCTGCTCAAGAAAGCACATATACATGCCCGTCTGAAGTTTGCCAATGAACATCTGAAGGATTCAGAGGACAACTGGGTGAAAGTGTTGTGGTCAGATGAGACTAAAATGGAGCTCTTTGGCCTCAACTCGTCGTGTTTGGAGGAGGAGGAATGCTGCCTATGACCCCAAGAACACCATCCCCACCGTCAAACATGGAGGTGGAAACATTATGCTTTGGGGGTGTTTTTCTGCTAAGGGGACAGGACAACTTCACCGCATCAAAGGGACGATGGACGGGCCATGTACCGTCAAATATTGGGTGAGAACCTCCTTCCCTCAGTCAGGGCATTGAAAATGGATCGTGGATGGGTATTCCAGCATAACAATGACCCAAAACACACGGCCAAGGCAACAAAGGAGTGGCTCAAGAAGAAGCACATTAAGGTCATGGAGTGGCCTAGCCAGTCTCCAGACCTTAATCCCATAGAAAATCTGTGGAGGGAGCTGAAGGTTCGAGTTGCCAAACGTCAGCCTCGAAACCTTAATGACTTGGAGAAGATCTGCAAAGAGGAGTGGGACAAAATCCCTCCTGAGATGTGTGTAAATCTGGTGGCCAACTACAAGAAACGTCTGACCTCTCTGTGATTGCCAACAAGGGTTTTGCCACCAATTACTAAGTCATGTTTTGCAGAGGGTTCAAGTAGTTATTTCCCTCATTAAAATGCTAATCATTTTTGACATGCGTTTTTCTGGATTTTTTTGATGTTATTCTGTCTCTATCACTGTTCAAATAAACCTACCATTAAAATTATAGACTGATAATTTCTTTGTCAATGGGCAAACGTACAAAATCAGCAGGAGATCAAATACTTTTTTCCCTCACTGTATATATGTTCTAATTTCCTTCAATATATTCAATACACCATATATATATATATAGATTCATTTGCTGATCAAACTATTTGCCTAATTTAATATTTTGTGTATTTGTGTAATATCTGTCTCTCTCTCGTGTGTGTGTGTGTGTGTGTATATATATATATATATACATACAGTGCCTTGCGAAAGTATTCGCCCCCCTTGAACTTTGCGACCTTTTGCCACATTTCAGGCTTCAGACATAAAGATATAAAACTGTATTTTTTTTGTGAAGAATCAACAACAAGTGGGACACAATCATGAAGTGGAACGACATTTATTGGATATTTCAAACTTTTTTAACAAATCAAAAACTGAAAAATTGGGCGTGCAAAATTATTCAGCCCCCTTAAGTTAATACTTTGTAGCGCCACCTTTTGCTGCGATTACAGCTGTAAGTCGCTTGGGGTATGTCTCTATCAGTTTTGCACATCGAGAGACTGAAATTTTTTCCCATTCCTCCTTGCAAAACAGCTCGAGCTCAGTGAGGTTGGATGGAGAGCATTTGTGAACAGCAGTTTTCAGTTCTTTCCACAGATTCTCGATTGGGTTCAGGTCTGGACTTTGACTTGGCCATTCTAACACCTGGATATGTTTATTTTTGAACCATTCCATTGTAGATTTTGCTTTATGTTTTGGATCATTGTCTTGTTGGAAGACAAATCTCCGTCCCAGTCTCAGGTCTTTTGCAGACTCCATTAGGTTTTCTTTCAGAATGGTCCTGTATTTGGCTCCATCCATCTTCCCATCAATTTTAACCATCTTCCCTGTCCCTGCTGAAGAAAAGCAGGCCCAAACCATGATGCTGCCACCACCATGTTTGACAGTGGGGATGGTGTGTTCAGCTGTGTTGCTTTTACGCCAAACATAACATTTTGCATTGTTGCCAAAAAGTTCAATTTTGGTTTCATCTGACCAGAGCACCTTCTTCCACATGTTTGGTGTGTCTCCCAGGTGGCTTGTGGCAAACTTTAAACAACACTTTTTATGGATATCTTTAAGAAATGGCTTTCTTCTTGCCACTCTTCCATAAAGGCCAGATTTGTGCAATATACGACTGATTGTTGTCCTATGGACAGAGTCTCCCACCTCAGCTGTAGATCTCTGCAGTTCATCCAGAGTGATCATGGGCCTCTTGGCTGCATCTCTGATCAGTCTTCTCCTTGTATGAGCTGAAAGTTTAGAGGGACGGCCAGGTCTTGGTAGATTTGCAGTGGTCTGATACTCCTTCCATTTCAATATTATCGCTTGCACAGTGCTCCTTGGGATGTTTAAAGCTTGGGAAATCTTTTTGTATCCAAATCCAGCTTTAAACTTCTTCACAACAGTATCTCGGACCTGCCTGGTGTGTTCCTTGTTCTTCATGATGCTCTCTGCGCTTTTAACGGACCTCTGAGACTATCACAGTGCAGGTGCATTTATACGGAGACTTGATTACACACAGGTGGATTGTATTTATCATCATTAGTCATTTAGGTCAACATTGGATCATTCAGAGATCCTCACTGAACTTCTGGAGAGAGTTTGCTGCACTGAAAGTAAAGGGGCTGAATAATTTTGCACGCCCAATTTTTCAGTTTTTGATTTGTTAAAAAAGTTTGAAATATCCAATAAATGTCGTTCCACTTCATGACTGTTGTTGATTCTTCACAAAAAAATACAGTTTTATATCTTTATGTTTGAAGCCTGAAATGTGGCAAAAGGTCGCAAAGTTCAAGGGGGCCGAATACTTTCGCAAGGCACTGTGTATATATATATATATATATATATATATATATATATATATATATATATATATATATATATATATATTGATAATGAATGAGTGTTTGGACCAAATCTGAAGGGTTAGGGTTAAATATACAAGGACCCACAGTGATTGTTATTTGATTGAATCATTTAATTAATAAACATATTTGTTCCAGTGGAATGACTCTTTAGTTGACATAGGACATTTGATGTTGCTCACCTAGTGTGTGTCTGTGTGTGTGAATTTGTGTTTACAACCAGGAAAACACATGCTTCAAGGTCTGCTGGTATGTAGGCTAGTCTATGATGTTTTCTCCTTCTCCCAGCTGTTGTCTCTGTGCTGTCGGTAATATGGGGAGCCAAACCACGCTAATCCGCCTGCTAACCAAGCAGCTGTGTCCCAGGATGCTAATCCGCCTGCTAACCAAGCAGCTGTTTCCCAGGATGCTAATCCGCCTGCTAACCTATCAGCTGTTTTCCAGGATGCTAATCCGCCTGCTAACCTACCAGCTGTTTCCCAGGATGCTAATCCGCCTGCTAACCTACCAGCTGTTTCCCAGGATGCTAATCCGCCTGCTAACCTACCAGCTGTTTCCCAGGATGCTAATCCGCCTGCTCACCTGGCAGCTGTTTCCCAGGATGCTAATCCGCCTGCTAACCTACCAGCTGTTTCCCAGGATGCTAATCTGCCTGCTAACCTGGCAGCTGTTTCCGAGGATGCTAATCCGACAGCTAAAGCATCCTGCAGTCAGGTCAGGATGACGGCATCACCACTTCCCTGTCAATGAGAGCTATCTCAACAGAGGCATCACTAGCCTCCTGATGGACTAAAGTGGGTGGGAGGTGTGGGAGAGCAGGTTAGAGACTAAGTCATCTTTCATACTCTTTGATTATATCGACTTTGATTTACCCCATATGGCCAATGGAAAACAAATGGAGGCAGATTGAATGGTCATTGACTTTATGATACGATGATTCAAAAATAATGTATTATTTGTCTCATCTTACAGTATGTACAGGTGTAACTAGATGGATTCTCCTCTAAATTGGGGATATATGTCATTGTAATCTTCAAATTATTATTTAATGGATTTAATTCCACGGATTAGTCTCTTTTTAAATGCATAACCCTGGCAACTCTTAAATGATATATGGGCCATTGTGGGGTCTAGTAAACAAAGTGAAAAGTATGTGATTATATCACTGAAGGGTCCAACTGCAGATGAAGACACCACTCATTTGTGCATCATGAGCAGTGCATTTTATTTTCCATCACAGTACAAAAATAAATTAAAGTAAGCAGAAACAAACTGGAAAAGGTTCAATTACAGCAAAGGCTTTTTCAAAATAACTAGTAGCCTATCAGTGTAGAGTATCCTCTTTTTCCACTTCCTATTGGTTATAAGAAAACAAACTTCACACATTCTTCTGTACAAATAAACTCTCACACACACACTCACACACTCGGCACACATGCAGTCAATGAAATACCCTTTTGAAGTTCTTTAACACTGTTTCTTTTTTGTTCTACAAAGTACGTAACAAGATACAGAAAAAGTCAACAGAAATGTTCTAACTATCACGTCTTTTTTCTCTCTTTTTGTAAGGTTTTTCAAGTCTTTTTCAAACAACTACTCAGTGATACAATTGAAAAAATTGCACATTTTAGTGAGTTGGGGCGAGAGGGTCAAGATTCCCTTGCTTTTGACCCTTGACCCCATATGCCCTGCCTTTTCCCCAGAGCAGTAGCCTGTCAAGTGCATGTCCCCTCCCTATTGCACCACACAACACCCAACAACCCATTTCCCATTGCATTTCATCTCCCCATGACAAGGAACAATGCCATAGTACTGCTCCACAACACATGTACACTTGCACCATTCATTTTTCTCTTTGACTCCAACTGATACAGCAGAGGAGAGAAATGATCATATCAACCAACAGTCCCTAAGAACAACCTTCATCACATGAGAAAAGAGAATAGCCTTTTTTTCAGCATTAATTATTATTTTTTTTAAACCACAACAAAAAAGAATTGTCTGCTTATGACTGTCAACCATTTCGCATTTCCAGAAAGAAATTTGAGAAACAACTATGAAACAAAGCATGCATCATTTCTCAGTTTAGATGATGAAAAGCGGGCATATACTCTTGTTATCATAATTATTATTTTGATTTCTTTGATTTTTTTCCCCCCAAGGTCCAGTTTAGTGTATGTATACTATTGACAACTTACTCCTGTTAAATTGTAGATTCAATTCCACATCTCTCTCAACATATACTGTAGCAGGGGTTGACAGAAAAACCTACCAGCTCCCTTTATCTTATTAGTTATTGGAGATGGAGGTACTATCATTCTACCCGTTTCTAGCCTTTACAGTTATTCAATGGAAATGTTAGCCATGTATCTTGACTGCTCCATTTGCTCTCACGTAGATGTAGTCATGGCTGTCATGGTGTTCCTATTGCCCTCTATGCTCGTCCATTTCTCAGAGTGGCTTCAGCTGATTGAAAACCTGATTATCTCCATGGAGGTCAACTTGGATATAACCTACAGTTTAACCTAATCTCATCT
The DNA here is from genome assembly GCF_045791955.1 of Oncorhynchus clarkii lewisi. Lineage (NCBI taxonomy): Eukaryota > Metazoa > Chordata > Actinopteri > Salmoniformes > Salmonidae > Oncorhynchus > Oncorhynchus clarkii. The sequence continues at coordinate 45,211,130 of NC_092166.1, forward strand.
CCTCCCCAGCTGAATAAATTGTTGTCTTAGATTTGATTAATATTGGCATTGAGAGATTATTCCAGGGGAGGCTACCTGTCATATTCTCTGGTGTGACTGAGTGAAATGGCCTGCCATTGGCTGATGGTTATGTTGTCTTGTTGATATGTGGAGCTGGGTGGTGTGTTGGGTTTGGGATTGCTCTGTGTCTAGGGTTCTAGGGTCTTTGTCTTTACTCAAGGTCTCTCTGATGTGGTAGTTACTTTGGCGATGGTCAGACTTTTTTTTTATTGGTTTTTAATCTAGGGTCAATCTATAGCTTATTCCCTGCAACAACCATTTGATCTTCACTCCCAAGGTAAGCTCACCAGTTACTCACAAAACCCACTCTTTCACATCCGGTTCTTTTAAACAGACCAATTTATCATTCATTCATGATCTTTTGAATACATGGGATGTGCCAAAATAACCAATTGAGTTAGTTATAAGATGGAAATCCACCCAATCGCTCAACATGTGGATGTGTTTTCAGACCTACAGGATTTTCATCAAAGATATGGCACTAGCTAAACATTTGTTCAAGTTAAATGTCTTTTAGCAGAATATGGACCTTCATTCCAAAGTGTTTTTAGATACAACCTTTAGACAAAAATACACAATTATTCCTTGGTAAACAAATAGCCTATTTTAGCAAGCATAGCTAAATAAACTAGTTTTCACTTTTCTCACAGCATTCTCTAATGCAGATGCAGTTGGTTTAATTACAGATCAAATGGAAAGAAGTAAAGTAATTATTGTCGTCAGAAATTCAAGAAGAATTGCATGGTACACATGCATTAGTTTATTTAAAAAATTAAAAGCTTTTTAAGAAAATCAATAAATAAACCACCCTGGGCTTGAGCATTTGAAGAGTAAAACATCAATTTTTTTCTGAGATGAAAATAAAGTAGGTCTTAACATGAAGTGTGATAATCAAGCCTTGTGTTTGATGTTGTATGTCCTATTGTCTTGTTGTAAAAAAAAAAAAAAAAGCCCACAATGCAATTCAGGCCTGTTGTCAAGTCCTTCTGAACCAATCTTTCTCCACCAAACCCCTCTAGCCAAGTCACAAACAATAAAGCCACAACAACATGAATCCAGCATCCATGCCCCCACTTTTCCATTGAGATCAGATACTGTTTGCACCGCAGCAGAACTGTCGAGTCCATATCCTTCCTTGCAGTGGGGGTACATGGGTTTTCACTTCAGTCTAAAGAGCCAGCGTTGCAGCTTGTCTGTTGATGTGAACACTAGCCCAGTCACGCAAGGGCCCTTGACCATCCCGTTGTAGGCAGTGCATCTCAGACAGTCAGAACAAACAGCAGGTAGTTGGTAGGGTGCTGCAGCCTCAGTCCTCTCCACATTAAAAGCTGTAGATGTGTTCCTTTTCTATTCCCCCCCCCATTGTCGGTTTTGTATTTTTCAAATGTATTTATACATGTGCATAAGCAGAGAATGTACCCGAGTCTGGCATTTTTGTTAGGTGTCAAAAGTGAAGTGAAAATGCAATTCTCTTTCCTTCGAAAAATACTAGTTTGGTCTTCAGAAAACTTGAGATAAATAAGTTGTTTACCATAAAATGTTAGATTTTTTTCATCAAACGGCGTTCCATTGTCCCTCTTTCTGTTGTACCGTTAGCTCTCAAACATGCTTATAATCTAAAACGTTTTGGCTAGATCTGAGCCAAATTAACCCTAAAAATGAATCTCTTCCCATCAAAACTTCCCCTCCCCACTCCCCTCTTCCTACTCCCTCAACCAATCTCCCATTTTGAAATACTAAACTGGTGTAGGCCCCTCTTCCCTGGTTTCCCTCCCCTTCCCTGAGCCCCGGGACCCTCACCGGTCCAGACCAATGAGCAAGCGGCTCCTCTCCTCCTCCTTCTGGCTTTCGTTCTTTAGGTCGGCAAACACCTGGGTGAAATAGTGCGGGTCCGAGTTGATCTGGAGCATCTTAGCGCTCATCAGGTTGATTATGGACAGGCAGCGGTCCCAGAAGGTCTCCTTGGAGCTCTCCACCAGGAAGGGCTTGAGCGGGTAGGAGATTTCATTGCCCATGTATGAGTAGGACAGGTAGAGGCAGGTGAGCAGCACGGCCTGCAACTCGTGCTCATTGGCCACCTCAGAGGAGACCACATCGCGGCACAGCATGTAGACAAACACCACGTTGGCCGGGGTGATGAACCCCTGATCTTGCCAACCCTGAAGAAGCAGCGAGCGGTCCACGCTCCGCAGCCACAGCACCGGGTCAGTGGGGGGCAGGTGTTTCAGTCGGTAGCAGCGCCGGCACAGGAACTCACCCAGGCAGCGCAGGAGCTCGCTGGTGGAGGCCTGGACGATCACCCTCTTGGGCGTGCCGGGGGCTGCATTAGAGTTGGTCAGGGGGGCCTTCTTGACTGACGAGGCGGCATTGTTGGAGCTCTTGACGAGGGCCGGGGTGCTCTGGTCCTGAGCGAAGGTGGACAGGTTGGCGCAGGACTGAGACTTCTTCAGGTTCTCGTTGTTGAAATGGGTCACATTGTTCTGGTATGTAGCGTTGGGCTGCACCTTCTTTGAGCTTTTTTTCTTGGCCGACACAGCCACGATCCGCTTCCATGGCAGAACGTTGATGAGCGAGTGACGCTTCAGGTTCTTGTCTTTGGCGTTCTTGCTGTTCTGAACGGCCGCGTAGTGGCCCACTGTGGCTGGCCCATCTTCGCAGAGGGCCGCCTTCCTGTAGCTGGGCGAGAGCGACAGCACGGTTCCCATGGTGACTGAGTAGCAATATCCAGGGGCCTTAGCCTCTCTAGGTTAGTGGATGACCGACCAGAGAGAATGGCAGGGGAGGTCCTGAGGATCTCAATGCTTCTGAGCTGGTAGACCCTGGCTACAAGCGTCAGTTCCTTTCAGGCATCTAATGCCACAGTAGGTCCTTGTTGTCCTGACAGGAAGGTACGTACTGGATGGATCAGGAGTCGGTCTGAGCAGATTCTCTCTTTGCACTTGGCTCTCCTTCTCAGCTAGGTCAAAAGTGCCTGTGGAAAACAAAATGGTTCAATGTTAGCAAAAATTAAATGCATGTCTACAGTAGCTATTAGCTATATTTTACCACTCATTGCGTGTTCATAAATGTGAGCAATATACAATGTATTTGATGTTGAGAATGAAATAGGCCTATCTTGATTGTGATAATTAAATAAATGCAAAGATATTTCCTAATAGAAAATAATTATGGATTATTTGGCTGCAAGCATTGTTTGGCTGCATTCTGTTTTGGTTGTGTACGTCGGCTGCTGTCCAAGGTCCTGAAATCACCTGTCTGTGTCCTTATAAAAGGAGCATGTCATAAGTGATGCTGTGAAGGCTATTGTGTTGAGATATCTTGGTTGGCTCTAATAATTCACAGGAATTTCCATAACATTCAGATATGCTTTCATAAGCATGGACCCCCTCCCAGGCAAACCGGCAACCAAGGGACCCCCATAATACGTTAGCAAAAAAATCCACATTTTTTAAATGAATAGATTTGGTAAACATATTTGTTTTGACCTACCCACATTATAATTGGAAGAGGAAGTGTAAACTCAACTTAGCTAGAAAGGTAACTCCAAACACATTTTCACTCAAAGCAGCTGTTTAGCTGGTTTTAAACAAAGGTTAGCCATGTGTTGGAAAATTGTATGTCCAAGTCAAGAAAGCTTACCAGCGGCACATGCCGCACTGAGGGCGGTCATGCACCTATTATTTTAGAGGGAGCACAAAGTAGGTGGGGGTGATTGGAGAATTCAGATTTTAATATTAAACATCTGAAACATTTTTCCTGCAATCTAGAGCCATAATAATTGTGTAATTCTAGTGATTTAGTAATTAATTTTACATCTGAACATTTTAAAAACAGGACATATGAGGGGGCATGTGCCCCCTATGGGCATGACACCTCTGGCACTGGAAGCCTAATCGCTGGTGCTTTTTCAAAGCCTATGTCAGATACTCTAGTAAATGTAATTTCCTCAATAATAGGATGAGAAATAAAGAAATAATCAGAAACAAGATATTTTACTATTTTCTACTGTAGATATGTAATTCAAAATTCGTTTATTCTGTTGTTGATAGAGATATTCATAAAAACAATATGACCCTTAGGGGGCAGCGGGCCCTCGGTGGAATACGCCTGGTGTATACAGTAGATTTTATATCGACAAGTGCTCGGTGGTCCAATTTGAATGATCTAATTAAGCTGTATTGTTTTTACTTGGTAAATGAAAAACAGACGGGTGAATCTAGGCATATACCAGGGAATGTTATGGTGCCTGCAAAGCACTCAGCAGTTCTGACAGCAAATAACAACAACAAGTTGGATTAGCAACTACACTGCTTGCTTGTCGACTATCCGCATGGTAAACCACAGTAAACACATCCGAAGGGCCCCTATGCCTTTAATTTAAAAAAAAAATCAAACAGCCGTCCAACTGACTCAACTTTTATATTGATCTCAACACATCCAATTCCTCTTGAATTATACATGGACATGCTTTAATTCGATCGAAGCCAAACGAATGATGGATGTATCCATGCTCATACAGTAGTACCGTTTTAAAATGGAAGCCTGAAATGTAAACACCTTTATGTGAAGGTCACATTTGCTATAGCCTACGAAATCATTGAGAATTGAAGACGATGTTTGTAAAATTATATAAACGAATTATTGCTATGCGCTGTTTCTTAACTTTTGCATCTATTGGCTAGCCTAATAATAATATTATATTGTTGAGGAGTCGTGTGCGCTGAGAAACATTTCAACGAGATAAGATTAAGCCATAACCAAAACAACAAAAAAGTGATTGCGACAAAAATATTTTAAGTTGATTTCAAGCAGGCTATAAGATTTGTCAGAAAATCCCATATGTTTGGCTATTTTACTTGTTAATTTAAATATAAAGACAGTTTGTCTAGCTGCAAGCGTTGGTTTCAAGGCTGTTACATGTGGTTGTGTAGATCGGCTGCTGTCCATGGTTCTGAAATCGAGAGTCCGCGTCCTAATAAAGGCGCAAACTCGACGCTGAGTAATTTGGAATTCCAACAAACCCTTTTGACATGACTCCTCATTATGGTGCATATGGGAAGCTTCCTGCAAAAAAAATATAGGATACCTCCAAATCTATCAGTTTAGCCTATTTTCCCAAGTGATGTTGCCTTATTCTCACATGTTGATGTTTACCATTTATAATTCAGTATGTTATCCTTCGAAATAGGCTACAATATTAGACAAATTATACAATCATTACTTACAGTGTGATATTTGTCCTCCAGTAAATGAAAAAATAATGGCACTGCAGTGATGGCTTCTTAAACAGTAGTAGCCAATTCATTTGATATTGTGCACATCAAGGTGAAACCTCAAACCATCTTGGAAAATGCAGATTAAAAAAACAGTACAATCCAAGGAGAGAAAAGGCATTAATCAAGCAAAAGCATCGCACGCCTTGACATATCCTAGTTATCGCCCGTCTCTGGTGCGCAGCCGATGGTAGGCAACTGTGGAATGGATGCTGATATGAAGATGTGTTGTTGGTCCTCACCGCGAGATGCGCTTTCAAGGGTTGCAGTGCACTCCCACTGGCTCCCTGGTGTAAAAAGGGAGAAAGGCAGTGGTCGAGCTCTGTCCGTGGTGCTGTAATTTGCAACTCCGTCCAATCACAACAAAGCTGCACTCAATGAATGGATTTTTCAGCATGCAGCCCAACTGTTTTAATTAAACAAGAAAAGTAGCCAATAAATAAATATCCACAGTTATGAAAGATATTTTTGTTTATCAATAACCTACATTTCAGATCATCTCTAGGCTGTCAAAATGAGTCGCATAAATCTAAATGTAGGGATAGCCATGATAGAATTAAAATTAAAATGACATTTTGCAGTATGAAATCTCTTGAGATGCACCATCCTGTTTCTAAGTGTCCAACTTATCATTGTTCATACCTAGTAAGGGTATATTAATCTCCTTTTCACTTTTTTTTTCCATGAACAGACCACTTTGAACTGTTCTGCCTTATTATTATTCGACCATACTGGTCATTTATGAACATTTGAACATCTTGGCCATGTTCTGTTATAATCTCCACCCGGCACAGCCAGAAGAGGACTGGCCATCCCACATATGCTCTCTAATTCTCTCTTTCTCTCTCTCGGAGGACCTGAGCCCTAGGACCATGCCCCAGGAATACCTGACATGATGACTCCTTGCTGTCCCCAGTCCACCTGACTGTGCTGCTGCTCCAGTTTCAACTGTTCTGCCTTATTATTATTCGACCATGCTGGTCATTTATGAACATTTGAACATTTTGACCATGTTCTGTTATAATCTCCACCCGGCACAGCCAGAAGAGGACAGGCCACCCCACATAGCCTGGTTCCTCTCTAGGTTTCTTCCTAGGTTTTGGCCTTTCTAGGGAGTTTTTCCTAGCCACCGTGCTTCTACACCTGCATTGCTTGCTGTTTGGGGTTTTAGGCTGGGTTTCTGTACAGCACTTTGAGATATCAGCTGATGTACAAAGGGCTATATAAATAAATTTGATTTGATTTGATTTTGACTTTGAATTAAATGGTGTAGGCCCAGTGGTGTCTGGAGAAGGGGGTGTACTCCAAAGTTGCCAAAAATTTCTCAAATGGCCCACCCCGCAAAGGAAAGGCGCCCTGTGTGAAAAATAATTTGAGAATAGTGACATAGACCAATTTCAGAGTGTTTCACAGTCAGGCCAACCGACGCTGTACTGGGTAAGTGCTAATAGTAGGCCGTGTCAGATTCAGTTTTTCCAGATTTTCACCCTCAAAGTCACACTTTTAATAGAAAAACAACCAAATTTGATGTTCTAAATCAATAACAATGCTTAAAACACACCAGGAGACCACTTGAGGTCTGGGAAAAATCGAAGGTATTTATATTTTTGAGTGTAGTTACCCTTTAATTCAAGTGAGCAGGCACCTAGTACTGTTTGTTAGTGGTATTTTTGTAGCACATGAAGGAGTTTGCAAAACAAATGGCCACTGGATTGATGCAAATAATCATGATATCATTCTGCCAGGTAGGCATAGGCTACTTTGTAGCTAGTTAACATTTAATTGAGAAGGTTTTTGGGAAAGCCTTTCTATCTACCAGAAGATGGTTAGGCCTATTATTATCATAGCAAGGCTATATTTCCTGTTGTTTGAAACCTGTACATTTTACTTCATTTTATAATGAAGTCACCTAGTAAAATACTACTTGAGTAAAAGTCAAAAAGTATTTGGTTTTAAATATACTTAAGTATCAAAAGTAAATGTAATTGCTAAAAAAATACTTAAGTGTGAAAAGTAAAATAATTTCAAATTCCTTTTTATTTAATCATTTACAGTATTTAACTAGGCAAGTCAAATTCTTATCTACCAAAAGGCAAAAGTCCTCCTGCGGGAACGGGGGCTAGGATTATAAATATAGGACAAAACACATCATGACAACACCACATTAAGAGAGAATAAAGAAAACTAAAGAAAACATAGCAAGGCAGCAACACAACATGACCACAACATGGTAGCAGCACAAAACATAGTACAAACATTATTGGGCACAGACAACTGCACAAAGGGCAAGAAGGTAGAGACAACAATACATAATGTAAAGCAGCCACAACTGTCAGTAAGAGTGTCCATGATTGAGTCTTTGAATGAAGAGATGGAGATAAAACGGTCCAGTTTGAGTGTTTGTTGCAGCTCGTTCTAGTCGCTAGCTGCAGCGAACTGAAAAGAGGAGCAACCCAGGGAAGTGTGTGCTTTGGGGACCTTTAACAGAATGTGACTGGCAGAATGGGTGTTGTATGTGGAGGATGAGGGCTGCAGTAGATATCTCAGATAGGGGGGAGTGAGGCCTAAGAGGGTTTTTATAAATAAGCATCAACCAGTGGGGTCTTGCGATGGGTATACAGAGATGACCAGTTTACAGAGGAGTATAGAGCGCAGTGATGTGTCCTATAAGAAGCGTTGGTGGCAAATCTGATGGCCGAATGGTAAAGAACATCTAGCCGCTTGAGAGCACCCTTACCTGCCGATCTATAGATTATGTCTGCGTAATCTAGCATGGGTAGGATGGTCATTTGAATCAGGGTTAGTTTGGCAGAGGGGGTGAAAGAGGTGCGATTACAATAGAGGAAACCAAGTCTAGATTTAACTTTAGCCTGCAGATTTGATATGTGCTGAGAGAAGGACAGTATCATCTAGCCATACTCCCAAGTACTTATGAGGTGACTATCTCAAGCCCTAAACCCTCAGAGGTAGTAATCACACCTGTGGGGGGAGGGGCATTCTTCTTACCAAACCACTTTACCTTTATTTTGGAGGTGTTCAGATCAAGGTTAAGGGTAGAGAAAGCTTTTTGGACACCAAGAAAGCTTTGCTGTAGAGTTTAACACAAAATCCAGGAGGGGCCAGCAGACTATCATCTGCATATAAATGAATGAGAGCTTCCTACTGCCTGAGCTATGTTGTTAATGTAAATTGAGCATAACATGGGGCTCCGGATCCAGCCTTGGGGTACTCCCTTGGTGACAGGCAGTGGCTGATACAGCAGATTTTCTGACTTTATACACTGCACTCTTTGAGAGGTAGTTAGCAAACCAGTTCAAAGACCACTCAGAGACACCAATTTTCCTTAGCCGGCCCACACGAATGGAATGGTCTACAGTATCAAAAGCTTTGGCCAAGTCAATAAAAATAGCAGCACAACATTGCTTAGAATCAAGGGCAATGGCAACATCGTTGAGGACCTATAAGGTTGCAGTGACACATCCATTACCTGAGCAGAAACCAGATTGCATACCAGAGAGAATACTATAGACATCAAGACAGCCAGTCAGTTGATTGACAAGTTTTTCCAACACTTGATAAACAGGGCAAAATAAAAATAGGCCTATAAAAGTTAGGATCAGCTTGATCTCCTCCTTTAAATAAAGGATGAACCGTGGCTGCCTTCCAAGCAATGGGAACCTCCCCAAAAAGGAGAGACAGGTTAAAAATGGTTGAAGATAGGCTTGGCGATGATAGGGGCAGCAACCGTAAAGAAGAAAGGGTCTAAACCATCCGACCCAGATGTTTTTTGGGGTCAAGTTTCAGGAGCTCCTTTAGCACCTCAGACTCAGTGACTGTGGTGATTAAAGAGCTCAGCAATATGCTTCTTGTCAGTAACAACCACATCAAATTAAGGGACATGGGCAGCTGTGAGGAGGAGGGTTTAACAGGTCTTTAACCGTTTTCCAGAAGTTCTTGGGGTTAGACCTAGAGAGAGAGAACTACTCCTTAAAGTAACTAACTTTGGCCTTCATGATAGCCTGGGTGCACATATTTCTCATTTGCCTAAACGAGAGCCAGTCAGCCTGAGTATGCGTGTGCTGAGCCTTTTGCCAAATGCAATGCCTGAAGTGGAGTAACTGTGCAAAATCACGGTCGAACCAGGGGCTGAACCTGTTTTTAATTCTAATTTTCTTTGGGTCATGTTTAACAATACCACAGAAAATATCCAAGCTTCTTCGACAGAGGGGATCAAGCTAATTCGATACAATTTGAGGCCAGTTCATGAAGGAAGGCTAATTCATTCAAGTTTTTTAGCAAGCGTCTATGACAAATCAGGACAGGTCGTTTCACTGAGCAGCCATTACGAACACAGGCTGTAAAACAGTCATTCATTCTGTAATGACTAAGGTCATTACAGAAAACACCAGATGGATACCTATCAGGATAATTGTGAGGATAACATCGAGTGGCCTTTTCTGGGTGTTATTAAGCAAACCAGAAGGCACAATTTTCTTGTTTTTTATTTAAGGATAGCCAGGGGCACACTCAGACATAATTTACAAATCAAGCATGTGTTTAGTGAGTCCGCTAGATGACATGGGATGTTTTCTTGATAAGTGCATTAATTTGACCCTTTTCCTGTCTTGTTAGCCATTCAAATTGTAACGAATACTTTTGGGTGTCAGGAGAAATGTATGGAGTAAAAAGTACATTATTTTCTTTAGGAATGTAGTTTGGTAAAAATAAAAATTGTCCAAAATATAAAGTAAAGTACATATACCCCCCAAAAACGACTTAAGCAGAAGTACTTTACACCACTGATTGAGGCATGTCTTACCTTGCTTCAAAGTAGCCTATAGCCCAAATTCCACCATAGAAACTTGGACGCAATTATTTATAGACATCCTCATATGCGTTTTCCTGTTCTATTAGTTTTCTTTCAACTTTCTTTCATTGTCAAGCAGCCAACATGGGGATGAAGAAGTGAGTGTATAGCGTACCCTCGCTACACAACTGTGTAGGCCCTATACTAAATGATGATGATTGGGCCTAAGTGAAATTGGCATCACATTCTGCTCCTACAATTTATTTGATTGGGCGAGTCAGTCAGCACGGCAAAATATAACCGTAATATAACCATATACTGTTTACTATAAATACTGAACTACAAATCCCCAAAACGTATATTTGGCTCCCTCTCCCGTGATGTAGCTGCGTAGTCCTTGACGTATTTCCTTATGGCATTGTTGATTGTTGTAGGCAGGCAGCTTTTGAATCGGTAGCTGGCTAGCTAAGATGGCGGCTGCGGCAGTGGTTGAGTTTCAGAGAGCTCAGTCTCTCATTAGCACGGATCGTAACGCCTCTATTGATATTCTGCATTCTATCGGTAAGTAATGGTGGTGGGCATTTAGACGAGAAAGACCCGTATTGTTGTTGTATTTATGTTCGAATTAAGTCACCGCAAAGTCAGTTTTATACACTGACGAGAGCCGGTTTGTGTGCGGTGCTGACTCACTGTAGAATCGTTGGGTTGCTAGCTAGATAGCTAGCACGGTGGTCGTTGGGATGACTGGCTAGCTATAGTAGGCCATGATGATCTGGAACGCCCAGACTGACTGCAAAGACGTTAGCTAGTTATTATGTTTTTATGCAACATGTTTGTAACTAACAGTTATCACAATACAATTCAAAGTCGCTAGATAGCTAACGTTAGGTAGCTAGCTAGTGTTGTTGGCTAGCTAGCTAGCTAGCAGCCTTGTAATAAAAGCTAGTTAGCCAACTATAGTAACCAGTCAGCTAGCTAACTAGCTACCTCAATGCACCTGATAATTGAATTAATCTTAGTTAGGTATGTAATTTGGTGTAGACAATGTGGCTACTGTTAGACACTCTAAAATTAGTTACTAAGTTTGCTTGCTTACGTTGCCAAATGACCAGTGAGGTCAAATATATCGCTAGGTAGCTAATTAACTACCAACCTGTTGTTGACAGTTCTGTAGCTAGCTTTGTAGCATGCTATTCCCTGTGTTGTAGTTGTCATCAAATTGCATTAGTCACAGTGCCCCAGGTAGCTGTTGACTTGCAAGCCTAGTAGACCCAGATAAGCAGTAACTAAGACAGACAAGGAACACAGTAGTGTTAGCTAGGACTAGGAGACTGGCATTGGCTCTGTCTTTTCATACACTGACAATCTGTGCATTATTTTCCTTGTCGAACAGTGAGGAGAGATATCCAGGACAGTGATGAAGAAGCCGTTCGGGTTAAAGAACAAAGCATCTTGGAGCTGGGGTCACTCCTGGCCAAAACAGGACAGGCTGCAGGTGAGCCTCAACACAAACACCATATCTGGTCTATTATCCTGGCTGCTGACCTAGACTAACTTGGGAGTGTGTAATCCATTAGCTGCACAATGATTCACAGTATTGCTTAACTGTTCAGTAGTACCAATAACAGATTATTTCCAGTTATGAAGCTAACATCACTATTTTGACAGACACAACACAACCTTGGATAGATAGGCTTACTGTTGTAATTCATTTAGCCCTAATTTCTGCGGTGGTCATTCCTCTACCCCAGAGTTGGGGGGTCTGCTGAAGTTTGTGCGGCCATTCCTCATCTCCATCAGTAAGGCTAAGGCAGCCCGGCTGGTCCGCTCCCTGCTTGACCTCTTCCTAGACATGGAGGCAGCTACAGGCCAGGAGGTGGAGCTGTGTCTGGAATGCATTGAGTGGGCCAAGGTGGAGAAGAGGACCTTCCTCAGGCAGGCTCTTGAGGTAAGCTGACCCCTTCACCTAGAAGACGAGCTGTTGTAGACTGATGATTTAGTTTGAAGACCATATGTGATTTAGTCTCTCAACATGTTTCCCTACCATCCCAAAGTGATATCATTCATATTTTTACACTATGATGTGTTTCAATGGCAATCAATGACACATTACTCTTCCCCTCTCCCCAGGCCCGTCTGATCTCGCTCTATTTTGACACCAAAAGATACCAGGAGGCCTTGGCGCTTGGTGAGTGACAGTTCTATCTGTATGGACTGACAATATTATCCCTGCTCCATGAGCTCAGCATCTGTCTGAGCGTTGAGGGCTAAGCATTGGATATGTTCACCCATAGCTGTATCCCATTCACCCCCGTCTCCTGGACGCCTTATAATGAGCTGTCAAACAGCAAGATTGTGGGCCACACGCATGTATACTAAAGATGTGTTAACTAGAAGGCACTTTAGATAAGTGTCCGCTAAATTACTATATGACCATTATATTATGTTTTTCTGGTGTTCAGGCACCCAGCTGCTCCATGAGCTGAAGAAGATGGATGACAAGGCGCTGCTGGTGGAGGTGCAGCTGCAGGAGAGCAAGACGTACCACGCGCTCAGCAACCTGCCCAAGGCCCGTGCCGCTCTCACCTCAGCCCGCACCACGGCCAACGGCATCTACTGTCCCCCCAAGCTGCAAGCCGCCCTGGACATGATGTCAGGTCAGTCCCAGTGAACGAGCCTCCATCCATAGCCCCCTACAGTTGCTAAGCCATTGAGGAACACTAATGGCAGCTTATGTTGTTATTTTGTCAGAAACAACAGAAAGTTATACAACAGAATAGAATACACTCTGAGCTCTTGTTTTGTTCTATCAATAAAATAATCAATGAAGCTGTCAATTCATCAGAAAAATGGCCTATATTCATTGTGTATTAATTTACAAAGGATTTCAATGTCAATACCTTACTCATTTGTAACACCCAGAATTAGTTTATTGACCCAAATTTAAGAAGGTGAGGTAGTGAAGTGCCATGCTTAGTGTGGATGACTAACCATGCTTCCTCCCTGCAGGGATTGTCCACGCAGCTTCGGAGAAAGACTGGAAGACTGCCTACTCCTACTTCTTTGAGGCCTTTGAGGGCTACGATTCCATCGACCACCCTAAAGCCATTACCGGTCTCAAATACATGCTGCTCTGCAAGATCATGCTCAGCCTGTAAGTGATACTACCTCCTAGCTGTGTCGCAATGATATGAAGCATACAGGTATGGCTTGGGGTAGCGTTGATGTGTTCCGACTTGGTTGACCCTCTGGTGCTGGTCTCTTTCAGACCAGAAGAGGTGCAATCCCTGATCAGCGGTAAACTGGCCCTACGGCATGCGGGCCGACAGGTAAGAACCCACCATTTGCGTGTGTGGGGGTGGTTTTTCCTCAACTTGCATTGTGTAACAAGATTAAATTGGTTGGTACCTGGCTGACTGTAGTCTCTACCTCCCTTTGCAGACAGATGCACTGAAATGTGTTGCACAAGCCAGCAAGAACAGATCATTAGCAGACTTTGAAAAGGTAACAACTCTCTTTTGCCCTTATTGTTGGTGCAATGTTTTTTTTTGTGTGTGTGTCTGTCTGAGGACCTCTATTGTGACGGGCCCATTTGTATCCTGCCTTGTCTCACCTTCCCTCTCCTCCCCACTAAGCCTCTTTCTTTTCTCCCTCTTTCTTTCCTCTCTTTCTTTCCTCTCCGTCTCCTCCTATTTCCCCCCCTCCATCTCTAGGCCCTTACAGAATACAAAGCAGAGTTGAGAGACGACCCCATCATCAGAACCCACCTGGCCACACTGTATGACAACCTGCTGGAAGGGAACCTTATCCGTGTCATCGAACCCTTCTCCAGAGTACAGGTATGTACATCCGGGACGGTAAATATGGCTTGATGTTGGATTTCTAACTAACCACTCATATCATAATCCTTTATGGTGTTTCTCCTTTCCAGATTGAACACATATCAGGTCTCATCAAACTGTCAAAGGTATAGCTGTTTCTGCTTTGCTACCTTAATTTCATTGGTATTTGAGAAGGGGGGGGAAATCGGCAAGCATTTAGTCCTGTGTTATAATAGTCACACCTTATGAATCCTATATGCCTTGATGTATTGTCAGTAATCGGTGGGTATGTGTTTTTTTTTTTTTTTTCCCTAGGCGGATGTCGAGAGGAAATTGTCACAGATGATCCTGGACAAGAAGTTTCATGGTAAATCAATTCTCTACTTGCTTGGTATAAACTACTGTATCACACCTCTACTTGTATTCTGTTCAGTGAAATGTTGTTTAGTCTAAATTCCCTGTATGACTCATAGGGATCCTGGACCAAGGTGAGGGTGTCTTGATCATATTTGATGAGCCACCCGTTGACAAGACTTATGGAGCGGCCTTGGAAACTATTCAGAACATGAGCAAAGTTGTGGACTCGCTTTACAACAAAGCGAAGAAGCTAACATAGGTGGGGCTCTTCAAGAGCGACACATGCACACTTGCCACATGTTCTGTCAGATTGCATAACTCACTGCATCCTTCCAAACAGGAAAGGATGACTTTTCAAACCACTGTGCTTACTGTAGATCTTGTGTATTTTTCGTCCTCAGAACAAATGGCGGGACCACAGCAGCACAGTGGCGGGTGTGTGTGTGACCAGAGTGTGTAACGTTTTAAGAAGGGGACATGGGAGAGCGACCAAAAAAGTCAACAGGATTCCCGGTTCCCCCTCAACGGACAATTCCATCACCCCTCTAATTCGCATTATTTTATTTTTTGATGTTCTTTCAGGATTCTGTTAATCTCATCGGCCACAGCAGGCCATCAGGGAATATTGTACAACCACAATAAAAGTTTAAGAAAGAGAAATACATGTTTATCTCCTGTAGAATAAAGATTGGGCTTACAAAGCCTACAGCTGACTCCGTTGCCACAGGAAAAGATGCAATATCGAGCGCCACCAACACTGCTTCTTTTACAGGCCTGGGACAAGGCTTTTGGTCAAGGTGGTCTCTTCATTTCTCTCTGTTCATATCTTTCTGAAGCAGATGGGGTTTTAGCTAGTTGAAGGTAGGTTAGAAAACATTGGGATAGCCCAGCTGTTAAATTTGCATGTTGACATTTCTCTTGAGTCTTGTCCTGAAGGAAGAACTGCAATTTCCCCTTAGACGTGCCAGCTGAAAAGTCAAAAGGGGCTATACTGTAGGTATTCATGAAAACAGAAATTAGCTTTTTGGTCTTAATTTAAGGTTATGCATTAGGGTAAGCATTGTGGTTAGGTTTAAAGTCTGAATGTTGTGCCAGCTAGTGACCACTCCGCAGAGCTGCCTCCAGAACAAGATTCATGATGACAAATGCTAACCTGTGTTAAATTTAGTCAAACTAGTTCCCTCTAACTCTGGCTGTGCTCATCATATTCATGCCAAGAGTCAGTCAATTCCCCTTCATGATATTTCAAATGGTTGTCAACATCACTTTATTTGGGTTGCGTTTTGTTTTTAACTCAAATAAATCGGACACTTTTGTCCCCTTCATACTGTGAGTACATAGTGCAGAATGGATGCCATTTCACACCACTAGTGCCCTCTTTTGGCCCTCTACTTTGCCTCAACGTTTGGCTACATTTATATAATTTAGGGGTGGAGATGTATTGATTGCCTCTGAGCGTCTGTCTGATCCCAAGTGACCGATTAATCCATTGTTAGATCCTGGTATGCTAATAACCAAACAACAATTTGTATGGTTTAGATTTTTTTTTTTTTCATTTGTCATTTTCAGAAATAAACATTTTTGTATTTTTAAGGATTTCTGTCTGCCTCTTGGAAAATATCACTGACCCTGGCAAAGTTCGATTGGGCCAGTTTAGCCCTATGATGTGCTCTTGTGCTAAGGCCATTTGGGTTGGGTGTCCCTTGTTGGACAAGTGACTTCAGTTGATTTGGACGCCAGTGTAGAAATAAAGGTCTAATAGACAAAGGCCTGCGAAGTAAATGTGTGCTGGGACTAGCAGCTTTAACTGGGTGGGGAAGAATGAATCTCTCCAGTTGCTGACTGGGTGGAAGTGAGGAAGAAGGTCAAATCAAAGGGAAGAGCTGTGTAGGAAAAATCCCTGTCAAGTCAACTCTGGGATTGCCATGTTGTGAACTGCAATTGGAGGGTTATGAATACTTTGGCGTTGTGTATTGTCTTTTCTCCTGCTGGGCAAATATTCCTGTGTTGGAAAATGGCCTCGTTCCATCAAAGGGCATTAAACCACAATTTCAATGACATCTTTGGATTGTTTTTTACAGAAGGCAATGTAAATATTTTATGAACCTGTTTGTGTAATGAAACGTAGTCATTGAGTTAAAAAAGGAAGGATCTGTATTCTGACATGGTGTTTATGCACTATATAAGACCATTTTATTCCGTTTTAGCCCAGTCTTGGTTCAGAGGCATCGTTGCAAAGAGTTCATGATTTCTGCACCAGAGTTCTCCAATATTGTGCCATAAACTGCACTGAACTGACTTTCCCTCATTTTTTTGTCAGTGAAGCATTTGAGTTTTTCCGTATATTAACAAGGAGCAGTCACTAAACATTAGTGGGAGTCCCATTTCAAGAATGTCCACATCTACATTTATCTGTTAGGTAGGTGCCAAATGTGTAAAACCATACATTTTGGGACAAAGTCTGAGGTGAATAGATGTAATGCACAGTACCAATCAAAAGTTTGGACACAGCTACTCATTGAAAGGTTTTTATTATTTTCTAGATTGTAGAATAATAGTGAAGACATCAAATCTATGAAATAACACATATGGAATCATGTAAGCAAAAAAGTGTTAAACAAATCAAAATAAATGTTTTTTTGAGATTCTACAAACTAGCCAACTTTTGCCTTGATGACACCTTGGCACACTCTTGGCATTCTCAACCATTTTCACCTGGAATGCTTTTCCAACAGTCTTGAAGGAGTTCCCACAAATGTTGAGCACTTTCGGGCTGTTTTTCCTTCACTCTGCGGTCCAATCCACCTCACACAATCTCAATTTGGTTGAGGTCATGTGATTGTGGAGGCCAGGTCATCTGATGCAGCACTCCATCACAGCCTGGAGGTGCGTTTTGGGTCATTGTCCTGTTGAAAAATTAATTATAGTCCTACTAAACGAAAACCAGATGGGAAGGCGTATCGCTGTAGAATGCTGTGGTAGCCATGCTTGTTAAGTGTGCCATTAATTCTACATAAATCACTGACAGTGTCACCAGCAAAGCACCATCAAACCTCCACAGTGGGAACCACACATGCAGAGATCATCCGTTCATCTACTCTGCCTCTCACAAAGACACTGCGGTTGAAACCAAAAATCTTACATTTGGACCCATCAGACCAAAGGACAGATTTCTACCTGTGTAATGTCCATTGCTCGTGTTTCTTGGCCCAAGCAAGTCTCTTCTCCTTATTGGTGTCCTTTAGTAGTGGTTTCTTTGCAGCAATTTGAAATGAAGGCCTGACTCATGCATTCTCCTCTGAACAGTTGATGTTGAGATGTGTCTATTACTTGAATTCTGTGAAGCATTTATTTGGGCTGCAATCCTCTGCAGCAGAGGTAACTCTCGGTCTTTCCTTTCCTGTGGCGGTCTTTATGAGAGCCAGTTTCATCATAGTGCTTGATGGTTTTTGCGACTGCACTTGAAGAAACTTTCAATGTTCTTGAAATATTCCGGATTGACTGACCTTCATGTCTTAAAGTAATGTTGGACTGTCGTTTCTCTTTGCTCATTTGCACTGTTCTTGCCATAATATGGACTTGGTCTTTTACCTAATAGTGCTATCATATGTATACCCCCCCCCCCCCCCCTGTCACAACAAAACTGATTGGCTCAAATGCATTAAGAAGGAAAGAAATTCCACAAATTAGGGTGGCTACTTTTGAAGAATCTCACATATAAAATATATTTAGATTTGTTTAACACTTCTTTGGTTACTACATGATTTCATATGTGCTATTTAATAGTTTTGATGTCTTCACTATTATTCTACGATGTAGTACATAGTACAAATAAAGAAAAACCCTTGAATAAGTAGGTGTGTCCGAACTTTTGACTGGTACTGTAAATCTACAGGTAACTTCCAAAATAAAAGAAACACCAACATAAAGTGTTTTAGTAGGGCATTTGACCACCACGAGCAGCCAGAACAGCATAAATGTGCTTTGACATAGATTCTACAAGTGTCTGAAACTCTATTAAAGTGGAAAGCCACACTACAGGCTGATCCAACGTTGATGTAATGTCCTTAAAACAAGTCAAAATGAGGCTCAGTGGTGTGTGTGGCCTCCACGTGCCTGTATGACCTCCCTACAATGCCTGGGCATGCTCCTGATGAGTTGGCGGATGGTCTCCTGAGGGATCTCCTCCCAGACCTGGACTAAAGCATCCGCCAACTCCTGGACAGTCTGTGGTGCAACGTGGCGTTGGTGGATGGAGCGAGACATGCTGTCCCAGATGTGCCCAATTGGATTCAGGTCTGGGGAACGGGCGGGCCAGTCCATAGCATCAATGCCTTCCTCTTGCAGGAACTGCTGACACACTCCAGCCACGAGGTCTAGCATTGTCTTGCATTAGGAGGAACCCAGGGCCAACCGCACCAGCATATGGTCTCACAAGGGGTCTGAGGATCTCATCTCGGTACCTAATGGCAGTCAGGCTACCTCTGGCCAGCACATGGAGGGCTGTGCGGCTTCCCAAAGAAATGCCACCCCACACCATGACTGACCCACCACCAAACCGGTCATGCTGGAGGATGTTGCAGGCAGCAGAACGTTCTCCACGGCGTCTCCAGACTGTCACGTCTGTCACATGTGCTCAGTGTGAACCTGCTTTCATCTGTGAAGAGCACAGGGCGCCAGTGGCGAATTTGCCAATCTTGGTGTTCTCTGGCAAATGCCAAACGTCCTGCACGGTGTTGGGCTGTAAGCACAACCCCCACCTGTGGACGTCGGGCCCTCATACCACCCTCATGGAGTCTGTTTCTGACCGTTTGAGCAGACACAAGCACATGTGTGGCCTGCTGGAGGTCATTTTGCAGGGCTCTGGCAGTGCTCCTCCTGCTCCTCCTTGCACAAAGGCAGAGGTAGCGGTCCTGCTGCTGGGTTGTTGCCCTCCTACGGCCTCCTCCACGTCTCCTGATGTACTGGCCTGCCTCCTGGTAGCGCCTCCATGCTCTGGACACTATGCTGACAGACACAGCAAACCTTCTTGCCACAGCTCGCATTGATGTGCCATCCTGGATGAGCTGCACTACCTGAGCCACTTGTGTGGGTTGTAGACTCCGTCTCATGCTACCACTAGAGTGAAAGCACCGCCAGCATTCAAAAGTGACCAAAACATCCACCAGGAAGCATAGGAACTGAGAAGTGGTCTGTGGTCGCCACCTGCAGAACCACTCCTTTATTTCGGGTGTCTTGCTAATTGCCTATAATTTCCACCTGTTGTCTATTCCATTTGCACAACAGCATGTGAAATTTATTGTCAATCAGTGTTGCTTCCTAAGTGGACAGTTTGATTTCACAGAAGTGTGATTGACTTGGAGTTACATTGTGTTGTTTAAGTGTTCCCTTTATTTTTTTGAGCAGTGTACTTTGTATCCCTAATTTACTCATGTGTTGTCTTTATTTTGGCAGTTACCTGTGGGTATGACGTTGAGCAAAAACATGATGGACCTGTTTCACTCGAGTGTTTACAGAAATACAGTGTCCACCAATATTCCACCAAAAGCAACTTGTGTATTTAGATTTTCTATATTTTTTTATTGATATTTCACAGGTTTGAAATATAGCCCCCAATGCAGCATCCACAGCTTCACACAGTTTTCCAAAACCCCCAAAGTATTTCTTGTTTTGGTTTCTATACACATCAATATCAAATGTGCAGACGGTTCTTGCTGACTAACAATTACCAAGTATATCTGATGTTCAGATAAATTCAAATAAATATGTTTTCAAAAGTGTTTGCGTTCTCTTTTCTGTTTAGTGTTTTTATGATCGGCCTATTTGCAATACAGTATTCACTTTTCCATTTCACTTCATAAAATAATCTCTCTGACCATTTGTATACTAGCAAACTTGGAAATTCACATATTGAGAATAGGCATAAAAAAGTAATCCTGATAATGTACAATATATTTTTTTTGTTTATGAGCGTGTTAAAAACAACTACTTATGCTCACAATATTGAAGCAGTTTATTAGATAGTTTTATTGTGCAGTTTCCGAAATATGTACACACCTGGAATAAATGTACCTGCGGAGTGCATATTTATATGCTGTCCCGCTGGCAAAAATTTCCAGCAGTTTGGGTAATCTGTAGTTTGTCCAAATATTGCAACACCAAGGTGTGCGTGATGACATCACTTTGTAAGTCACGTCGATCCCGCCCACTTAGCCTGTGTAGCATTAGTGGAGTTCAACGATTGTGCTGTCAGCAGTGCTGGGAACATTTACGCTGAATTGTATTTGAAAAACGACAACAAACAGCAATATGGCCGGCCGGGTGAGTTTCCTTTAAATAAATGGCTTTAGGTAAACATATTTAGTCATAGATGAGAATGATAACAATGCTGTGTTTTAAGGATGTTTCAGCTAATACTAGCTACCGTTAGCTAGCTAGCTACCTCCAACACACACACACAACCTACTAGCCTGTGTGGCAGAGTACGTCATTCAAACCTCGGCCCGGAAGACGAGTATCTTAGGGATAGTGTCCACTGCAAGCCATGTAATATCAAGCTAGCTACACAATACACTCAAATAGTATCTCTCTATGCTGTATCTCTAATCAGTATCGAACAGGAAACCCCTTAGTGATAGTAGCTTGCTAGTTAAGCCAGCTCAGTATGAAAGGATACATCTAGCGAAACAAGTTTCATCTCTACTGCCAGCAAGGTTTGACCGCTGACCAACTTGTTGACTAGCTTTCAATGCCAGGCAAGCTAGATAGATAGTCCAGTGCCCTCACACACACACTAGTCCCACCAGGGTAATGTCCGACTGCTGGGAAAGAGGCACAACAACAGAAAACGAACTCCTTTTTAGTCCTAATATAATTAAACATTAGCTAGAGCTTTCCACTTTCAAGATACTTGAACAATGTGGACTAGCTAGGTATCCACTGGCTGACAGTGGCACTGTAGCACAGATAAAAGGGGTTTCATTCATCTTTGACTGTAGAGTGTGAAATCTGTGACTGACACAATGTTATGATGAAGTAACTGGGGCCCCTATAATGCAAAGGCTGCAGCTGTCAAACAGTCTTGCTCACGTCTAGGGGTTGTTTTTCCTATAAGTATTTTGTGTACATTTAGACTGTTTGAGTTGATTACATTTGGATAGAATGTGAGGAGTTCCCTTAAAGGTAGACTTAGTGATTATGACTCACTACAGGTCAAATGTTTTAGAACAGGGTTTTTCTTTATTTTGACTATTTTCTACATTGTAGAATAATGGTGAAGACATCAACACTATCAAATAAAACAAATGCAATCATGCAGTAACCAAAAAAAGTGTTAAACAAATCAAAATATTTTTTATATGATTCTTAAAATTGCCACCCTTTGCCTTGATGACAGCTTTGCATACTCTTGGCATTCTCTAAACCAGCTTCATGCGGTAGTCACCTGGAATGCATTTCAATTAACAGGTGTGCTGCCTTAAGGTACAGGTATGCCAGCAGCATACCACCCTGCATACCACTGCTTGCTTGCTTCTGAAGCTAAGCAGTGTTGGTCCTGGTAAGTCCCTGGATGGGAGACCAGATGCTGCTGGAAGTGGTGTTGGAGGGCCAGTAGGAGGCACTCTTTCCTCTGGTCTAAAACAAATATCCCAATGCCCCAGGGCAGTGATTGGGGACATTGCCCTGTGTTGGGTGCCGTCTTTCGGATGGGACGTTAAACGGGTGTCCTGACTCTCTGAGGTCATTAAAGATCCCATGGCACTTATCGTAGAGTAGGGGTGTTAACCCCGGTGTCCTGGCTAAATTCCCAATCTGACCCTCGAACCATCATGGTTACCTAATAATCCCCAGTTTACAATTGGCTCATTCATCCCCCTCCTCTCCCCTGTAACTATTCCCCAGGTCGTTGCTGCAAATGAGAACGTGGTCTCAGTCAATTTACCTGGTAAAATAACGGATAAATAAAAAAAGTTTATTTGTGGTATTTCTTTTCTTAATGTGTTTGAGCCAATCAGTTGTGATGTGACAAGGTTGGGGGGTATACAGAAGATAGCCCTATTTGGTGAAAGACCATGTCCATATTATGCCAAGAACAGCTCAAATAAGCAAAGATTACTTAAAGACATGAATGTCAGTCAATACGGAAAATTTCAAGAACTTTGAAAGTTTCTTCAAGTGTAGTCGCAAAAACCATCAAGCTCTATGATGACATTGGCTCATGAGGACCACCACAGGAAAGGAAGACCCAGAGTTACCTCTGCTGCAGAGGATAAGTTCAATAGAGTTACCAGTCTCAGAAATTGCAGCCCAAATAAATCCTTCAGAGTTCAAGTAAAAGACACATCTCAACATCAACTGTTCAGAGGAGACTGTGTGAATCAGGCCTTCATGGTCGAATTTTTGCAAAGAGACTTGCTTGGACCAAGAAACACGAGCAATGGACATTACACCGGTAGAAATCTGTCCTTTGGTCTGGAGTCCAAGTTGGGGATTTTTGTTCCAGCCAGCGTGTCTTTGTGAGACGCGGTGTGGGTGAACGGATGATCTCTGCATGGAGGTGTTATGGTGTGGGTGTGCTTTGCTGGTGACACTGTCTGTGCTTTATTTAGACTTCAAGGCACACTTAACACAGCATTCTTCAGCGATTACACCATCCCATCTGTTTTGGGCTTAGTGGGACTATCAATTATTTTTCAACAATGACCCATCACACCTCCAGGCTGTGTAAGGGCTATTTGACCAAGGAGAGTGATGGAGTGCTGCATCAGATGACTTGGCCTCTACAACCCCCTGACCTAAACCAAATTGAGATGGTTTGGGATGAGTCGAACTGCAGAGTGAAGGAAAAGCAGCCAACAAGTGCTCAGCATGTGTGAACTCCTTCAAGACTGTTGGAAAAGCATTCCAGGTAGCTGGTTGAGAGAATGCCAGGAGTGTGCAAAGTTGTCATCAAGATAAAGGATGGCTATTTGAAGAATCTCAAATATAAAATATTTTTGGATTTGTTTTAACACTTATTTGGTAACTAACATGATTCTATGTGTTTCATAGTTTTGATGTCTTCACTATTATAATGTAGAAAATAGTCTTATAAAGAAACCCTTGAATGAGTAGGTGTTTTAAAAGTTTTGACCGGTAGAGTAGATGCAGAAAGTAAACAGCATAGTAGGTACATTTCCCCTAACAACTCAGAGCGTTGAAGCACTAACCCGTGCACATGCGCAGATATCGTGTGACTGTGAGAGCAAAGTCTTGCGTCTCATTCATCTCAATGTCATGAGCAGCACCACAGATAATCTCATTTTATTGAGTCTACCTTTAAACACAATCAGCAACTTAAAACAGCTGCTTAGCTATAACTGTGCTTGCAGTGTTCCACAAATCATTTGAAAGTATTTGCCTTAGAGTGGAAAAGCTCCAGAGATTTGCTCCGGTCAGCCCAGTATCCAATTCAGTTTTCCATTATGTTTATTAGCATAATTGGATTAGTTCCAAAATATAGACCTAAATAACAGTAGTATCTTTGATGTTGGTTGGTAAAAAGGGCAGCTCAAATGTACTCAACCTAAGCTTTTTTTCTGGCTACTTTTGCACCAAAGTGGTTTCTCAGAAAATCACTGACTGAAAGCATCACATTTTATTTTGATTTCAGTAATAGCATCCTAAAAATATAAAAGATCGAGTCTGTATTTGGGGAAACAGCGCCGCTGTTCACCCCAGCACCTTTGTTATTTTTTGGGGGGTTGTTGAAATGGAAGAGAGAAGCGTGTGTTCCCCCCCTCACAAAAAGGTGTTATTATTAAAATAAATTATAGTGGCCCTTGTGTGCACATCAAGTAATACCGTATACCCCGGTATGGTACAGTATGACGGTATGAAAATCTGTATACCGCCCAACTCTACCGAACACATCCTTTTCACATGGACAGGGTGTAGTGGAGCGGGTTGAAAGACCTATCACGGTCCAATCACACCAACACAATCGTGAAGAGGTCACAACAATGCCTCTTTCCCCCTCAGGAGTCTACACCCATTGTTTCTCCTCTTAATTTATTGGTGGGACGCCACAGTTAATGGCGCCGGAGGAGATGGCTGCCATTTTAATGGGCTTCTAACCAATTGTGCTATTCTGTGTGTGTTTTCATGTTTCACTTTTATTTGTACATAATGTTTCTGCCACTGTCTCTTATGACTGAAAAGAGCTTCTGGACATTACAACAGCGATTACTCACCTCTGACCAAACAAATATGTTTTATTTAATGAATCGGTGGTGAGAAATGTACGGCTCCTCCCGGACCAGGCCCAAATCCCCATCATTCGCATGAAGAGGAGATGCCGATACAGGGGGTGCATATCTGGGTGCTTGGTAAGAATTAGTTGGTGAGTGGATAATCTGCCTTTACCATCCGTCCTACTGGCGACCGTGCAATCCCTGGAGTATAAGCGGGACATATCTTCTGTTTCGCATACAAAGCTCTCCCTCGCCCTCCATTTGGCAAATCTGAACATAATTATATCCTCCTGATTCCCGCTTACAAGCAAAAGCAGGAAGTACCAGTGACTCGCTCATTACGGAAGTAGTCTGATGATGCGGATGCTAAGCTACAGGACTGTTCTTTTGCTAGCACAGACTGGAATAGGTTCCGGGATTCATCCGATGGCATTGAGGAGTAAAGCACATCAGTCATCGGCTTCATCAGTAAGTGCATTGACGACATCGTCCCCCCCAGTGACCGTACGTACATATCCCAACCAGAAGCCAAAGATTACAGGCAATATCGGCACTGAGCTAAAAGCTATAGCTGCCGCTTTCTAGGAGCAGGAGACTTGTAAGAAATCCCCATATGCCCTCTGACGAACCATCAAACAGGCAAAGCATCAATCCAGGACTAAGATGGAATCTTATTACACCGGCTCTGATGCTCGTCGCATGTGGCAGGGCATGTAAACTATTACGGATTACAAAGGGAAACCCAGACGCAAGCTGCCCAGTGACGCGAGCCTACCAGACGAGCTAAATGCCTTTTTTATGCTCGCTTTGAGGAAAGCCACACTGAAGCATGCATAAGAGCACCAGTTGTTCCGGACGACTGTGTGATCACGCTCTCCGTAGCCGACGTGAGTAAGACCTTTAAACAGGTAAACATTCACAAGGCTGCAGGGCCAGATGGATTACCAGGGCACGTACTCGGAGCATGCGCTGACTAACTGGCAAATGTCTTCACTGACATTTTCAACCTCACTCTGGCCGAGTCTGTAATACCCGCAATGTTTCAAGCAGCCACCACCATTGTCTCTGCTCAAGAACGGCAAGGTAACCTGCCTAAAGGACTACCGCCCCGTAGCACTCACGTCTGTAGCCAAGAAGTGCTTTGAAAAGCTGGTCATGGCTATCGTCAACACCATCATCCCAGAAACCCTAGACCCACTTCAATTTGCATACCACCCCAACAGATCCACAGATGATGTAATCTCCGTTACAATGCCCATTCCCACCTGGACAAAAGGAAAACCGACAGCATTCTCACATAGGTTGACTACAGCTCAGCGTTCAACACCATAGTGCCCTCAAAGCTTATCACTAAGCTAAGGACCCTGTGACTAAACACCTCCCTCTGCAACTGGATCCTGGACTTCCTGACGGACTGCCCCCCCAGGTGGTAAGGGTAGGCAACAACACATCTGCCACACTGATCCTGAACACTGGGTTCCCTCAGGGTTGCGTGCTTAGTCGTGTCCCCCCCGTACTCCCTGTTTACCCACGAGTGCGTGGCCATGCATGTGCATGACTCCAACCCATCATTAAGTTTGCTGATGTCACAACTGTGGTAGGCCTGATCACTGACAATGATGAGACTAGAGGTCGACCGATTTATCATTTTTCAACACCCTTTACCGATCGGAGGACCAAAAAAAGCCGATACCGATTAATTGTCCGATATTGTTTTATATACACACACACACACACAGTTGAAGTCAGAAGTTTACATACACTTAGGTTGGCGTCATTAAAACTAATTTTTCAATGTCAATGTCTTGTTAACAAACAATAGTTTTGGCAAGTTGTTTAGGACATCTACTTTGTGCATGACACAAGTCATTTTTCCAACAATTGTTTACAGACACGTTCAATTTTACGTGAAAGAATATATCACAATTCCAGTGGGTCGGAAGTTTACATACACTAAGTTGACTGTGCCTTTTTAACAGTTTGGAAAATGTCATGGCTTTAGAAGCTTCTGATAGGCTAATTGACATAATTTGAGTCAAATGGGGGTGTACCTGTGGGTGTATTTCAAGGCCTACCTTCAAACTCAGTGCCTCTTAGCTTGACATCATGGGAAAATCAAAAGAAATCAGCCAAGACCTCAGAAAATAAATTGTAGACCTCCACAAGTCTGGTTCATCCTTGGGAGCAATTTCCAAATGCCTGAAGGTACCACATTCACTTGTACAAACAACAGTGCGCAAGTATAAACACCAATGGACTACGCAGCCATCATACCGCTCAGGAAGGATCACAGTCAGCTAATTTCCACTCCGTTCATATGCAAATAATTTTGATTCATACACTGGCTTTTCTTTCTGCCATGTTTTTATTTTATACCTGCCCTTCCCTTATCTACACTGAAATAATATAATTTCAGTAGTCTTCTATTTACCATGGATTTTTTGTTTTATATCTTGCATTGCTCATTAGTACACCCTTGTGGTAGAATTCATATGTATCTATCGTAGGTCCTAGGATACAACAAAGAATAATGTGGAACAAATAAATACCACCAAAGGTTTACCTTCCAATAATGAACACCTTGTGAAACGGCTGTAAAAACCAACCTGGCATTTAAGATTAAGACAAACTTTTGATATGTTTTGGTACAGTTGTGTTATTCATTTTTTTTCACCGTTTTTGTTTTTCACACATATGGCAATTTAATACAATTTAAGACTAAAATACTGAATTCTGGTGTGTGGAATATTGAGGAAGTGGTTGCTGTGTGGGTGGGAGGTTCTGCCTCTCACTTGCTCTCAGCAGGCAGCCAGTCTTGGAAGGGGGACTTGAAGAGGGAGACTGCAAAGTCCAGGCACTGCTGCTCTCTTTGTTCTGAGTGCTTCCAGTGCTAGTGTTTTTAGCCAATCTGTGTATCTCTCACATTCTGTGCCCAGTATGATAGAGCAAGAACATTTCTTAGAGGATAATGAAAAGTTGGAGGGTGGTTGGTAATGGAGGACATCAGGTGGATCAATATCATGCCAAATGAATTGTGAACTGACAGCATGCATTTTGTATTCGTGTATCATGATTTGTACCAATCCACAATTGTAAATCACCAATCCCCAAACACCTTTTTGATTTGTATTTCTAAATCGATATATAGCATTAGAATTGTTTTATAACTGCAGACGTTCAGGTTATTTCCAAGGACTTTAAGTAAAATGACTGCCATGAAGACAAATTCTCACGAGTAGAAATTGATGATCCCATAAAAGTTGATCCCATTGATGCTGTTGACCCGGATCACTGGTTGCTGCGGAAAAGGAGGCGGTCAAAGGGGGTAAGAGTAACCGGTGTGAAATGGCTAGCTAGATAGCGTTGCTCTGCAAGGGC
This sequence comes from Oncorhynchus clarkii lewisi, assembly GCF_045791955.1. NCBI lineage: Eukaryota > Metazoa > Chordata > Actinopteri > Salmoniformes > Salmonidae > Oncorhynchus > Oncorhynchus clarkii. Next base: position 45,239,058 of record NC_092166.1, read on the forward strand.
CGCTGCTTTTGTGGAGCGATGGGTAACGATGCTTCGAGGGTGACTGTTGTTGATGTGTGCAGAGGGTCCCTGGTTCAAGCCCAGGTTGGGGCGAGGGACTGAGGCAGTAAGTACTGTTACAAAGTCTGTATGATATATCCTTCACATTTAGTGGCGCTATCACACTGGCCAGCTATAATTCAACTATTTGTGTGATGAACGGATGTACACTGCAATAGTGTTGCAAATACAGAGTAATCTTGGGCTTTCAATTGTTTAAGTTGGACATACTATGGTTATGTATATGATTAACCTTTGGAACTCTAGGGGCAGTATTTTCATTTTTGGAAAAAAAACGTTCCCGTTTTAAACGGGATATTTTGTCAGGAAAAGATATTAGAATATGCATATAATTGACAGCTTTCGATAAAAAACACTAACTTTTCTAAAACTGTAAAGATATTGTCTGTGAGTATAACAGAACTGATGTTGCAAGCGAAAGCCTGAGAGAAATCCAATCCGGAAGTGCCCCAGGTTTTGAAAGCGCTGCGTTCCAATGACTCCCTATATGGCTGTGAATGTACCATCTACGTATTCCCCAAGATGTCTACAGCATTGTGACGTAGTTTTACGCATTTCTGTTGAAGAATAGCCGTATGCGGGCACATTGCGTAAGTGGTCACATGGTGGCTCAGAGAGATTCTCGCGTAAAGTACAGAGGTAGCCATTACTCCAATCGGTCCTAGAGAAAAACAAATTGTCCCGACGGATATATTATCGAATAGATATTAGAAAAACACCTTGAGGATGGATTCTAAACAACGTTTGCCATGTTTCTGTCAATATTATGGAGCTAATTTGGAATATTTGTGTGGTGACTGCAATTTCCGGGCGATTTCTCAGCCAAACGTGAAGAACAAACGGAGCTGTTTCGCCTACAAAAATAATATTTTGGGAAAAAATTAACTTTGGCTATCTACCTGGGAGTCTCGTGAGTGAAAACATCCGAAGTTCATCAAAGGTAAACGATTTAATTTGATTGCTTTTCTGATTTCCGTGACAAGGTTGCCTGCTGCTAGCAAGGCATAATGCTATGCTAGGCTATTATACATTTACACAAATGCTTGTCTAGCGTTGGCTGTAAAGCATATTTTGAAAATCTGAGATGACAGGGTGATTAACAAAAGGCTAAGCTGTGTCTCAATATATTTTATTTGTGATTTTCATGAATAGGACATTTATGTCCACTGCGTTATTCTATTTAGTTTCAGGCGACGATTACACTCCCGCATGCGGGTTTGGGAGTCTCTAGAGGTTTTAATTAACATTATGTTTACCATACTATAATTTCTGCAGCCTTGATAGTCAGGCATCAACATGGCCCAAAGAGAGGCTGCCAGCGATTTATAGAAATCGTTTTCTATGGATACAAACCTTTTTTCTACGACTACAAATCGCTTTCTACTGTGACAACTTTTTTTCTACGTGTGAGAAATTCTTGTATTTTTCTTGTCATCAAATCCCTGCCAAAAGTCAGGTGACCAAAGCGCTTCCAAAGTAGAGATATGCAACTCCATATATGTGCAAATCTTTATGGCAGTCATTTTACTTAAGGCTCTTGGAAATGACCTGCATATCTGCAGTTCTAAAATAAATTGAATGCAATATATCGATATACAAATCAAAAGGTGTTTATTTGTGGGCAGCGATTTACGTTTGTGGATTGGTGATTTACAATTGTGGATTGGTACTTTATTTGTACAGATCATGATACATGAATATAAAATGCATGCTGTGAGTTCACAATACATTTGGCATGATATTGATCGCATAAATTCACATCTGGGTGTTGGCAGAACCCAAAGGTCCTGGAGAACAGGAGCAGAGTTAAAGGGAACAGGGTAGGAGACAGAGACAAGCAAACACACAGGTTACACTTTTTACAGGGAGAAAATTTGATGGATTAGTGCAGTGTTATAAATGGGAGGTATGTACTTTTAACACTTTTGGAAGGTATAGCCTACCTAAAGCTTTTCATCATTGCCTTGGAGGTGACCTTGCCAGTCTCGCCCTTGATGGGTGCCATACGAAACTAAAATTTATTTTTGGTTCCAAGCACCCTTTTTAATGGTTTACAGAAGGGAGTTTAGAGTTAAGCACACACTCTTCCTTTACTGACCTTTAACCTTTACTGACCTTACTGACCTTCACTCTGACATTCATTTAAATCATAATTTCAGATATAATAGAATGCGATTTGATAAACAAAAGGTTATTTCACTTGCCCAGCTGTTCACCTCCTTGACAATTCCCTGTCAGAAGAAGCGTAGGTTGATTTATGGCAATCATGCGCTTCACTCCGAAATGGCCAGCGTGCATCTTGGTCAGCACGGCCTCCTCCTTAGTAGAAACCACCCTCCTGTGTGGCTGGCCATCCTTCCTTCGTAGGTACATATGATTGCCTAACAAGTTGGGAGAGAAGAGTTGAAATAAGTTTAAGTACATTTGCACTGCTTGCTCGCTCGCTCTTGCCTCCCTCTGTCTTCCACTCTCTTCCCACCTCACTGTCCCTCTTTCACTTTAATCCCCCCCCCCCAGTTTTAACTTATCGCTAGATACCTCAATATGACCAACATGTAACTATATCAGTAGAGGCTGCTGAAGGGCTGACGGCTCATAATATTGGTTGGAATGGAGTCAATGGAATGGTATCTACCACACCACTTGTTTGATATCATTCCATTTACTCCATACCTTATGAGCCATCCTCCCCTCAGCAGCCTCCACTGAACTATATGTATAGCTCGCAACATGTAGATAGAAAATGGTTGAAAGATTGTTGTACATAGCTAAAACCGTCCAGTTGTCTAACAGAAGTTGACTTCTTAACGTTACCCTGAATTGTGAATTTCTCTGAATGTTGCGCCTCTTGTCGATCAGTGGTGCCTTCATAGTACTTTGCCTGATAGGAAAAATAGAAGAATCTCAGAGGGATGCCATTTGAAGTGCAAGCTAAATACAAACAAAGCTACAATAAGTTACAGTAGCTAACTAGCTAACGTAATCTAAATAAAACTGTCTAGCTAGCTAGCGACTGTAGCTGGCTAGCTGACTAGGCAGGCTGAGGTTAATAAGTACAGTAGCTAACGTCAATCTAAAAACAGCTTAAATGATTTATTCCTATTTAAATCAGATTTTCTTGAAGCAGCAGGTTGTCACCGTCAAAAATACTGTTTTTGGAGAGCTATTTTTTTGATAGAACCCAGCAACTCCCACTGTGACGTGGGGTGGGGTTGGGGGGGCACTTTTTGACAGGGGGACACTATTTGGCATGACAGGCCACCATTGATTTTGTTATGTTTGAGTCACTCGGACAACTTAGGAACACAGTATAAGCTGTTGAAGGAATTGCAGGAAATCCCCTGCAGAAAAATAATTGGCATGATAAAATAAAATCAGACTGTAGCTGGCTCGCTGTCAGTTTAAGCTAGAGACATTTGCATGGGCTGCGTCTCAATCCACTGCATCCGCCGATGTCGCTCTTCCACATCTGCGGTGAAAGGTGGCAGAACTAGTGTCGAAGACCATGAGACATCCCAAAATTCGGTCTTCTCACAAAAATGATCCCCACAATCGTCGGTACATCCGATCTGCCAACTTCTGTCTGAACAGTTTGGGATACACGCTAATATATGACCCCTCTATGGAAAGGTGACTCACGAAAACGTACAGTGCATTCGGAAAGTATTCAGACCCTTTGACTTTTTCCTAATTTTGTTACATTACAGCCTTAAGTTAAAGCACCTTTGGCAGCGATTACAGCCTCAAGTCTTCTTGGGTATGACACAACAAGCTTGGCACACCTGTATTTGGGGTTTTTCTCCCATTCTTCTCTGCAGATCCTCTCAAGCTCTGTCCAGTTGGATGGGGAGTGTCGCTGCACAGCTATTTTCAGGTCTCTCCAGAGAAGTTCAGTCAGGTTCAAGTCCGGGCTCTGGCTGGGCCACTCAAGGACATTCAGAGACTTGTCCTGAAACCACTCCCGCGTTGTCTTGGCTGTGTGCTTAGGGTCACTGTTGGAAGGTGAACCTTCGCCCCAGTCTGAGGTCCTGAGCTCTCTGGAGCAGGTTTTCATCAAGGATCTCGCTGTACTGAGAGTCCTTTAGGTACCTTTTGGCAAACGCCAAGCGGGCTGTTATGTGCCTTTTACTGAGTGGTGACTTCTGTCTGGACACTCTACCATAAAGGCCTGATTGGTGGAGTGCAGCAGAGATGGTTGTCCTTCTGGAAGGTTCTCCCATCTCCACAGAGGAGCTCTGTTAGTGACCTTCGGGTTCTTGGTCACCTCCCTGACCAAGGCTCTTCTCCCCCGATTACTCAGTTTGTCCGGGCGGCCAGCTCTATGAAGAGTGTTGGTGGTTCCAGACTTCTTCCATTTAAGAATGATGGAGGCCACTGTGTTCCTGGGGACCTTCAATTCCCCAGAGTTGTGCCTCTACACAATATTGTCTCTGAGTTCCTTGGACAATTCCTTCAACCACATGGTTTGGTTTTTGATCTGACATAACTGTCAACTGTGGGACCTTATATAGACAGGTGTGTGCCTTTCCATATCATGTCCAATCAATTCAATTGACTAAAATCAAGTTGTAGAAACATCTCAAGGATGATCAATGGAGCAGCATGCACCTGAGCTCAATTTTGAGTCTTGCTTTGACGTTGTGTGTAGATAATCGATTTTACAATAAGGCTGTAACGTAACACAATGTGGATAAAGGGAAGGGGTCTGAATGCTTTCTGAATACACTGTACATGTTTGCTCTAGGATGCCTCACAAGACTTGTCTGAAGTCTGTTAAAAAGATGATAGCAAAAAAAAGTACTAATTTTAGGCAATAAACAAATTGTTTCCTGCTCTTTCTTATATCGCTCAGATATAGGACAGACACTTCAGGGGGACTCTGTTTATCCATGGATAAAGCTATTATTCAATGGGCTAATGGCAGTGAATCCAAATTCAATGTTTCATGAAATAATTTATATTATGTTGATACCTTGTTTAAGGGGTCCTAAAACTAAATCAAATAGCTAAAGGATCCTTGGTATGACCATCTTAAAACAATTCCATATGTTCGCTTAGTAGAACAGCCATTGGCCATGCCCACTTTGCCGCCGCTGCTTAAAAAGTCCTAGGGAAAACACTGCTGTACTTAGGACCCTATTGCAATTGCATATCTCTCTCAATATATATGGTCAAGCTTTCTATAGGTCGTTGTTAATAAAACGTCACAATAACTTGCAGAGTGTTCGATTTGCCTGCTGCGTGGCAAGGAGACCCCCCCCCAGCTCCAATAAAACCATTGACAGCTACGTGCCGTTTTCAAGGGATTGTTAAATAAATGTTATCTATTTGGTTTTAATATCATCACCTCTTGAATACCTATAGTCAAAGTACACATTTCTGATTATTCCATGCAAAAAAATTGTGCACATTTAGCTCCGTCATCAAATCAAATCAAATTTTATTTGTCACATACACATGGTTAGCAGATGTTAATGCGAGTGTAGCGAAATGCTTGTGCTTCTAGTTCCGACAATGCAGTAATAACAAGTAATCTAACTAACAATTCCAAAACTACTGTCTTGTACACAGTGTAAGGGGATAAGGAATATGTACATAAGGATATATGAATGAGTGATGGTACAGAGCAGCATAGGCAAGATACAGTAGATGGTATCGAGTACAGTATGTACAAATGAGATGAGTATGTAAACAAAGTGGCATAGTTTAAAGTGGCTAGTGATACATGTATTGCATAAGGATACAGTCGATGATATAGAGTACAGTATATACGTATGCATATGAGATGAATAATGTAGGGTAAGTAACATTATATAAGGTAGCATTGTTTAAAGTGGCTAGTGATATATTTACATCATTTCCCATCAATTCCCATTATTAAAGTGGCTGGAGTTGAGTCAGTGTCAGTGTGTTGGCAGCAGCCACTCCGTGTTAGTGGTGGCTGTTTAACAGTCTGATGGCCTTGAGATAAACTGAAAAACAGCTTCTATCGGTCCCAGCTTTGATGCACCTGTACTGACCTCGCCTTCTGGATGATAGCGGGGTGAACAGGCAGTGGCTCGGGTGGTTAATGTCCTTGATGATCTTTATGGCCTTCCTGTGACATCGGGTGGTATAGGTGTCCTGGAGGGCAGGTAGTTTGCCCCGGTGATGCGTTGTGCAGACCTCACTACCCTCTGGAGAGCCTTACGGTTGAGGGCGGAGCAGTTGCCGTACCAGGCGGTGATACAGCCCGCCAGGATGCTCTCGATTGTGCATCTGTAGAAGTTTGTGAGTGCTTTTAGTGTCAAGCCGAATTTCTTCAGCCTCCTGAGGTTGAAGAGGCGCTGCTGCGCCTTCTTCACAATGCTGTCTGTGTGAGTGGACCAATTCAGTTTGTCTGTGATGTGTATGCCGAGGAACTTAACTTGCTACCCTCTCCACTACTGTTCCATCGATGTGGATAGGGGGGTGTTCCCTCTGCTGTTTCCTGAAGTCCACAATCATCTCCTTAGTTTTGTTGACGTTGAGTGTGAGGTTATTTTCCTGACACCACACTCCGAGGGCCCTCACCTCCTCCCTGTAGGCCGTCTCGTCGTTGTTGGTAATCAAGCCTACCACTGTTGTGTCGTCCGCAAACTTGATGATTGAGTTGGAGGCGTGCGTGGCCACGCAGTCGTGGGTGAACAGGGAGTACAGGAGAGGGCTCAGAACGCACCCTTGTGGGGCCCCAGTGTTGAGGATCAGCGGGGAGGAGATGTTGTTGCCTACCCTCACCACCTGGGGGCGGCCCGTCAGGAAGTCCAGTACCCAGTTGCACAGGGCGGGGTCGAGACCCAGGGTCTCGAGCTTGATGACGATGGTACTATGGTGTTGAATGCCGAGCTGTAGTCGATGAACAGCATTCTCACATAGGTATTACTCTTGTCCGGATGGGTTAGGACAGTGTGCAGTGTGGTTGAGATTGCATCGTCTGTGGACCTATTTGGGCGGTAAGCAAATTGGAGTGGGTCTAGGGTGTCAGGTAGGGTGGAGGTGATATGGTCCTTGACTAGTCTCTCAAAGCACTTCATGATGACGGATGTGAGTGCTACGGGGCGGTAGTCGTTTAGCTCAGTTACCTTAGCTTTCTTGGGAACAGGAACAATGGTGGCCCTCTTGAAGCATGTGGGAACAGCAGACTGGTATAGGGATTGATTGAATATGTCCGTAAACACACCGGCCAGCTGGTCTGCGCATGCTCTGAGGGCGCGGCTGGGGATGCCGTCTGGGCCTGCAGCCTTGCGAGGGTTAGAGTTGTACAGCAAGTAACTGCATACTTTTTCAACCGATCATGTCATTTCAGATACGTGAAGGTCCCGATATCTCTCAATATTGGCCACAGTTAATTGGATATTTGAGTGCTGTAGAAGTGAACAATACCTGACAAGTATGAGTGGTTTATGCCTGTCAAGCAGCAGAATGGCACATTTTGCCAATGTACTGTTAGTTGATAATGTTTACTTTGCAAGCTACTGTTAGAAACTATATACAGTTGTGGCCAAAAGTTTTGAGAACTACACAAATATTACTTTTCACAAAGTCTGCTGCCTCAGTTTGTATGATGGCAATTTGCATATACTCCATAATGTTATGAAGAGTGATCAGATGAATTGCAATTAATTGCAAAGTCCCTCTTTGCCATGCAAATGAACTGAATCCCCCAAAAAACATTTACACTGCATTTCAGTCCTGCCACAAAAGGAGCAGCTGACATGTCAGTGATTCTCTGGTTAACACAGGTGTGAGTGTTGATGAGGACAAGGCTGGAGATCACTCTGTCTTGCTGATTGAGTTCAAATAACAGACTGGAAGCTTCAAAAGGAGGGTGGTGCTTGGAATCATTGTTCTTCTTCTGTCAAACATGGTTACCTGCAAGGGACGTGCCGTCATCATTGCTTTGCACAAAAAGGGCTTTACAGGCTGACAGTAAGATTGCACCTAAATCAACCATTTATCGGATCATCAAGAACTTCAAGGAGAGCGGTTCAATTGTTGTGAAAAAGACTTCAGGGTGCCAGGATCGTCTCCTAAAGTTGATTCAGCTGCGGGATCGGGGCACCACCAGTACAGAGCTTGCTCAGGAATGGTAGCAGGCAGGCGTGAGTGCATCTGCACACACAGTGAAGCGAAGACTTTTGGAGGATGGCCTGGTGTCAAGAAGGGCAGCAAAGAAGCCACTTCTCTCCAGGAAAAACATCAGGGACTATTCTGCAAAAGGTACACGGATTGGACTCCTGAGGACTGGGGTAAAGTCCTTTTCTCTGATGAATCCCCTTTTCGATTGTTTGGGGCATCTGGAAAAAAGCTTGTCCGGAGAAGACAAGGTGAGCGCTACCATCAGTCCTGTGTCATGCCAACGGTAAAGCATCCTGAGACCATTCATGTGTGGGGTTGCTTCTCAGCCAAGGGAGTGGGCTCACTCACAATTTTGCCTAAGAACATAGCCATGAATAAAGAATGGTACCAAAACATCCTCCAAGAGCAACTTCTCCCAACCATCCAGGAACAGTTTGGTGACGAACAATGCCTTTTCCAGCATGATGGAGCACCTTGTCATAAGGCAAAATTGATCACGAAGTGGCTCGGGGAACAAAACATCGATATCTTGGGTCCATGGCCAGGAAACTCCCCAGACCTTAATCCCATTGAGAACTTGTGGTCAATCCTCAAGAGGCGGGTGGACAAACAAAAACCCACAAATTCTGACAAACTCCAAGCATTGATTATGCAAGAATGGGCTGCCATCAGTCAGGATGTGGCCCAGAAGTTAATTGACACTCAGGGCCACTGAGTGTACAAAACATTAGGAACATCTTCCTAATATTGAGTTGCACCCCCTTTTGCCCTCAGAACAGCCTCAGTTCATCGGGGCATGGACTCTACAAGGTGTCCAAATATTCCACAGGGATGCTGGCCCATGTTGACTCCAATGCTTCTCACAGTTGTGTCAAGTTGGTGTTATGTCCTTTGGGTGGTGGACCATTTCTGGATTCACACAGGAAATGGTTGAGTGTGAAAAACCCAGCAGCGTTGCAGTTCTTGACACACTCAAACCGGTGCACCTGGCACCTTTGTTCAAAGGCACTTTAAATATTTTGCCTTGCCCATTCACCCTCTGAATGGCACACACAATCCATGTCTCATTTGTCTCAAGTCTTAAAAAGTTTCTTTAAATCTACCTGATTTTGAAGTGGATTTAACAGGTAGCATCAATAAAGGATCATAGCGTTCACCTGGATTCACCTGTTTTAGTATGTGCCATCTGAAAGAGCCTACACTTTACGAAATGGGGTTCATTTTTCATTTTTCATTTTTGGTTAACAAACCTGAGTTGTTTTGCATCTGTATGAGGCTTGTCAACCATCCTACATGTCTTCACTACCCACAAAGCCCTATTCCTTACTTGTTATCTCTTTTCAGTTTACATCAATATATTTTCAATGCTTCCCTCCCACTTCTGGGGATATGTATGAATGGATAGCCAATAGCAGGAAAATCTTTTCCATCCAATCAAATTAGCTGGAGTGGAGGGACAACCCCATTCACTGCCTAGGCTAAATTGAATTTGTCTTAGACCCACTAACTCGCACAGAGGCAATATGGGAAGTTTGGCACACAGGCAAAAAAAAAAATGTTTATTTGAAAAGAAGCGATCTGGTTTAAAAGAGCGTAGGTTGACAATCGACATGGGAATGCAGTTTGTCCCACATGTAGCCTAGGCCTATCTGTTTGTTTGCTATACGCCTCCAAAATACACTTTTATTTCAGTATTTTATTTAACCTGTAACTAGACAAGTCAGTTAAGAACAAATTCTTATTTGCAATGACAGCCTACCCCGGCCAAACCCAGATGACGCTGGGCCAATTGTGCGCAGCCCTATGGGACTCCCAATTGCGGCCGGTTGCGATACAGCCTGTTTTCGAGCCAGGGTGCCTCTAGTGAAGACCTCTAGCGCTGAGATGCAGTGCCTTAGACTGCTGCGCCACTCGGGAGCAATGTTGAGGAAATGACGCAGGTCCTTTCTACTTAACTGGATTGGAGCAGCCTTTAGTAGTACAATCTTTTCAAATAGCTGAAACTTACTAAAAGGCATAGGCCATGTGATACCACAGACAAGGGGTGTGAAAGAGGAAATATTTTCATTACACTATATCAATTGCAATTGGTATGTTCCTTTTTTAAAAACATTTTTACGGTTATTGAGTCTCTTTATTTTCTGTTATTCTCCTTGCCAGACTATGCAAGCGGCGCGATGCCCAACAGACGAACTGTCACTTACCAACTGCGCAGTCGTGAGTGAGAAGGACCCACAGTTTGAACAGTAAGTAATGTGTGTGACCACTATATGGTTGTATGCTGTTTGTGCATGTACGTGTGTTTTGATCCCCAGCCCTGAGGTGCCTCTGCCACATCAAAGGTGTGTGTGTGTGGCGGTAGATCACAGTGGATCACTGTGGCTCAGCTCTCTAGCCAGGATGCCAAAAGCCCCAGGGCCGTCACATTCTGTCTGTGGCTGCTCTGATTTCATTCTCTATCACCAAATAATGTTGTTCTGTCTTTTCATCTCTGGCCTTGCACCTGTCCCTCTGGGGCAAGTGTGGGACTCACCAAATCTCTTACCTGGTAAAAGAAGTAACCCACCCCAGCAGAAAAATGTCACCATGGAACATATGGTCTCTCTGTCGGGTCTTGAACCAATAAAGGGGATTCAAAAATTCTCTCAATATCATGCTTGCTATCCATGTAAACATACAGTGGGGCAAAAAAGTATTTAGTCAGCCACCAATTGTGCAAGTTCTCCCACTTACAAAGATGAGAGGCTTGTAATTTTCATCATAGGTACACTTCAACTATGACAGATAAAATGAGAAAATTAAATCCAGAAAATTACATTGTAGGATTTTTAATGAATTTATTTGCAAATTATGGTGGAAAATAAGTATTTGGTCACCTACAAACAATCAGGATTTCTGGCTCTCACAGACCTGTAACTTCTTCTTTTAGAGGCTCCTCTGTCCTCCACTCGTTACCTGCATTAATGGCACCTGTTTGATCTTGTTATCAGTATAAAAGACACCTGTCCACAACCTCAAACAGTCACACTCCATACTCCACTATGGCCAAGACCAAAGAGCTGTCAAAGGACACCAGAAACAAAATTGTAGACCTGCACCAGGCTGGGAAGACTGAATCTGCAATAGGTAAGCAACTTGGTTTGAAGAAATCAACTGTGGGAGCAATTATTAGGAAATGGAAGACATACAAGACCACTGATAATCTCCCTCGATCTGGGGCTCCACGCAAGATCTCACCCTGTGGGGTCAAAATGATCACAAGAACAGTGAGCAAAAATCCCAGAACCACACGGGGGACCTAGTGAATGACCTGCAGAGAGCTAGGACCAAAGTAACCAAGCCTACCATCAGTAACACACTACGCCGCCAGGGACTCAAATCCTGCAGTGCCAGACGTGTCCCCCTGTTTAAGCCAGTACATGTCCAGGCCCGTCTGAAGTTTGCTAGAGAGCATTTGGATGATCCAGAAGAAGATTGGGAGAATGTCATATGGTCAGATGAAACCAAAACTGAACTTTTTGGTAAAAACTCAACTCGTCGTGTTTGGAGGACAAAGAATGCTGAGTTGCATCCAAAGAACACCATACCTACTGTGAAGCATGGGGGTGGAAACATCATGCTTTGGGGCTGTTTTTCTGCAAAGGGACCAGGACGATTGATCCGTGTAAAGGAAAGAATGAATGGGGCCATGTATCGTGAGATTTTGAGTGAAAACCACCTTCCATCAGCAAGGGCATTGAAGATGAAACGTGGCTGGGTCTTTCAGCATGACAATGATCCCAAACACACTGCCCGGGCAACGAAGGAGTGGCTTCGTAAGAAGCATTTCAAGGTCCTGGAGTGGCCTAGCCAGTCTCCAGATCTCAACCCCATAGAAATTCTTTGGAGGGAGTTGAAAGTCCTTGTTGCCCAGCAACAGCCCCAAAACATCACTGCTCTAGAGGAGATCTGCATGGAGGAATGGGCCAAAATACCAGCAACAGTGTGTGAAAACCTTGTGAAGACTTACAGAAAACGTTTGTCATTGCCAACAAAGGGTATATAACAAAGTATTGTGATAAACTTTTGTTATTGACCAAATACTTATTTTCCACCATAATTTGCAAATAAATTCATTAAAAATCCTACAATGTGATTTTCTGGATTTTTTTTTCTCATTTTGTCTGTCATAGTTGAAGTGTACCTATGAAAATTACAGGCCTCTCTCATCTTTTTAAGTGGGAGAACTTGCACAATTGGTGGCTGACTAAATACGTCTTTTGCCCCACTGTACATATCATAGTTTTCTCTGTATGATATGATAGTCCTCTTCTCTATGCAGTCACGTGACCGTGAGAACCACGCCGACCCACAAGTTTGTGTTCACAGTGAAGACCCACCAGAGTGTGGTCTCGGGGACCATCGCCTTCAGTCTGCCACAGGTAGGAGACACCATCATGGCCTTCATAAAATAGGCTACACACACTGTGTTCAAAGCTATCCTTACTTGATAGATAAATGATACATTGACCAAGTCGAACCCACATGTTTTAGGGCGTTATAACTAAAGTCATCATTTAATCGATGACGATGATAAAGTTGGTTTCTACAGGTGCAGCGCAGTCACAATGTGTGGATGATCTTCTGACTGTATTTGACTTTAGCTGTCTGGCTTACTATGGCCCGTCCTGTGTGCATGCTCCTCCTCTCTGTTGTCTCCTATCATGTCTGTCGCTGCTTTTGACCTTTGCGTGTCTCTGCCTGCTCTTTCTCCTTCTATAAACTCTGCAGCCACAGCCGGCACTCAGGTACTCCAGCAACGTCCTCCTTGGCCGGTCTTATTTCACAACTAGATTGGAGTAATGAACAGAAGCAGTTGTAAATAGGACCGTAGAGACATTTTATAAGATTGTAGCAATGCGCTACATGATAACTCTTGGCTGGACATGTATCAATGGCCTAATGCGCCGTACAGTAGCCTAGAGCTTCGGCCGCCATGTAAAGTAGGTGACACATGAACTATCAGTCAAAAACCCTTAGCCCGGTCCGGACGTTTTTTTTAACCTGTTGTGGGACTGATGTTCTTCTTGAAAGATGTTGTAAAATAAGACCGTGTTTAAGAGACAGCCTACATCACTGTCTTTGTCAGAACACCCTAGTTATCACTGATGGTTTATTGGAGGTGTACTGTCTATTAGTTGCAAAAATACAGTATCAGTCAAAAGTTTGGACACACCTACTCATTTGACGGTTTTTCTTAATTTTTTCGACTATTTTCTACATTGTAGAATAATAGTGAAGACAGACATACTATGAAATAACACATATGGAATCGTGTGTTATTTGTCACCTTTACCTTAATCACAGCTTTGCACACTCTTGGCATTCTCTCAACCAGCTTCACCTGGAATGCTTTTCCAACAGTCTTGAAGGAGTTTCCACATATGCTGAGCACTTGTAGGCTGCTTTTCCTTCACTCTGCGGTCCAACTCATCCCAAACCTACTCAATTGGGTTGAGGTCGGGTGATTGTGGAGGCAAGGTCATCTGATGCAGCACTTAATCACTCTCATTCTTGGTCATATAGCCGTTACACACCCTGGAGGTGTGTTGGGTCATTGTCCTGTTGAAAAACAAATGATAGTCCCACTAAGCACAAACCTGATGGGATGGTGTATTGCTATAGAATGCTGTGGTTGCCATGCTTGTTAAGTGTGCCATGAATTCTTAATAAATCACTGACAGTGTCACCAGCAAAGCACCATCACACCACCTCCATGCTTCACGGTGGGAACCACACATGCGGAGATAATTTGTTCACCTACTCTGCGTCACAGACACAGTGGTTGGAACCAAAAATCGCAAATTTGGACTCCAGACCAAAGGACTGATTTTCACCGGTCTAATGTCCATTGCTCGTATTTGTTTGCCCAAGAAAGTCTCTTCTTCTTAATGGTTTCCTTTAGTAGTGGTTTCTTTGCAGCAATTCGACCATGAAGGCCTGATTCACGCAGTCTCCTGAACAATTGATGTTGAGATGTGTCTGTTACTTGAACTCTGAAGCATTTATTTGGGCTGCAATTTCTGAGGCTGTTAAGTCTAATGAACTTATCCTCTGCAGCAGAAGTAACTCTGGGTCATCCTTTCCTGTGGCGGTCCACATGAAAGCCAGTTTCATCATAGTGCTTGATGGTTTTTGTGACTGCATTTGAAGAAACTTTCAAAGTTCTTGAAGTGTTCCGGGTTGACTGACCTTCATGTCTTAAAGTAATGATGGACTGTTGTTTCTCTTTCCTCATTTGAGCTGTTCTTGCCATAATATGGACTTGGTCGTTTACCAAATAGGGCTATCTTCTGTATACCACCCCTACCATGTCACAAAACAACTTATTAGTGCAAACGCATTAAGAAGGAAAGAAATTCCACAAATGAACTTTTAAGGCGGCACACCTTAAATGCCTTCCAGGTGACTACCTCATGAAGCTGGTTGAGAGAATGCCAAGTGTGCAAAGCTGTGATCAAAGCAAAGAGTGGCTACTTTGAGGAATATAAAATATATTTTGGTTACTATGTGATTCCATGTGTTATTTCATAATTTTGATGTCTTCACTATTATTTTACAATGTAGAACATAGTAAAAATAAAGAACCCTTGAATGAGTAGGTGTGTCAAAATGTCTGACTGGTACTGTATGTTAGAATGTCTCTTTTCCCTGAGCCTGTTTTGTACCTTGTTGCTGGGCAACTGGATTCTATAGATAGTGATGCCCTTTTTATATGGTCTTTGTTTGCATAGTTAATACAAAAGAAATGTGTGAACTGTACACTGACTAGGATACATTACTTGTTTTCCCAGAGAAAATGGGCAGGCCTCTCCATTGGTCAGGATGTGGAAGGTAAGACTAAAACATGATGGGATTGAACTGTGAGGTGAATGCAGGAAGACCAAGTGCAGTCTCTCTCTGAATTCTTCTCATTGATTGCCATTGTATAATTGCTGTCCTATCATTAGCCACCAGATGGGGCGGCAGGTAGCCAAGTGGTTAGAGCATTGGGCCAGTATATGAAAGGTTGCTAGATCAAATCCCGAACTGAAAAGGTAAAAAATCTGTCGTTCTGCCGCCGAACATGGCCGTTAACCCACTGTTCCTAGGCCGTCATTGTAAATATGAATTTGTTCGGACTAAAAAAATAAATGCCTAGCTATGGTCTGTATCTTCAATAAAAGCTTGGTTTTGACAATTACAACCCCAACATCTCTCTAGCAAAAACCCTGTAACTTAATCATGTTTCACTCTAAAGGTTTTAGAGACATTTCCCCTCTGCCCGAGAAATGGGTCCTTTGCTGCAGTGATAGAGCTTCAAATGCCACCCCCAGCCTGTTGATTTGGATTTCTAGGTTGTTTCTCAACAGCCATGCTACCGTGCTCCGAGCACGCAAATTGGAGCATGGGAGGGTCGGAGTATGAGTTAAATTCAAGTTTTGCGAAACGGATTTTGAATGGAGTAGCCAAGGATATAGAGTTTCTGTATCTCAATTGGCCCAGGTAAAACATTTGGAAATCAGGGCATGAACTCCAAGGTGTCGAAAGTGTTCCACAGGGATGCTGGCCCATGTTGACGCCAATGCTTCCCACTTGACACAACTGTGTGAAACAGGGCTAGCCGCCCTGTGGAACACTTTCGACACCTTGTAGAGTCCATGCCCCAATGAATTAAGGCTGTTCTGTGGGAAAAAAAGAGGGTGCAACTCAATATTCGGGAAGTGTTCCTACTGTTTTGTACACTCAGTGTAAGCGTGACACAAATACCCACTGTAGTGTGCGTAGTCTGTTAGCCACGAACAATTAGCAGGTAGCTACCCACAAAGAATGGACATCTACCTTGCACAACATTTAGTTGTAGGTCATTTTTACCAAGCTGGCTAGCTAGATCATTACGATTCACATATAGTTAGCTGACAATTATGATGGAAAACCTTTTGCTTTGTGGATAACTTGTTTAGTCTCTAATGTTGCAATTGTCCACGCTGGAAGAAGGTTCAGTGAATGGGGAGGTGCAGTGTGAGGTAATACAGTAGGGGCGAGTGTTTTATGCGTTCTCCACCCTCTCGTCCTCACAAGAACGTACTCAAGAGAACGTCTTCTGAGAATGCGGTAGTATGCATATTGAGAAACATCCATAGTTTCAGGAGGAGGGGGTTGGTCTGGCCACCCATATAGATGTGATCTATGTGGACGCAGTGAGGGGGTGGTGGAGGGGAAGTGATTGATCTAGCACATGGATCGCTTCAGAGATCGTGGTGGTCTTGAAGCTCGGCCAGGTTATCAAAGCCCTAGCCAGTATACACCCATTGTCTGATAATATCTATAGCGACGATGCTTGCGGTAACAGCCTAAGTCCTATAGCTCTGCCTTACATCCTTCAGAACAGCTCTGCTCCGCGAAGCGCAGGAAGTATGAATGCTCTGACTTGAGCGGAGGCCGCATGGCAGTAAAGGGTATACGGCCACTGCGGATGACGGATTGACCACGCAGAGCCTTTTTTTTATCCTGGTGGTCCAGATCGGTTTAGAACTTTGGCCAACTCCTCTCTGTGTCCGTTCTTTGTCAAGCCAAACATGTATGGATGACAACAACACATGTAGTATGGGACCAGACTAGCTCTGCCTAGGATAACAACATAATATTATTCAAAATATGCCCCTCTGAAAGTGTTATTAGCAAAGTGTCACTATGTAAAGACACCCTGATCTGGAATAGAGCTGGTAATTGGCTAATTTGCATAATTACGGTACTGCTTAGGTGGCTGTGAACAGATGTTGAAAGAACAGCTAGTTCCTTCATCAAATGTAGCCCTGTGTTGCAGACTGCACTCTCTCAGGTGTGAGGTCCTGAACAACAGAGGCCTGTTTGAACTCGCTGTAACGTGTTAGTGTGCCATTCACGTGGTCATTGTATTATTGAACCAAGTGATTCAATATGCAAAATCCATTAGAAAACAATGATGCTAAAGGTGTTTGTCCTTGATTAGGTTGTTCATGGAATATGCTGCAAAGTGAATAGCACTATTGAGCAAGGTACTACAAATGAACACCGATCAGACTTTTGACATTGTACTTGAAAATGAAAACAGAGTGAAGGGGTGAAAAGCTACCGGGCTACTCTTCTGCTATCTGTTTCCTTTCCATGTAGTGACCAACTACAACTTTGACAAGTCCAAGCAGTGTGTGGGCACCATGATGGTGGAGATTGATTTCCTGCAGAAGAAGAGTGTGGACAGCAGCCAATACGACTCAGACAAGATGGCTGCAGAGTTCATCCAGCACTTCAACAGCCAGGCCTTCAGTGCGGGCCAGCAGGTACGGGAACTGTAAACTATCGAAGGACGCTGGGGTGACACGGTGGGGTTACTTGCGTACCTCTTAGAAGACTTTGGTGGTCTTGAGGCTCTTGGTAGAAGTTGCCCTTAGAAACCGATCTAGGATCAGCTTAACCATTGCAAAGTGGCAAAAATGACTGTGGATCATTAACATGGGCTGTCTTTGTCGTACTCTTGGCTTTAGGTTGAGGGGTAGCATCGAGCGAACTTCTCCTCAAATGATTTAATAGCCCAAACATTTTTGTTGTGTTCTTAGATTGTGCCAAGTTGCCACGCTTTTGTATTTGTGTTCTGCATGCTGATGACACTTTACGTTATTCTAACCTTCTAACATTGTCCACGCTTCCTCTTTCTTGATGTCTCTAGCTGGTGTTTAGTTTCTGTGACAAGCTGTTTGGCCTGCTGATAAAAGACATTGAAGCCATGGACCCAAGCATCCTCAAGGGAGAAGCAGGCTCTGGGAAGAAGCACAAGGTACCTAGAGCACCAATCAACCTACCTTAGGACCTTGATTATCACCATTAGATATACCATTTATATATGATTAATACACTTTACATTACATAGTAATGTTCATACACTTGAACTAATCGTTGTTACAGTAATAATCTAGTTACACTAGCTTATACAGTAGTTATAGTTTATATAACATGGTGAAGTCACACCCAAGGTGCTTGATGGTAACGTAAATTCTCGTGACAAATGGGTGCTATTCTCTGTCCACCATCTACTCACTCCTAACTGTCTTCTGTCTCTGGTCTATACAGATTGACATTGGCTTGTTGCTGGGAAACAGCCAGGTGGTTTTTGAGAAGGCCGAGAGCTCTTCTCTTACCCTCATTGGTAAGTGTCGTCCCTGGCTCGCTCCGATGCAGAAAACTGGCCATGTGTGACACTGTCTTGTATTACGTGACTACAGCACATCGATTTAGTCTCAATCCATTACGGTATGTGTAAATCAGGGTCATATATATCTGACAAGTTGATGTGCTCAAATCGTGTTCCTCAGCATAATACAATTTGAATTACTAAGGCTTGAGATTTGTGTAATTAACTAAAGTAGGTTTGCTTACAAGGCTAAACTAAGTGACATTCGGCCTCAATATACCACACGCTAAACCACCCTGACTGACTTTATCCATTTGTGGCATGTGCTTGTTGTTACCCAATACCGCCACAAGGTGGCACCCTGTCCAAGGTTTGTTGGCCTTTCATCTTGTACTCAGAAGTTTTGAGTGATGAAATTCTAGATGGCCCTAGAGAGGAAAGTGTCTTTTTTTTTTTTTTTTCCAATGTTAAGTACTTTTCTTTGTCATTGATGGAATATTTAGTTAATACATTAAAAGCTTTACACCGTTCCTCCGTCTATGAGCTAAGAGTTGCCACTAGTGCCAGGTTTCAAAGCAAATTGTATTTGTCACATGCGCCGAATTCAACAGGACCTTACCATGAAATGCTTTACTTACAAGCCCTTAACCAACAATGCAGTTCAAGAAATAGAGTTAAGATTTTTTTGACTAAATAAAGTTTAAAAAATTAACACAAGAAAATGACATAACAATAACGACGCTATATACAGGGGGGGTACCGGTACCGAGTCAATGTGCGGGCGTACAGGTTAGTCAAGGTAATTTGTAAAGTGACTATGCATAGATAATAAGCGAGTAGCAGAATTGTAAAAACAAAGGGGGGGGGTCAATGTAAATAGTCCAGGTGGTCATTTTATTAATTGTTCAGCAGTCTTATGCCTTTGGGGTAGAAGCTGTTAAAGAGCCTTGTGGACCTAGACTTGGCTCTCCGGTACCGCTGGCCAGGCGGTAGAAGAAAGAACAGTCTATGACTTGGGTGACTAGAGTCTTTGACAATTTTTTGGGCCTTCCTCTTACACCACCTAGTTATATAGATCATGGATTGTAGGAAGCTTGGCCCCAGTGATGTACTGGGGATGTACCCTCTGTAGTGCCTTACGGTCAGATGCCGAGCAGTTGCCATACCAGGCAGTGATGCAACCGGTCAGGATGCTCTCAATGTTGCAGAACTTTTTGAGGATCTGGGGACCCATGGCAAATCTTTTCAGTCTCCTGAGGGGGGAAAATGTGTTGTCGTGCCCTCTTCCCAACTGTCTTGGTGTGTTTAGACCATGCTAGTTCGTTGATGTGGACACCAAAGAACTTGAAACTCTCGATCTGCTCCACTGCATGTTAATGATGTTAATGGAGTCCTGTTCGGCCCTCCTTTTCTTATAGTCCACGATCAGCTCCTTATCTTGCTCACATTGAGGTAGAGGTTGTTGTCCTGGCACCACACTGCCAGGTCTCTGACCTCCTCCTTATAGGCTATCTCATTGTTGTCGGTGATCAGGCCTACCACTGTTGACGTCAGAAAACTTAATGATGGTGTTGGAGCCGTGCTTGGCTACGCAGTCGTTGAACAGGGAGTACAGGAGGGGACTGAGCACGCACCCCTGAGGGGCCCCAGTGTTGAGGATCAGTGTGGCAGATGTTGTTGCCTACCCTTACCACCTGGGGGCGGCCCGTCGAAGTCCAGGATCCAGTTGCAGAGGGAGGTGTTTAGTCCCAGGGTCCTTAGCTTACTGATGAGCTTTGAGGGCACTATGGTGTTGAACGCTGAGCTGTAGTCAATGAACAGCATTCTCACATAGGTGTTCCTTTTTTCCAGGTGGGAAAGGGCAGTGTGGAGTAAGAATGAGATTGCATCATCTGTGAATATGTTGGGGCGGTATGCGAATTGGAGTGGGTCTAGGGTTTCCATCATGATGGTGTTGATGTGAGCCATGACCAACCTTTCAAAGCCCTTCATGGCTACTGAAGTGAGTGCTACGGGGTGTTAATCATTTAGGCAGGTTACCTTCGCTTTCTTGGCCACAGGGACTATGGTGGTCTGTTTGAAACATGTAGGTATTACAGACTCGGTCAGGGAGAGGAAAATGTCATTAAAGACACTTGCCAGTTGGTCCGTGGATGCTTTTGAGTACATGTCCTGGTAAGCCGTCTGAGCCTTGACCAGCCTTTCAACTGTAATTGGCCTTGGATAAAAACATCTGCTAAATGCCATTTTATTATTATTATAATAATATATTACATTTTTCCCTCTATGTACAGTGCCTTCGGAAAGAATTCAAACCCCTTTCACATGTTACTTTACAGCCTTATTATAAAAGGGATTAAATAAATAAAAAATCCTCAGCAATCTACACACAATACCCCATAATGACAAAGTGAAAACATGTTTTTAGAAATGCGGGTAGAGGAACAATGGTGGCCATCTTGATGCATATGTGGACAGAAGACTGTCATAGGAAGAGATTGAATATGTCCGTAAACACTCCAGCCAGCTGGTCTGCACATGTAGTGTTTATTCTGAAAGTATTCAGACCCCTTCTCCTTTTCCACATTGTGTTACGTTACAGCCTTATTCTAAAATCGATTTAACCAAAAAATTGTCCTCAATCTGCACAGAATACCCCATAACGACAAAGCGAAAACAGGTTTTCAGACATTTCTGCAAATGTATTAAAAAGAAAAACATACCTTATTTACATAAGTATTCAGACCCTTTGCTGTGAGACTTGAAATTGACCTAAGGGTGCATCCTGTTTCCATTGATCATCCTTGAGATGTTTGTACAACTTGATTGGAGTCCACCTGTGGTAAATTTAATTGATTTGGACATGATTTGGAAAGGCACACACCTGTCTATTTAAAGTCCCATGGTTGACAGTGGATGTCAGCGCAAAAACCAAGTCATGTGGTCGAAGGAATTGTCCGTAGAGCTCCGAGACAGGATTGTGTTGAGGCACAGATCTGGGGAAGGGTTCCAAAAAATGTCTGCAGCATTAAAGGTCCCCAACAACACAGTGGCCTCCATCATTCTTAAATGGCAGAAGTTTGGAATCACCAAGACTTCCTAGAGCTGACTACCTGGCCAAACTGAGCAATCGGGGGAGAAGGGCCTTGGTCAGGGAGGTGACCAAGAAACCGATGGTCACTCTGACAGAGCTCCAGAGTTCCTCTGTGGAGATGGGAGAACCTTCCAGAAGAACAACCATCTCTGCATTACTCCACCAATCAGGCCTTTCATGGTAGTGGCCAGACGGAAGCCACTCCTCAGTAAAAGGCACATGACAGCCTGCTTGGTTTGCCAAAAGGCACCTAATGGACTCTGACCATGAGAAACAAGGTTCTCTGGTCTGATGAAAACTAGATTGAAATATATTTTTTACATTTATTTAACCTTTATTTAACTAGCAAGTCAAACCCTCCCCTAATCTGGACGATGCTGGGCCAATTGTGCGCCGCCCTGTCTCCTGAATGCCAAACGTCATGTCTGGAGGAAACCTGGCACCATCCCTATGGTGAAGCATGGTGGTGTTAGCATTATGCTGTGGGGTTGTTTCTCAGCGGCAGGGACTGGGTGACTTGTCAGGATCGAGGCAAAGATGAATGGAGCAAAGTACAGAGAGATCCTGCTCCAGAGCGCTCAATACCTCAGACTAGAGCTAAGGTTCACCTTTCAACAGGACAACGACCCGAAGCACACAGCCAAGACAACGCAGCAGTGGCTTCAGGACAAGTCTCTGAATGTACTTGAGTGGCCCAGCCAGAGCCCGGACATGAACCCGATCTAACATCTCTGGTTTAGACCTGAAAAATAGCTGTGCAGCAACACTCCCCATCCAACCTGACAGAGTTTGAGAAGAAAGGGAGAAACTCCCCAAATACAGGTGTGTCATACCCAAGAAGACTCCAGGCTGTAATCGCTGACAAAGGTGTTTCGACAAAGTACTGAGTAAAGGGTCTGAATACTTATGTAAATGTGATATTTATGTTTTTGAAATTAGTTAACATTCATAAAAAAACTGTTTTTGCTTTGTCATTTTGGGGTTGTGTGTGTGTGTGGGGTGTGGATTGATGAGTTGAAAAAACAATTTAAATCAATTTTAGAATAAGGCTGTAACAAAATGTGGAAAAAGTTTAGGGCCTGAATACTTCCAGAATGCACTGTATGTTTGTAACTGTGTCTATGTGTCCCCTACAGGGAAGTCTAAGACCAGAGAGTCTCGCCAGTCTATCATCAACCCAGACTGGAACTTTGAGCGCATGGGCATCGGTGGCCTGGACAAAGAGTTCTCCGACATCTTCCGTAGGGCCTTCGCCTCCCGAGTCTTCCCTCCAGACATTGTGGAGCAGATGGGTGAGCTTCTTCTCTATCCTTCTCTCGGTCTCTGCCTCTCTTTTGCGTTCTCTCTTTCGCACTCTCTCTCTTTCTCTCGCTCTTTCACACGCACTCTTTCTTTCTTTCGCACTCTTCCTCTCTCTTGCTGTCTCTTTCTCTTCATCCATATTTCTTTCTCAACAGAAGTTTCTCTTTCTCGACTTTCACTCAATCCATCTTATTCACTCGTACTTTCGCATGCCTGTTGTCTTACACACGTGTTCTTTTTGCTCTCTTTCTAGTGCTTTCCTTCTCTCATTCTTTTTATAGCTCACACTATGTGTATTTGTCTCTCACCACATCCCCCCGGTAACCACTTTTCGAGGTCCCGGGGAGCCTGTGTTCCAGCCTAGCGTTAGACAGACCGAACCATTCGCCACTGTGAGGAGGGGGGGGGGGGGGGGCTGCCTGCCAAAACAAATCACTCAATCAGTCTCTGGAAGGAACACCATGACATGAATAAGCCTCTGTGTTCAAATGGCATTGATTCTCAGACCAGTACTGCACATTGTGACAAACACGTCAAACTATTTTCGGGGAAAAGCCTCTAACAAATGGACCCAATGGGAATAATATTATTGGACTGACAATGTAGTAGTGTCAATCTTTTCTCTTTGTTTGACAATACTACTGCACCCTAGACTGAAACTAGTTATTGAAAAATAAATCGTTGTCTGACTCCCACGGTTAGGCCCAAGAGGTCTTCCATCATTGGACAGACAATGCAGTGTCCTCTCAGGATGCCGCTCTCAGTCGTCAGTGAGTGAGTTATGACACAGACACCCCCCCCCCCCCCCCCCCCCCAAAGCGTACACTCGTAAATAGTTGTTTGACATGTCTCGGATTACAATGCTGATTCCCATCGCTAAGTTATGGCTCATAGTGAAAGCAAGTTAGGTGCTCTTCTGCACACACGCAAACACACACAAACTCTCTCTCACACTCACACACATACACACACACACACAGAGCCCCAGTCCTATCCTCATGGCGTCCAGTTTGAGAGGAGCTGATACGTCGGGATTTTGGCAGCGAGGCCCTTTATCTACTTCCCCAGAGTCAGATGAACTCATGGATACCATTTGTATGTCTTTGTCCCTAGTATGTCGAAACTTAGTGGTGCAGAGCCTTAACAAAGCAGTCACACCCTTTGACTTATTCCACATTTTGTTGTTACAGCCTGAATTCAAAATCAATTGATAGATTTTTCTCACCTATCCACACACAATACCCCATAATGACAAAGTGGACACGTTTGCAAATGTATTAAATGAAATTCAGAAATATCTCAGTTGAGTCAATACTTTGTAGAAGCAGCGATTTACAGCTTTTAGTCGCCATGGGTATGGCTCTATCAGCTTTGCACATCTGGTTTTGGGGATTTTCTCCCATTATTCCTGGCAGACTTTTTCAGGCTGTGTTAAGTTATATGGGTAGTAGCGATGATCAGCAATCTTCAAGTCTTTCCACAGATTTTCAATAGGATTCAAATCTGAGCTTTGGCTGGGCCACTCAAGGACTTTCACATTCTTTTTCTGAAGCCTTTCCAGCATTGCTTTGGATGTATGCTTGGGGCCATTGTCCTGTTGGAACGTAAATCTTCAACCCAGTCTTAGGTCGTTTGCACTCTGAAGCAGGTTCTCTCAAAGGATTTGCCTGTCTTTGGCTCCATTCATTGTTCCCTCTATCCTTACCAGTCTCCCAGCCCCTGCTGCTGAAAAGCATCCCCATAGCATGATGCTGCCACTACTGCGCTTCAAGGTAGGGACGGTGTTTTCTCCAAACATGGTACTTTGCATTAAGGCCAAAGAGTTACATTTTTGTCTCATCAGACCACAGAATCTTTTTCCTTATGTTCGGAGTCTTTCACATGCCTTTTTATCTCAGGAGTGGCTTCCGTCTGGCCACTCTCCCATAAAGCCCAGATTGGTGACGTGCTGTAGAGATCGTTGTCCTGGCAGGATCTCTCAACTCAGCCAAGAAACTCTGACAGAACTACAGAGTGGTCGTTAGTCACCTCCCTGACCAAGGTCCTTCTTGCCCGGTTGCTTAGATCGGTCTGGGAAAATGTGTTCCATTTTCCAATGATGGCGACCGCTGTGCTCTTGGAAACTTTCAACACTCTCTAGAAATTGTTTTATACCCTTCCCCAGATATATTCCACCTCGCAATTCTATCTCGGAGATCTACGGACAGTTCCTTGGACTTCATGGTATATTTATTTAGTATTCAAGGCACACTTAAACCAGCACGGCTACAGCATTCTGCACCGATACGCCAACCCATCCGGTTTTCGCTTACTGGGAAGATCATTTGTTTTTTAACTGGACAATGACCCAAAAACACACCTCCAGGCTGTGTAAGGGCTATTTGACCAAGATAGAGAGTGATGACCTGGCCGCCACAATTAGGATGAGTTGGACTGCAGAGTGAAGGAAAAGCAGCCAACAAGTGCTCAGCATATGTAGGAACTCCTTCAAAACTGTTGGAAAAGCATTCCTCATGAAGCTGGTTGAGAGAATGCCAAGAGTGTGCAAAGCTGTCATCAAGGCAAAGGGTGGCTACTTTGAAGAATCAGAATTTAACATTTTTTGCTTACTACATGATTCCATATGTGTTATTTCATAAAAGTGGTGTCCACAAGTTCATCTGGCTCCGGGGAAGTAGATAAAGGGCTCCATGGCCAAAATCTTGAAGTATCTCTTTAAGTGGGACTTCTGGGTGCTACGGTGTGCAGGAGTTGGCCCCTGGCTGTGTACAGCTGGATGGTCTAATGAGATGGCGAGGCCTGATAGACGAGAGTCTAAAGGTGAGGGTGTAATTGGGGAGTGTCAGGGAGGGCAGGTGCTGATAGAGTTGATGAGGGGTGTGTGTGGCCTCTCACTCCCTCCATGTCTCCCCACTTTCTCGCAAAGGTCGGGCAGACAGCAAGGGGTCACACACACAAACACACAAATACTGCAATGCTTTACCTGCAGCCCCTCCTCACTACCCCTAACTGTCTTCCCTTCAGCAGGTCTAAATGGGAGGGCTGACGTTTATCTCTGGCCTCTCAATGAGTGTGGAGCAAATTTCACTGAACAGGTGCAATAAGCTACGACAGGACCAACACAGTCTGGTTTTCAATCGAGACCCAAAACTGCTCCAAATTGGTTGGGTCCAATAACACAACTTCAGAGTCCACTTGTATTGAATCATAGCAGTAATTGCAGTAAATCTAGGCTTTTTCATCTTGTTTTTCCGCCTCATTTTCCCAAATTGAACCTGTGAAGTTTGAGTACCTTGGGGATTTTCATACTCTGGTATCTATGTATGAATCAGAGATGAGATCAGACAATGACGTAAAGGCAAAAGTCACCTCATACAATGCATTGTAGATATAGCACATGGAAGTGTACTTAGCGTAGAGTGCTACAGTGGCCTAAGGGCTTTTTTCACCAACTGATACGATCGTGACGCACCTAAACCATTGGATCTTATAACATTTTTGACGGCATCCCTCCCCTGCAGGTTGTAAACATGTGAAGGGCATCCTGTTGTTTGGGCCTCCTGGCTGCGGTAAGACTCTGATGGCCAGGCAGATTGGGAAGATGCTGAACGCCCGCGAGCCCAAGGTGGTCAACGGCCCCGAGATCCTCAACAAGTACGTGGGAGAGTCCGAGGCCAACATCAGGAAGCTGTTCGCCGACGCAGAGGACGAGCAAAAGAGGGTGAGAGGGACACGCATGCATACTCTGTAACATGCATGAAAACTCTAAGAGCCATGCACACACACACACACACACACACCAGTAAATACACCCAGTACCTTCATTGCAATTACTCCTGTGGTTATCAAGCACAACATACCTGATAACAAGTCAATGAAATAGATGTCAGACTAAAAGGATTCCTTCCACCGAGGCCAATATGCAGCCTACGCCACGAACCAAAGATAAGCATCACACAAATCCACACAGAGAAGCAAATTTCTTCTGGAGAAGATTGATTTGCCCTTTTTAAGGAGGCATATTAGTAATAATAACGGTGGTAAAGTCATTGGGTTTCTCCATACCGGGGGGGGGGGGCAGTTGTATATTGAACACCCGTAGTGATGACGGTGTGACTGTGACGGCCTCACTCTTCACCACCTAATGAGGTGCTGGGTTATCTTGAACCCTCCCCTTGCCCTCCCTCTCTCACCTAGCCCATAATAAGCCCAGCTCCTCACCTGCTTTAAATGCTACGTCTGGAGACTGACAGGGCCAGAGATGGACGGAAAACCCCCACTCTGCTCTCGCTATCTCTAGTTTTTGGTCACTCACTCATTTACGTTTTCTCTGTTTGGGCAGACTCTTTCCCTCCATGCCATAGCAGAGGGAGGATGAAGAGACTTTGAAAGGTTTTTAGTTTTCACTCGGGTCACACCAAGGAGAATTTAGCCCAGAATAGCCATGGGTGTGAGGGGTTGACATTCTACACTGAACAAAAATATAAACGCAACAATTTCAAATATTTTACAGTTCATACAAGGACATCAGTCAGTTTAAATCAATTCCTTAGGCCCTAATACACTGCTCAAAAAATAAAGGGAACACTTAAACAACACAATGTAACTCCAAGTCAATCACACTTCTGTGAAATCAAACTGTTCACTTAGGAAGCAACACTGATTGACAATAAATTTCACATGCTGTTATGCAAATAAATAGACAACAGGTGGAAATTATAGGCAATTAGCAAGACCCCAATAACCCCCAATAAAGGAGTGGTTCTGCAGGTGGTGACCACAGACCACTTCTCAGTTCCTATGCTTCCAGGCTGATGTTTTGGTCACTTTTGAATGCTGGCGGTGCTTTCACTCTAGTGGTAGCATGAGACGGAGTCTACAACCCACACAAGTGGCTCAGGTAGTGCAGCTCATCCAGGATGGCACATCAATGCGAGCTGTGGCAAGAAGGTTTGCTGTGTCTGTCAGCGTAGTGTCCAGGGCATGGAGGCGCTACCAGGAGACAGGCCAGTACATCAGGAGACGTGGAGGAGGCCGTAGGAGGGCAACAACCCAGCAGCAGGACCGCTACCTCCGCCTTTGTGCAAGGAGGAGCAGGAGGAGCACTGCCAGAGCCCTGCAAAATGACCTCCAGCAGGCCACAATGTGCATGTGTCTGCTCAAACGGTCAGAAACCATGAGGGTGGTATGAGGGCCCGACGTCCACAGGTGGGGGTTGTGCTTACAGCCCAACACCGTGCAGGACGTTTGGAATTTGCCAGAGAACACCAAGATTGGAAAATTCGCCACTGGTGCCCTGTGCTCTTAACAGATGAAAGCAGGTTCACACTGAGCACACGTGACAGTCTGGAGACGCCGTGGAGAACGTTCTGCTGCCTGCAACATCCTCCAGCATGACCGGTTTGGCGGTGGGTCAGTCATGGTGTGGGGTGGCATTTCTTTGGGGGGCCGCACAGGCCTCCATGTGCTCGCCAGAGGTAGCCTGACTGCCATTAGGTACCGAGATGAGATCCTCAGACCCCTTGTGAGACCATATGCTGGTGCGGTTGGCCCTGGGTTCCTCCTAATGCAAGACAATGCTAGACCTCATGTGGCTGGAGTGTATCAGCAGTTCCTGCAAGAGGAAGGCATTAATGCTATGGACTGGCCCGCCCGTTCCCCAGACCTGAATCCAATTGAGCACATCTGGGACATCATGTCTCGCTCCATCCACCAACGCCACGTTGCACCACAGACTGTCCAGGAGTTGGCGGATGCTTTAGTCCAGGTCTGGGAGGAGATCCCTCAGGAGACCATCCTTCACCTCATCAGGAGCATGCCCAGGCGTTGTAGGGAGGTCATACAGGCACGTGGAGGCCACACACACTACTGAGCCTCATTTTGACTTGTTTTAAGGATATTACATCAAAGTTGGATCAGCCTGTAGTGTGGTTTTCCACTTTAATTTTGAGTGTGACTCCAAATCCAGACCTCCATGGGTTGATACATTTTATTTCCATTGATCATTTGTGTGTGATTTTATTGTCTGCACATTCAACTATGTATAGAAAAAATTATTTAATACG
The DNA here is from genome assembly GCF_045791955.1 of Oncorhynchus clarkii lewisi. Taxonomy (NCBI): domain Eukaryota; kingdom Metazoa; phylum Chordata; class Actinopteri; order Salmoniformes; family Salmonidae; genus Oncorhynchus; species Oncorhynchus clarkii. The sequence continues at coordinate 45,267,862 of NC_092166.1, forward strand.
AATATTTCATTCATTCAGATCTAGGATGTGTTATTTTAGTGTTCCCTTTATATTTTTTTAGCAGTATATATGTATTCCACATGACTGAGAATACAGAATAATGTAAGGGCGTGGATCAGTATCTGGTATGACCACCATGTGGCTCCTGCAGTGCGTCACATCTCCTTTGCGTCGAGTTGATCAGGCTGTTGATTGTCAACTGTGGAATGTTGTCCCACTCCTCTTCAATGGATGTGCGAAGTTTCTGGATATTGGTTGGAACACGTTGTTCGTTGGAACACGCTCAATGGGTGACATGTCTGGTGAGTATGTAGGCCATGGAAGAACTGGGACATTTTCAGCTTCCAGGGATTGTGTACAGATCCGACATGGGGTCTCAGGATCCCGTCACGCTATCTCTGTGCATTGAAATTACCATCAAATATTACCATCAAATAAAATGCAATTGTGTTTGTTTGACCGTAGCTTATGCCTGCCCATACCATAACCCCACTATCACCTTGGGGCATTGTTGACAACGTTGACATCAGAACACCGCTCACCCACACGACATCATCTGCCCGGTACAGTTGAAACCATTTGCCCACTGAAGTTGGTTATGACGCCGAACTGCAGTCAGGTCAAGACCCTGGTGATGAACTTCCCTGAAATGGCTTCTGACAGTTTGTTCAGAAATTCTTTGGTTGTGCAGGCCAACAGTTTCAACTGTCCAGGTGGATGGTCTCGGATGATCCGGCAGGTGAAGAAGCCGGATGTGGAGGTCCTGGGCTGGCGTGGTTACACGTGGTCTCCGGTTGTGACGCTGGTTGGGTGTACTGCCAAATTCTCTAAAACGACATTCAAAGGGCTTATGGTAGAGAAATTAACATTCTATTTTATGGCAACAGCTCTGGTGGACATTCCTGCAGTCAGCATGCAAATTGCATGCTCCCTCAACTTGAGACATCTGTGACAAAACTGCACAAGTTGCACCTGTGTAATGATCATGGTGTTTAATCAGCTTCTTGACATGCCACACCTTTCAGGTGGATTGTCTTGGCAACGGATAAATGTTCTAACAGGAATGTAAACAAATGTGTGCACAACATTTGAGAGAAATGCGCTTTTTGTGCATATGGAAAATGTCAGGGATCTTTTATTTCAGCTCATTTGATTTGATTTGGTTCTCTTTTAGTCCCCATTTGGACTAATCTTCCAAGAGTCCTTAAACATTAAAATACAAAAAAATTATAATATGAACGCATTTCCACATATAACACACTATTACAAACATACATAATGCACTAACCTAATGACCCAATAAATACTCAATCAAAAAAATATTGATTCTTCATCTACTATAGTCCCACAACATTTCTATGTATTATATTTAAATCGTTTTAAAATCATGTTTAAATGTATATATTGAAAGGTTTCTGGTTCGCTCAGTTAATTTATTCCATTTCTTTATTGCTCTAAATCGAAATGTTCTTTTGCCTATTTCTCTTTTTTGTCTGGACAACGCATAGATGGTGGACAATCTATTCCTAGTATTTACGGAATGTCCGTCTCTTACCAACTGAATACCATTGTGAATAGAACTTGGCCGTTTTAAATGATGTACAGTGGGGCAAAAAACGTATTTAGTCAGCCACCAATTGTGCAAGTTCTCCCACTTAAAAAGATGAGAGGCCTGTAATTTTCATCATAGATACACTTCAATTATGACAGACAAAATGAGAGAGAGAAATCCAGAAAATCACATTGTAGGATTTTTAATGAATTTATTTGCAAATTATGGTGGAAAATAAGTATTTGGTCAATAACAAAAGTTTATCACAATACTTTGTTATATACCCTTTGTTGGCAATGACAAACGTTTTCTGTAAGTCTTCACAAGGTTTTCACACACTGTTGCTGGTATTTTGGCCCATTCCTCCATGCAGATCTCCTCTAGAGCAGTGATGTTTTGGGGCTGTTGCTGGGTAACACGGACTTTCAACTCCCTCCAAAGATTTTCTATGGGGTTGGGATCTGGAGACTGGCTAGGCCACTCCAGGACCTTGAAATGCTTCTTACGAAGCCACTCCTTCGTTGCCCGGGCTGTGTGTTTGGGATCATTGTTATGCTGAAAGACCCAGCCACGTTTCATCTTCAATGCCCTTGCTGATGGAAGGAGGTTTTCATTCAAAATCTCACGATACTTGGCCCCATTCATTCTTTCCTTCACATGGATCAGTCGTCCTGGTCCCTTTGCAGAAAAACAGCCCCAAAGCATGATGTTTCCACCCCCATGCTTCACAGTAGGTATGGTGTTCTTTGGATGCAACTCAGCATTCTTTGTCCTCCAAACACGACGAGTTGAGTTTTTACCAAAAAGTTCTATTTTGGTTTCATCTGACCATATGACATTCTCCCAATCTTCTTCTGGATCATCCAAATGCTCTCTAGCAAACTTCAGATGGGCCTAGACATGTACTGGCTTAAGCAGGGGGACACGTCTTACACTGCAGGATTTGAGTCCCTGGCGGCATAGTGTGTGACTGATGGTTGGCTTTGTTACTTTGGTCCCAGCTCTCTGCAGGTCATTCACTCGGTCCCCCCGTGTGGTTCTGGGATTTTTGCTCACCGTTCTTGTGATCATTTTGACCCCACGGGGTGAGATCTTGCGTGGAGCCCCAGATCAAGGGAGATTATCAGTGGTCTTGTATGTCTTCCATTTCCTAATAATTGCTCCCACAATTGATTTCTTTAAACCAAGCTGCTTACCTATTGCAGATTCAGTCTTCCCAGCCTGGTGCAGGTCTACAATTTTGTTTCTGGTGTCCTTTGACAGCTCTTTGGTCTTGGCCATAGTGGAGTTTGGAGTGTGACTGTTTGAGGTTGTGGACAGGTGTCTTTTTTATACTGATAACAAGTTCAAACAGGTGCCATTAATACAGGTAACGAGTGGAGGACAGAGGAGCCTCTTAAAGAAGAAGTTACAGGTCTGTGAGAGCCAGAAATCTTGCTTTTTTGTAGGTGACCAAATACTTATTTTCCACCATAATTTGCAAATAAATTCATTAAAAATCCTACCATGTGATTTTCTGGATTTTTTTTTCTCGCATTTTGTCTGTCATAGTTGAAGTGTACCTATGATGAAAATGACAGGCCTCTCATCTTATTAAGTGGGAGAACTTGCACAATTGGTGGCTGACTAAATACTTGTTTGCCCCACTGTATATTATGAAATAGAAATAAGCATGTTCCTTTCAATTATCTTATCGATTGATGACCAACCAAGAACATTGTGCATGACTGCAACAGAAGAACCATATCTCCACCTTAAAACAATCCTTGCTGCTTTGTTCTGTGCATTCTGCAGCCTCCTAACTTCACTTGATGATGCATTTCCCCAGACCACAGAACAGTAGTTCACCTGACTCTCAATTAATGCTTGTGTTATTTGCTGAATCATTTTTCCTTGTAAATATTTAGCTCTCTTCTGATTATGCATGCTGTTTTAATCCATAATTTTTTTTTTTACATAGATTAGTTATTTGAGAGGACCATGATAAGCAGTTTACTAGCTGCACTCCCAATAGTTTGGTTTCTGCCACTTCTTCAATTTGTACTCCTCCCATACTTAATTGTATCCCATGCTGTTTTGGCCTTTTCCTAGTGGAACAGACCAACATAACTTTGGTTTTCTTGGTGTTTAAAACAAGTTTCTTTTGGCAAACCCACTCCCTAATATTCTCAAAATCTCCTTGTAAAGCTTGCTGTACTTGTTGAACCGATTGTCTTGCTGCATAAATTGTAGTATCATCTGCAAATATAGTAGCTTGAGTTTCAGCTAAGGCATAGGGAAGGTCGTTGGCATATATTAAATAGAGAAGTGGCCCAAGGCAGCTGCCCTGCGGTATTCCACAGTTTAACACGAGGGGAAGAAAATGAACCATTGATATAGGTGGACTGTTTCCTGTCAGTTAGATATGACTGTACCCAATTCAATGCTACCTCCTTAAAACCATAATGCATTAATTTTGTCAATTATTTAATGATCCACTAAATCAAATGCTGCACTAAAATCTAAAAATAGTACACCTACAAACCTGCCATTATCCATAGCATTGAGCCACTGGTCAGTCATGTCAACCAATGCAGTGGTTGTGGAATGGTTTTTGCGATAAGCATGCTGATTGGCTGTAATCAGATAATTATTTTCCAGGTACTCCCATATTTGTTTACTCACAATACCCTCCAATATCTTACTGAGTGTAGGGAGTAGACTAATTGGTCAACTATTGGCAGGAGTAATGGGTTCTTTGCATCCCCTTTTCCAGTGACCAATTAAATATGTATCTCAGTGGAACTGTAATCTGGGGAGCAGCACAGCGAAGCAAAAAATTGTCCATAAGACCATAACCTGTAGATTTACCATCAGGTAATGACTTCAATAGGTTTAACACCTCCTCCACTGACACCGTTTTCAGACTAAAAGAGCAGATCTTATTGCTCATAATATGATCATCAATCTATTGGACAATAGCTTGTTTGGAAGAATGTATGTTTACATTGTTGCTCAGTAAATACATTTTCTTTGTAAAAAAAATCTGCAAAATGATTGGCAATATCAACTGGTTTTGTTATTATTCTCCCGTCAACCTCCACACTAGATGGGCATGAGATAGATGTACCAAGTAAGCCCTTAACTGTTTCCATACCTTAGAATCATTTTTACAATCAATAAAAGCATTGTTGTAAAAACTTTATTTCGATTCAATTTAACTGCATAATTACGTAATGTTCTATAATTCTGTTCATCAATTTCTAATTTTGACTTGGCTGCTAAGACTTTTGCCATATTTCTTTGAGAAAAAGCCTCACCCAGTTCACCATCAATCCATGGAGATGGACGGGCACCAACTGTACTCTTTCTTATAGGGGCATGATGGTCCATTACCTCAGTGAGCAAATCAATAAAACATTCTGTAGCGTGATTTAAATCATCCTCTAGATGAATCAGCTCCCAGGGTACAGCAGCCAAATCATTTTGAATTAGCTCATGATTAAATGTTTTAACATTTCTCTTAACCACAATCCTAGGGGGTTTCTTTGGAACCTTGGTGTTCATGGTTATGGTCACAATATTATAGTCTGTCCAGCCCACTGGCATTGATCTGGCTTTTAAGCATTGCAATGGTATATTACAGAAAATCAGATCAATGCATGTGTCTGAACGATGACCCAACTTAATTGATGATCTAGTAGTATCATTAACCATTTGTTTCAAACCACAGTTCTTGCACATCTCATCAATTTTGTTCTATTCGAATTATTGTGATCCTTCCAATTTATATTAAAATCACCCAGGATAAATACATCTCTGTTGCCATCTGTGGCCTGGTCAAACTCAGTACATAAGTTATCCAGATAAGGACACCTTAGAGCTAGGAGGTCTATACACACATCCTACCAATATGGGTGCCTGGTGAGGTAGATGTACCTGAGCCTTGACATACATGAAGGTCATCCCTTCTCTTAAAAGGTATATGATTCTGAATGTACAGTGCTCCACCCCCACCATTCCTATTCCTGTCTCTTCTCAGTCGACTATATCCATGAATGTTCATTTGCCCATAATTTACAGATGCATCTAAATGTGTTTCGGTCAAAGCCAAAATATGAATATTATTTATGTTGACCAATTAAAGACTTCATATATTTTGTTAGGAAGGTTACATACATTAACCCGAGCTATATGCAACCCTTATCAAGTGAAGATCAATAGAGCATGTATTCGTTATATTTGAAGTTATACACTACAACACACAAACTCAAATTTGAACATTAAATTAAAATAGCCAGGGAGTTACTCCAGAGTCCTGATACAATTGCCCATTGATGTAAAGTTTATCCATCACCATGGAGACCTGTTGATTCAGGCAACGCTTTTCCTTCATGATGGGATATAGTTTTTTTCTCCTTTCATTGATCTCGGTGGGGAAGTGATCATTCATTCCAAAATCAGTGTTTCTGAGTTCTCTCCCCATGTTCTTCGTCATTTCCTTTTGCTTAAATTTATCAAAACATGCAATAATAGCCTGTGGCCTAGCTCATGAAACATGGGACCAACACTTTACATGTTGCGTTTATATTTTCGTTCAGTGTAGATACTGACCCTATGTAGCGCTGCATTGATTTTGTGAGGCCATTGGTATCCTCTTCCATCATTCACCCATATCTCTCCTCCAATAGCTGGGCGCCAACAGTGGGCTGCACATCATCATCTTTGACGAGATTGACGCCATCTGTAAGCAGCGTGGCAGCATGGCGGGCAGCACGGGCGTCCACGACACAGTGGTCAACCAACTGCTGTCCAAGATAGACGGAGTGGAGCAGCTCAACAATATCTTGGTCATAGGTACACACACACACACACAGACCTTCTGCAGGACTGCCAACGGAGTAGAATTATTTTTGCTCGGGGGTTGCCCACGAGTGGTCTTTCAATCACCCGCGAGCGACTGCTCTTTACAGATCAGAGCCTAAGTCGCACATTTGTTGATATTCTTAGCTAGTTGGCGCGTTATTAGCCAAATTATAGATACGTATAGGCAAGCAATGGGGAGTTGCTGCTTCCTTCAAGAGGACTGAACTTGTAGGTTACATTTCAAGCTGGTTTTGAAAAGCCAGTCAGGTAAAAAGCTTATGTTTTAAAGGGGCAGTGTTGTATTTTGAGACAGGATTGAATATGCCAATAGGCAGAGGGGTAAGCCTACATTGTCTAAGTCTCTGTATGGTAATGATAATTAGTTAATGATAATTAAAGTGGTTTCTTGTGTCATACTACACAATACAATTTACAGTCACCTATTTGGCCCATGGTGTTACAAACCAAGTTACAGACCAAGACCAAATTAATGTCAAGCCCTTCATGTAAAAAATAAAAAAAACATTTTTAAAAGTCTCATGCATTGTCGGCCTGCATTGAACACCATATGTAGGCTACATCATAGAAATCAAAAGCCACTTCCATGTGAAAATGTTCTGGGATTTGTTCCATTTGGTTTTGTTGGTAGGTTTACATTGTGCTCAAATGCTGCCGTCTGAAACTGTAAGGGTACAGCCTCAGTGTGCACTGTAAACGTGCTCCAGAAGTTGCACAAAATTCTCAACGTTCAAGTTTTCGCTCAGAAGACCCAAAATTTGCTCAGCGGCCCAAAATATTTGAGGGAACATTGACACACACGCATACTTTTCTGATTGACTGACAGGTCAAATTGTGGTCTGAGAAGATCATTTGGGCGCTGCCTTTCTCGTTCTCCCTCTCTTCTACCTCTATCTCTCCATCTGTGCCTCACTCAGGAATGACCAACAGGCCTGACCTGATAGACGAGGCCTTGTTGAGACCAGGCAGGTTGGAGGTCAAAATGGAGATCGGTAAGAAACACCACAAAGCATCCACTCTAACCAATGGCCTTGCTTAATTTCTTTTAGGTTAATATATTCAGGTCTTAGGTAGTTTATTTCCTTCTGTGAAGGATATTGTTATTCATAGATGTTGCACCCTTTACATGACAAACACCCAGGTATTTCTACTTTTCCAGTTCTGTCTCCTGTGCAGTATGTAGTGACATGGTGACAGCAGCAGATTAACATACAGGATATACAGAAGATGTTTCCCTTCTCTATTCCTCCCCTCAGGTTTGCCTGATGAGAAGGGGCGTGTCCAGATCCTCAACATCCACACGGCCAAGATGCGTCAGTTCCACCTGCTGGGCAGCGACGTGGACGTCAGCGAGCTGGCCGCCGAGACCAAGAACTACAGTGGAGCTGAGCTGGAGGGGCTGGTCAGAGCTGCCCAGTCCACCGCCATGAACCGACACATCAAGGTCACTATCACACACAGGCGGACATTTTTATTAGTCTATGTAGGCGCGCGGGGGGGGGGGGGGGACTTATCCTCAACATTAACTCAACAACCAACAGTCGTTGTGTGTCAAGGGGCTGTAGGTCCCTTAGGTATTGTGCAATTAGTCATAAGACAACGTGCTCCCTCAGAGTGGAAATGTCTGACAACTCTCGTCTGGGAGGAAGAGAACGAGTGACTAGGACAGAGAGAGGGAGGGACTGCTCCAGCCATTCCTCCTGTGTAAGCCCTCTGTCCATGTTATCGCACTCCAAAAGATGCCAAGAGTGTGGCGAGCTGCAGACCACTTAACAGACTTTACCTGTGTGTGTGTGTGTGAGAGAGAGTGAAACAGACTCTCCTCACCTGATAAAGCACTTAGGGCAGACACACTCCTGGACTCTCTAAGCCTGGCTTCCACAGACAAACGATTTCACACTAACGGTACCCACTTCACAGTGGGCTAAACAACAGTGTTTCAGTTGATTGAGTCGACCGGGGAGGTGGAATGTTGTAAACTTTTCACTTGACCAAGCTAGATCAGTGACACCTAGAAGTCCAAACCATCACGTCAGCATCATTACAGGTCAAAATAAAGCTTGGTACTATACTGTGAGTGGTTTGCTGGAACAACGTTAACTTATTTGGGGTCATTTTGTCGACACTCCTCGACATCACAGTGCCATAAATCTTCTAGGATCAGGGATGAAGTTAGTGGCTAGTTAGTTGAACAGTTTGTTGATAGTTAGTTGAACATCTATTAACCGTCTGTATTGGATCGTCCTAATGACATGTCCCCCTTGTCCTCTGTCCCCCTGCAGGCCAGTGCCACGGTGGAGGTGGACCTAGAGAAGGCTGAGAATCTGCAGGTCCACAGAGACGACTTCCTGGCCTCGCTGGACAACGACATCAAACCTGTGAGTAGATCCCCTTCCTCCCGCCATCTCTTTATCATTCTCCATCCTGCTCTCTCTTTACCATTTGCCTACATCCAAGAGTCCTCTTTCCAACATTTGGGTAGACTTTCAACAATTCTGCCATCGCATCGAGTAGATGGCAATGTTCATTTTCTACTATATGCAGGAAATTGGCCAATAAATCTTGGATAGCATTTTGAGATGTTTCTAAGAAGCGATTTTAATAAGGGACCCTTTTTAAGGCAATGATTTAATGGGTCTGACGCTCTCTCTTTCCGTCCACCTATGTCCCTCTCTCTCTCTCGCCCCCCTGGCCAGGCATTTGGTACCAACTCCGAGGACTATGCCAGCTACATCATGAACGGCATCATTAAGTGGGGCGACCCGGTGACAGCCGTGCTGGATGACGGGGAGCTGCTGGTGCAGCAGACCAAGAACAGCGACCGCACACCACTGGTGTCTGTGCTACTGGAAGGTAAAGGCACACACACTCAAATACACTAAAATGTGTATATTTTAGTCAGTTAGCAGATGCTCTTATCCTGAGTTCGTTTTAAGGTAGCTAGTTACGTCCACCACAAGTCATATTAATGTTATTTCATTTGTAGAGCACATTTCCCACGCAATTAAGTGAAACGTACCTCAACAAAGCAGATATCAGCGAAGTCCGTGCTAGTAAGAAAATGCTGGGGTTAAGTGCAATACACACAAAAAGATGAGCAAGGACACAAACAACTTATACTATTTTAATTTCCTTTGGTACAAATAAAATACCATCACATTTTATTTGTCACATGCGCCGAATACAACCATACAGTGAAATGCTTACTTACAAGCCCTTAACCAACAATGCAGTTTTAAGAAAAAATAAGTGAGAAGTAAAAAAATGTTTTTTTTTTTAAAGTAACAAATAATTGAAGAGCAGCAGTAAAATATCAATAGCGAGGCTATATACAGGGGGTACCGGTTCAGAGTTGATGTGGTTAGTTGAGGTAATGTACATGTAGGTAGATTTAAAGTGACTATGCATAGATAATAAGCAGCAGATAATAAGTAGCAGAAGCGTAAAAGAGGGGGGGCCAATGCAAATAGTCTGGGTAGCCAATTGATTAGCTGTTGAGAAGCCTTTTGGACCTAGACTTGGCCCTCCGGTACCGCTTGCCGCGCGGTAGCAGAGAGAACAGTCTATGACTAGGGTGGCTGAAGTCTTGGACAATTTTTAGGGCCTTCCTCTGACACCGCCTGGTATAGAGTTCCTAGATGGCAGGAAGCTTGGCCCCAGTGATGTACTGGGCCATCCGCATTACCCTCTGTAGTGCCTCGCGGTCGGAGGCCGAGCAGTTGCCATACCAGGCAGTGATGCTCTCGATGGTGCAGCTGTAGAACTTTTTGTCAGTGAAGACACTTGCCAGTTGGTCAGCGCATGCTCGGAGTACACCTCCTAGTAATCTGTCTGACACTGCGGCCTTGTGAATGTTGACCCGTTTAAAGGTCTTACTCACGTCGGGTATAGGGAGTATGGGTTTTTAAATGTTATGCTCTCTCATCTAGGTCCCCCCAACAGTGGAAAGACGGCTCTGGCAGCTAAGATCTCAGAGGAATCCCAGTTCCCCTTTATAAAGATCTGCTCTCCAGACAAGATGATTGGCCACTCTGAGATCGCTAAGTGCCAGGCCATCAAGAAGGTGAGGAAAGGGATACACACACACACACACACACACACACACACACACACACACACTCACTGTGTCAGTACCTGTGTCTTCACCACCCTTAACCCTCTTTGTTCCAGATATTTGAAGATGCCTATAAGTCCCAGCTGAGCTGTGTAGTGGTAGATGACATTGAGCGCTTGCTGGGTAAGGTTCTGCTTGCATTGTGGTAACACCATTCTTATTTTTTAAGTCTCCTTTTAAGTTCAGGGTTTTAACAGAGAACAAAGCTAAAACAGCATTCTCCTTCTGATAACCCTGCCATGACCAGCTAAAAACACCATTCTCCTTCTGTTAACCCTGCCTTGACCAGCTAAAAACACCATTCTCCTTCTGTTAACCCTGCCTTGACCAGCTAAAAACACCATTCTCCTTCTGATAACCCTGCCTTGACCAGCTAAAAACACCATTCTCCTTCTGATAACCCTGCCATGACCAGCTAAAAACACCATTCTCCTTCTGATAACCCTGCCTTGACCAGCTAAAAAGTGCTATATCTACGTTTATGTATCTACAATACTGTGGCAGGTGTCGAGAGCTGTGTGTAGCTTGAAAGTGTATACGGTTGGTGCTGCTCATTTAAAATGGTCTATCATTGAAAATGTAATACAATTATAAATGAAATAGCTAGAGCTTCAATACAAGGGGTTATTGTAGGTTAGAACGCCTACATTGAAGGTGGCCAAATAAAGATCTATAAAGTCAAGTTAGTTATTTGGCATTATATGCTGAAAAATATATTTAAGCGTACTGATAATGATGTATAATACATTATTACATACATACGCAGCCTAAAAGAAATATGGGAGCGTTTATGAGTGTCCTTGTTCTCAGACTATGTCCCGATTGGCCCTCGTTTCTCGAACCTGGTCCTTCAAGCTCTGCTGGTCCTCCTCAAGAAACCCCCTCCCAAGGTGAGTGCTCTGTGGGCTGCGGCTCTTCTTGAATGCGTGCGTGTGTTGGTTACTCTTTAGCGTTTGACATTTTCTGTGCTCATGCTCCGGTTGTTATTTTGGCAGTGGCAGAAAGATGGCAGCAGATCATGCCTATGGCCTCAGTCGTTTCCATGCGGAGTGAATCAAAAAGTGTTTCCTAGCTGTGTGATCGTATATATAGCTTTACCACTGTGCGTGTTCATGTGAGCTTTGTCTCCTAAATATAGCCGCCAGGCCTCTATGGCATTTTAGGCGGTAGGGCCCAAGTCTAGGCTACGTTTAGCTGTGAATGTGTTTCATGTGTATGAGAGTGTTTTGGTCAGGCTGTTGTTTTGTGCTGGGTGTGAATGGGGAGCTGAGCTGTTTCTCCTGGATGTGTGTATGTAAGGGAGTATATGGCAGTATAGATGTGTTTGTGATAATGTATTGGTCTGGGCAGGCTGTTATGCTTGGTGTGAATGGGAGCCGGGGCTGTTTCTCCAGGGTTGTAAAGCTCCAGGCCCAGCGGGGAGCCCGGGCTAGGGGAGGCCTGTCTCTCGAGGTGGGGGGGGGAAAGACAACGGAAGAGAATGGGCTCTGTGAGAGAGCCGGGGGGACCTGGCAGCACCGCCGCCTGTGT